>NC_056513.1:30955852-30961162 GCF_014905685.2 Nematolebias whitei | reverse complement strand
ATGCCACACATTGATGCTCGAGCACAGGATGCTCTCCACTGCACACCCAGACCAGCTCGCCTCAGCCGTCTGAGGAAGTAGAGTCTCTGATGAGCTTTCTTGATCAGGCTGGTGGTGTTGTTGCTCCAGCTGAGGTTGTCATTCATGTGTACACCCAAGTACTTGTAGCTGGAGACCACTTCCACCGCAGATCCTCTTATGTTCAGGGGGGTGTAGGTGTTTTTGTTCCTTCTGAAGTCCACAATCATCTCCTTTGTCTTCTTCACATTGATGTGAAGGTTATTCTCTCTGCACCAGCTCTCCAGGTGTTCCACCTCCTGCCTGTAGCTGGACTCATCATTGTTTGTGATGCATCCCACCACCGCTGTATCATCTGCAAACTTTACAATGTGACAGCCTGGATGGGTAGCTGCACAATCATATGTGAGCAGAGTAAACAGGAGGGGGCTCAACACACATCCCTGAGGAGAGCCAGTGCTGAGGGTTATGGTGGAGGAGGAGAGGTTGTGGATCCTCACTAACTGTGGTCTGTTTGTTAAAAAGTCTAGTACCCAGTTGCAGATGGAGGGGCTTAGTCCTAGTGTGGATAGTTTGTCCATCAGGGTTTGGGGGATCATGGTGTTGAAGGCGGATGTGAAGTCCACAAAGAGCATACGGACGTAAGAGTTTTTCTGCTCCAGGTGGTTGAGTGCAGTGTGGACCACAGAGGAGATTGCATCCTCTGTTGATCGGTTCTCACGGTATGCGTACTGATGAGGGTCCTCGTTGATGTTGATGGTTGTTTTGATGTGAGTCATGACCAGTTTTCCGAAGCATTTAGCGACTATCGGGGTGAGGGCCACTGGCCGATAGTCATTCAGACCAGTCACTGTAGAGCTTTTTGGGACTGGGATGATGGTGGCAGTCTTCAGGCAGGTGGGAACTGTCTCCAGGGTAAGTGAGGTGTTAAAGATGTCTGCCAGCACTTCACAGAGCTGATCAGCACATTCCTTCAACACTTTTCCGGGGATGTTGTCTGGGCCAGTTGCTTTGTGCGGATTAATCCTCCTGAAGGTACTCCTTACTTCTGCTGAGGTCACGCTGAGATGCTCTTCATCCGGTGGTGAGGTGAGTCTGGTGCTGGGTGGTCTGTTCGGGTCTTCAAAGCGTGCATAGAACTTGTTGAGGGCATCAGGCAGAGATGGGTCTTTGGGGCATTGTTCACTCCTTCCTTTATAATCTGTTATGCACTTAATGCCCCTCCACATGCTCCGAGGGTCTTGTGAGATGAATTGACCCTCGATCCTCTTTGCATATGTGGCCTTGGCCCTCTTAATACCAGCAACCAGCTCTTTTCTTGTCCTACTCAGCTCCTCTGAGTTTCCAGACCTGAAGGCAGTGTTCCTGGCTTCCAGCAGGGTACGCACCTCTGCATTCAGCCAAGGTTTTCTGTTTGGGTAGCTTTTAACATTTCTGATAGTGGAGACTGTGTCAGTACATGTACTAATGTAACCCAGTACTGAGGATGTGTATTGGTCAAGATCAAGCGAACCTCCATTTTCAGCAGCTTCTCTGAAAACCTGCCAGTCTGTTCGATCAAAACAATCTCTCAGTATGGGGCCACTGTCCTGGATCCAACATTTAACTTTCTTTTGAACCGGTCTGGAGCGTCTCAGCGGGGGCATGTAAGCAGGAGCCAGGAAGATTGAGATGTGGTCTGACAGTCCTAGGTGGGGGCGGGGTTCGGCTTTGTATGCATCTTTTACGTTCGTGTAAACACGGTCCAGCGTGCGGTCTCCACGTGTCGGAATCGTCACATGCTGATTAAAGCTTGGGAGACAGTCCTTTAGATTCACGTGGTTAAAGTCTCCGGCTACAACGTAAAGAGCCTCGGGGTGTTTGTTCTGCAGCGAGCTGATGATATCATGTAGCTCCTGCAGTGATTCATTAGCATTAGCGTCCGGAGGAATGTAAACAACTGTGATAAAAGTCACTGTGAACTCTCGGGGTAGATAATGTGGCCGACATTTCACTGTTATTTGCTCCAAAGCCTTCGAGCATGAGCTATTTACAACAGTACAGTTCGTGGACCAACTTTTACTCACGTAAATGCATACTCCGCCCCCCCGTGATTTCCCCGTTAGCTCGCTGCAGCGGTCCGCTCGAAAAAAAAGTCTGTCATCCAGCTGGAAGACTGAGTCCGGCGTTTCACTTGTAATCCACGTTTCTGTGAGGCAAAGCACTGCACACTTCTTCATCTCTTCTGAGGCGCCCGCTCTCAGACGAAGTAAATCCACCTTGTTGTCCAACGAGCGGACATTCGACAGAAAGAGAGACGGCATGGGGAGTTTACCGGCTTTAGCGTTAGCTCGTAGCCTCACCATAACCCCCGCCCGGCATCCTCTCCTCTTAAGCCGGGAGCAGCGCTTCCTCTTCTGCCCGCTGGAACGCCTCTGCTGCAGCTTCCAGGTAGATGACTTTAAGATCTGCATTCTGCCGAGCGTAGCTTTGAGTTTGTTGCTAATTTCTGCTATATTTCGTGGCAAATCTGCTCCTATTCTCATCAGTTCGGTTCGGCTATAGTTCACACGCATAAATCGCGCAGAGTCAGGCACAGAGTCAATATCAAAACTTCTAAAAACTGGGATGGTACCGGGAGCCTGTGAAGCTGCAACTGCTCTGAGCGTGGCCATCTTGGCGGCCATTTTGTTTCTCTAGCGGGGCTAGAGAGAATAGGTCAATGTCATAGTTCATGAGTGAGCCACTGGGATGGAACAGCATGACTTCAGACTTCTTCTCATTGAAGCTTAAGAAGTTTAAAGCCATCCAGTCCCGGATGTCAGCCAGGCAGTCAAGAAGAGGCTGAATAGAGCGTGTGCCTCTGTGCCTCAGGGGGAAGTAAATTTGGCAATCATCGGCATAGAAATGAAAGGGTATGTCGTGTTTGCGGAAGATAGCACCTAGTGGCAGCAGGTATAAAGAAAAGAGAAGGGGACCGAGGATGGACCCCTGCGGTACCCCCCACTGGAGTGCGGTCAATGCCGAACTGAAATCTTTGATATTGACACAGAAGGTTCTGTCAGAGAGGTAGGACCCAAACCATTTAAGGGCTGACCCTGTGATGCCCACCCACTGCTCCAGTCTAGAAATGAGGATATTGTGGTCGATGGTGTCAAAAGCAGATGTAAGGTCCAATAGGACAAGCAGCACAGAATCACCTGCGTCTGTGGATATGAAAATGTCATTAAATTAAAACAGTCATATCTCAGCCAAAAATTGGTTTATAAATATGGGAAAAAAATCCATAAATATGTTGCTTCGGCGTATAAGTCACAGGGCATGCAAATTATGCAAAAAAATGCAACTTATAGGGTGAAAAATACGGTCGATTACTCAGGTTTAACAGTTAATGCTAATAGCTAAATGTTGAGTTTACTCATATAAACAGTGTCTTCAGGCTTCTGAGTTTGGACACATCCTAAAAACTGCACGTTGTCTGTCTGACAGATGTGATTCATAAGAACATTAAACACTTAGACCAGTTTGTTTTAGCGTAGGCCATCAGAAAAATGTGAGGTTATAACCAGCGCTCATGTCAGAGGAAACAACTTTGCAAGCTCCATCCCTGACGTTGACATTTTTCTGCACTGGACATGAAACTCTCACAAAAACAAACTTGAAGTTAGAGTTAGAGAGGGTACAAACACATTCAACTCAAAGAGACACTGAAACAAAAAGGGACCTTCAACAACACCCTGACAGTCCCTTCAGAGATTACTTATGCTTTTCAGCAAGGCATGAACAAACAGAGAAAGCATATGGCTGCAACCACATTACTGAGCTATTTTCATCTGCAGACAGAGACGCTTGGATTTCGCACTCTGCAGACAATCACAGATAAACTGACACGTCTTCCTTCTGTCAGTTACAGATCAACAGAAACAGCAGCTATTTTTACCTCATCATAAAAGCAGAGAGTGTTTTCACACTTCGCCAACTGGAACTGCGCCTTTCATTAAGGAAATCTATTTAGAGCAGTGTTGGGGAGAGGCAGAGCATGAAAGATGAGCTCTGATTAAATCTTTAAATGCAAACATTTCAGGGTCTGTCTGGCGCTTTTACCCGCACAGGTACTTTCAAATAAAATGAGGCTGAGTGTAATTTGATGCTTATAACCATTAGCATCAGCCTAAATTAATACAGCACAGTTCAATAATGCCACAAAGTGTTGTTGAGTCATCGCCAAGACTCAGCTGGTGTCAATCACCGCTGGAGTTCTGGATGAGCAGGTCAGCAAACTGTGAACCCACCATCTGTCCATGTGTCAGCGCCAATTAGACTGATATGTACATCAGTATATTATAAATAATCTGGATAAAAAGAGGAAAGGTGTGAGGTTTAAATACGACTAAGAAGTAATTTAGTGTATAGACACAATATTAATGGATACAGAAGGTTTCATAATAAAAGCATATGTTTTAAAAAGGAAAATTAAACATATTACCTTTTGATTTAGTACTAGTATTAGTGTACTTGACTTAGTATTTTATTGCTTTGCGTTTTTCTGTTTTTTTAATGCTTGTAATTAATTTTCAGTACTATCATTAATTTTATTGTTACTTTTCCCATGAAATTCTCCCATTGATTTTACTGTTAAGCACTTTGGTAACAGCTGCTGTTTTAAATGTGCTTTATAAATAAAGTTGAATTGACTTGATCACTAATATGACTTCTGAAGTCAAGTCAGTATTGTTTGTTAT
This sequence comes from Nematolebias whitei, assembly GCF_014905685.2. Taxonomy (NCBI): domain Eukaryota; kingdom Metazoa; phylum Chordata; class Actinopteri; order Cyprinodontiformes; family Rivulidae; genus Nematolebias; species Nematolebias whitei. Next base: position 30,956,423 of record NC_056513.1, on the reverse strand, counting down.
TATTTGACCAAATATTTCAGGAATTGTTATGATTTTTACACTGTAAAAAAGCATTTTGGATAGTATTAAATGTTAAATGTTAAAATAGCCAAAAATTACAGGCAACAATCATTAAATAATGATTTTATTTTATTTTATTTTATTTTTTCATCTGCTCCCTGCTTTAGGGGTCGCCACAGCAAACTAAGTTGCACGAAGACTTGGCAGTTATTTTTATTTTATTAATTATTAATTAATAATAATTAAAGGGCAATGCATAGGCACTGAAGCACCACTGTTGACCATTACCGTTCTGTTTTCGTCACAATTTTAGATTAGCGAGCCTTCCAGCAGCTATATTACAACAGTGTGTAGAAATTGATCAAATTGTGTGGCTTGCTGCATTCTCAGTAACAGGTGGCGGGCGGAAGTGGATGGCAATTTCACCACCTACACTGACAAAAATAATAATAAAAAATACATATCTTTCCCATTTTCGCCATCACTGAATGCAGTACACACCTCATTTTATTTTCATACATGTTAAGTGTTGAGGATAGTTTGTAAATTACAGTATAAAGATTTAGCCACT
>NC_056513.1:30922544-30955752 GCF_014905685.2 Nematolebias whitei | reverse complement strand
AAGTTCAGAGGAACAGAAGTTCAGAGCAGTTTCTAATGGAGTGACAAAAGTCCGTCGATGCCACGACGTCTCACTGTGGCTCTACCCGACGAACGCTCTGAGCAATGAGGAAGTCTGTTCTGTGATGATCTCACGACTCCTGAGGTCACAGCTGTTCTTACGGAGACGCTGAAAAGAGTTGAAAGAAAACTCTACACCGATGCCGAAACTATCGTCTGCAAAGGTAAAAGAGTCGATCTTCAACTGTGAGTGTACCGTGGGTTAAGCTGCGTCTAAAGGAGCGTGTTGTTTCTGGTTATACAGACACTTTCCCTCACCCATCTCTCTCCATTTAAACTTCATTTTCCCATCTTTAAACTTCTATCTGCCAGTAATTAATCCAGATATTTTCAGAAATGTCTGTTGTATTTCAGTTGCAAGTGAGAAATCATGGCCGTATGATTTCTCATTGTAAAGCTCATTAATTAAGCTGTGTTAATTGTAATCAATCTGCCAATTAATGTAAATGTGTGATGTGTTTTAAATCGTTTCTAATTAAACGACTCACTGTTGTTGGTGAGTCAGAAATTTAAACACGTTTCCGTCCACATTTAATACTCAAAACACGATATTACTCAGTCCAGAAAAATTAAAGAATCCGTTTAAATTAAGTATAATATCATGTACTTGAACTAGTCCAGATATTATAAAATGTAAGAGAGCACCCCTGAGCTGAATCCATCTCTTGCTCTCTCATTACAACGACTACATACTTTTTAAACTCAATATTAACATAATAAAACTTGAGTAGAACTCGAGTAGTTGATGACATCATACGATCTCAAGATTAAAAAATAAATAAAAATAAAACTGCAAAAAAAGTCATTTATTATTTACCCAAAAAAAAGACCAACAAAACATTGGGAGCGTATATTATGCTCCTACCATTTATCATACTGCAAATAAGTCACAGGAAAAACAAAACTATTAGTTGTTATTATTAAGCTGCAAAGGTGAAAGAAATAACGTGCAGCACGTCAAAAACAAAACTAAAAACAGTGGGGCGGACGACCACCCCGCACCACCGCCCACAGTGTTGCACATTAGGTTTAGTTTTAGAGATTAATATGTTTATAGGTCTTTTATAGGGCTACAGATGAATATTTTTTGCTTTTAGTTTGTGAAACAAGGTCAGAGGAAGCTGGTTCTAGTTCGGTCGATTGGAACCAGTGTTACACCATATTCTGTGACCTGCAACAGTGCATGCAGCACCGCCCCCTACGGTCACAATATATGGTGGTCACAGAATATGGTATAACATCGGATCGCAACGAGCTCTAAACAGTCAGGAAGTTGATTCATTTTCTGTTTTCTTACGGTAGTTGAACCGAAAGATTCATCTTTAGTGAAATATTTCCATACTATTGATGCATTTTTACGTGTTTGCCAAGACTGGGCCTGCTCCGCTCTGTCCATCTGCTGGGAGGAATCCATTTGGTAGCTTCTACTAGTAGCCCGGTGTGGATCACGTGACACGTGAAACAATGACGTCACTGCGAATACTCAATGTGAAATTTAAAAACTCGATAGATGTCCTAGGAATCGACCTGTCGATTACTCGAGTAGTCTGTTAAATCCCTACAGGACCACATTATCTGCAAATAGCAGAGAAGGAATTCTGAGCTCACTGCAATGTAGAGTTGCATTTGGGCCACAACAAATCCGGCCCGGCCCCAACCCGTAGCCATAATTTCTGAACCCCACCCGACCCGAAGAATTAACAGTAATTAGTAATTACAGGTCAGAACCCCCCCCCCCCCCCGACATTTTTAATTAAGCTTTGACTGCCTATTATAGTTATTAATGGTCGGCGGATGCGCGGCTGAATAAAATAGAATAGAAACAGCCTTTATTGACCCACGGATGGGAAATTCTAGGGGCAAAAAGAGGCAGAAGATCGGAGCTGAAGGGGTGTTTGTCTTTCATGGCCGTCAAAGCGCATTAAATCCCTGCTTCTGCCTGCATTCTGCATTATTCAGACACGGACCCTGCTCTGACATGTCGGATATTTTGGGATCTCACCTGTTTGGGTCATCGGTCGTGCGCATCTGCTGAGTGCAACTGAATCTTTTTTAAATTACACCACCACCTTCTAAAACTTTTTTAAATTACACCACCACCTTCTAAAGGAAAGGACAAAAATGTCTAATTTGTTTAAAAGGCTTTCTTTACTTTAAATAAACTTTTTTTTTTTACCTCTTTCAAGGCTGGTCAGTGCGCGGTCAAATGGCCGCGTGTGGTTGTTGATTGTATGACATGGTATGTTGCCATATAATTGGATTGTCAGCCGCGCCTGTTCGCTGACACAATCAAAAGCCTGAGACCGGCCCAGCCCACACATTAAGCACATTATTATGGCTCGGCCTGAATCTAATCTGGGTTGGGCCGGGCTGGGCTCCGTGTTTGGGTTACGGGCTTGTCCAATATGTCATGACTAGGAGAGAACCCTCCTGAATCTGAGATTTGACCATCATCCAGACTCTCTTCTTCAGCACCCCTGAACAGACCTTTTCAGGAAAGATAAGGGGTGACATTCCCCTGTGATTGGGGCACATCCTTCGGTCCCACTTGTTTAAAACGAGGAAGCACCACACAGTCTGTCCACGCAGTGGCACTTAAAATGTGATGGAGTAAAAATTTTATTATTTTTTTTTATTTACCCTTTATTTATAACAGGTAGTCTCATTGAGCCATGAGAACTCATTTTCAAGAGAGACCTGTTTAGGGAGTAAATGGTGGGGTAAGGGCCTTGCTCATGGGCCCAGAGTGGGGTGAATGAGGGTGGGGGCAGGTGTGGGTGGTTCACCTACCCCACCCACATTTTTGATGTTGTCGGTACCGGTGCTTGAACCGGCAATTTTCCAATCACAGGCCCACCTCCTCTAACCTCTGCGCCACCACTCCCTCAAGTAATTACAAGTATCAAAATGTTGGTTTAGCCATGTAAAATCCAACTTTCTGTGACCTATTTAAACTTTGAATGACGCTTCTGTTAGGGAATTTTTGGTCAAAGTTTATGGATGTTTTTAACTACTATGGCTGAGAATGTTAACTCTGCCCATGAACCATATGTTTGAATTAGCAAAGAGAGCTGGATGAGGAGCTGAGTGAGGCTGCAGGCGCAGCTGGCTCCAAGGATGCCTCTTGAGTCTGTGAGCTCAGCTGAACTGATAAGTGTATAAAAACAAGCTGCACACAGGGCCCGTGGCAGATTCTCATGACTGGTCTTCATGTGTACTTCCTGTACATCTGTGTAACCTGCCTTGAAAATAATTACCAGTTAAAAATCTTCTCCTGCCATCAAGTGTGGTTCTTTTAAGTAAGTTAAGAGAGAATATTTTTCTCTAACAGCTTCTGCTGTGAAGTATGTTTAAGATATAGAAGTGAGTTTTCTCATAAAACCCTGTTGATGTTTATGGGAAAAATTCTCCTTTTTGTAGCAGTTTTTGTCCTCCTGGTTTATGTTACCACCGTCTGAAGCCATAGCACACTCTTCCTGCTCAAGTCTTTTGTTTAGCGTAGATGCATAATTTGCATACTTTCTTTCTTCTAAAGCCGTGAGGTGTGAAAACAGCCAAGAACTGGGGGAAAAAAGAAAAATGCTTATTATTGTTTTTTGAGAGTTTACATAAATTTGTCCACTGGTTCATGATATGGTATTGTGATAATACATAATTTTGTACTAAAAATTCATCAAATTATGATTAAGCATGTTTCAGATAAGACCAATTTAGTTATCTAAATTTGGTTTGTTTGGAATTTAGGACCAGATCAAACTGAAAAGTAAAAAAAATAAATAATCTTTATTTTTAGAGGTTGATGTGAAAGCTTAAAAAAAGGTAGAAAGATCTGAAAGAAAGAGTTATTAATTGACTTTGTAATATCTGACAAAAATATTAGAGTAAACCAGTCTAACACATAATAAAGCTTGAAGTGAAAAATAACACATTTGAAATATTACATTTACTACGCTCCATGGGTTGATCAGGCAACAGAGAGCCAGAGCATCAGTCAGAAAGATCAGATCCCTGAGAGGCACCACTTGTCCCAGCAAAGCTGTCTTTTGGTAAAAAAAACATTTCAACATGTTCTTACTCTTTTTGTGGTCTCCACCTTGTTCCTCAAGTATGGAGCTGTGTTTTACCTTTGGGGAAACTCCAGTGAAACAATGAGCAGATAAAAACACTGCACACATTTCTCTTTTAATGCTTCTGAGTGACAGAAAACAAACCTACTCCATGTAAGAAACACAGACTAGGCAAAAAGATGAGCACTCATCACTGTGAAGTGCACGCTATTGACCAAAAGGAAACAAAAGAAGCATAAAACACAAAATAAAGGATTGTGTTCAGCATTTCTAAATAAAATAAAATACATTTTTGTCTTGGTAAAGTGACTTTTCTACAGCTATGTGTCAACACCCAATGACGTCTCACTGTGTGTTGGTTTTAAAGTACAAATTAAAGTGTAAGCATTCACAAACTTAAAAGAACGACAGCTTTTTAACACTTCACTTACTCTATCGACTTGGATTAGACAGAGCCTCACAGTTAAGGGGTTAAATGTATACTTGTACTGAAATATTGATACTTAATCAATAATAATCAATGAACACACTGTCATTTGCAGCTGTATCTTTGTTCCCAACTATCTCAACACTAATTTAACTCAAAAAGCTTTAGAAAAGCTGTTTTTGTAGCAGATCTCAATACACATCCATTCACCAGAGTGTCTCAAAGTGAGAACAAAGAAAGAAAACATTCTGCAAGCTTAGTTTTTATTAGATTTTTTTTGGATGGTTTTCATTTTTAGAACCAGTTATTTTCTGTCTTGGTGTAAAACCTAAAGAGCTTACATTTTACCATGTGACTCATATTTTAGAAGCCTGCTGGAAACCAACCTCTGTCACTCTCATCAGAGCTCACAGAGCCCTGCTGATCAGAGCATCTTCTCTGTTCTCACCTCTATTTTCTTCTTTCTTTTGCCTTTCTGTCCTTTTTCTTTCCCCTCTCTCGTCTCTACACCTCTCTCACCTGTTGTCTTTGATGGAACATGCACAATGGTAATTGCTTTTCCTTTCAAGCAGTTAATGTACTCACTACTCTCCTTTACTCATCTCTTTCCTTCACGGTGAAACAGACGGCTCTCAGTGCTTGCAGCCAATATACATGAACCAAATAGGATCAGTACAATGTAAACCTTTCAAAACAGAAATACAAAGTATATCAGTTAAAGATATCTCATGTATTCCATTTGATCTAGACTTCCTAAGCTTTAAATTATTTTTAGTAAGTCATCCAACAGATCTTTCCGTCAATGTGCCCAAAAAGGATTTCAGATCATCCTAAACATGTCTTCTGTCCCACAGAGATGTGTTTTATGATGGTTACAGTCTAGGTTTCTCAAAGAAAATTGGGTCGCCTCGTTCAGCTAAACATGAGACACACATATTTAAACATATGTATTTGTCCCCCTGGGACATTTTAAATATATTTTAAAGAAAATATATTTAAGTGACTGTTGTTATATTATTTATATAACTGATTCTCTGTCTGTGTTACAGGTCTGTCTTGTAAATGAGATTTCCTGTCTCAATGAGATGCCTGTTTAAGTACAAGTAAATAAAAGAAAACACTCATTTGTCTTTCAGAGACGTACACACACATGGCCATGCAAAAACACAGTTATTTTTTAATAAAGTAGATGCCATTTCCTGCATTCTGGTGTATTTTAACGGGTTGTTAAACAACAGTGTTAACCTAAATTGGTAAATATTTGATTCAATAACTTAATTTAGACAGCAACAAGACTGACCAACAGCTCTCTCCTTGTGTGAATAGAGCACGCTCCACTTCTCTTAAGCATCCTAAGCTCCCCCTCCTCTGCTCCAGTACTATCTCCATTGCCACTGCCTTCATGTGCTTGGATTCTTGGTTGTTCAGTTATAGGCTACAATGAGAAGAATTTTTTAATGAAAGTAAATTGGACTGACTTTTCGACATTTTGATCACTGTTATTTTGCCAAATTGCCACCGTTGTTTTGATACGTGATGTAAGTAACAATTACCCATCAACCATTTCTCTCATATTTTTAATAAATAATAAAAAAATTATTTAAACTGTAAAACTGATTGGCAATTTAGTTGTGCGGTTTAATTATATTTTTGTGTTTTTAATTGAATTGGCCATGATTGCACTTTTAGGGGCGGAGATATTTTTTTAAGGGCAGACGCGGAAAAGCTTACTTGAAGGGGAAGCTCTGATGTGATATTAGGAAGCTCGTAAGTGGCTGTTGTGTTTAAAATGAGTGTTTATGTAATTATTTTCAGATTACATATCTAATATAGGTTTTATTCATTCAAGGCAGTCAAATTTGTTCATAACGTTATTATTAGTAATCCTGAGAGTTACCGGATCCAAGCAAACCATTACCAGAATACACCCTGTCAAAATAAAAGAGTTCACAGATCCTGTTCCAGCAGGATCTGGCTCAAATAAACTGAAAAATAAGCAACAGGCCAACTTCCTTTTTGGTGTGTGGCTACATCTAGGCATAAGAAGAGTTCATTTAGAAAATTGGACTACTATACAAAATTACTACCAGCCCCTACCCATCTGAAATCTGTTAAGTTTTTTAATTAATCCCTAACAAGAATTACCAGTTTACATAGAATAAAACTAAATGAACTCATGTTAACTGTTTTAGTCGCTCATCTTACGTGTTTCTGCAGAGGGAGATCAAAGTTGTTTTACTTCTCTGTGCAACTTCTGTTCTGTTCATCTGATTCTGAGCAAGTCCAACATAATCTTAGTTTCTGCTGAAAGTGTGAAATGTGCAATCTTTCTTTCAAAGTCTTTATCGTGTTTGACTTATTAAGGCTGATACTCATCGACCCCAGGCGCATAATCTTTATTAGAAAAGTCACCCCATCTGACCTCAAAGCACCTAAATCCAAATGAAATGTCTCAAGACAATGCTGTATCAATAAGTCAGAGCAAACATCTGCTTGTTCTGTCTTTGTTTCATCGACATTTCTAGTAATTCCCATCCGATCACAGCAGCTCAGTCCACAGACAGCTGAGATCTATCACCCTCTACCACACAGGAGGGTTACACACAAACACTGTGTCCCCGACACATTCACATTAATACACACACACACTTCATTGCACTGTTATTCCAGAAAGACTATTTCTTTCCTACAAGCCTTGTCCCCAAGGTTTAAGGCCCATTCCCTTCCAAGTTTAATGACATTCCAGATAGAGAGGAACTTGATTCTCTAGGAAAGTCGATAAAGTTGTAACATCACTAGGGATTTTCTTTGACAGTCTCATAGAAAAATATTGACCAGCCCCTGGGCCTCCAAATCCTCCAAAGCCTGCACTGTTAGCTGTCAGCCGAAGTTTATGGTTACAGCTGTGAATGTGTCAACACACATCCTTCAACCAGTTCAGATTTTGCTCAACAGTGGAGGGTGAAACAGACCAGAGGATACTATAACTGTGTCCAAATCATTGACGGACCCTGCAAATTATATTATAACACCTGCACCTGGCATTCCTGGAGTCTGGCACAGCATCTAATAGATTGATGCAGTGATTCTGCAGCCAAGACCGAAACACTGATACAAATACAAAGGTCTGTTACAGATCATTAATGCAGGTATAACAGCAATTATTTAAAAACGTTGTCCCCATTTGACCATATTTCCACATTTTGATCAACTACTTCCGAGTAACATTAAAGACCTAGCATTGCTTAAAGGAATGCATATTGTTCACAGTGCACAGACCTAAAATAAAATCATATTACCATTTTGGACATTATGCACAGTCTCACACAATATTGCAAGTTCTTGCCCAATTTGCTATCGGTTGGATTATCAGAATCAGAATCAGAATAAACTTTATTGGCATTGCACCGAGATACAACGCGAATATGTACGTACAGTCGTCCGAAGATGGGCGGAGTGCACGAAGCTGCAGTTAAAATAATTAGCACGGCCTTCTTATTCTTATTCAGAATAATATTTTGCTTAGATAAGAAAAGGAAAGAAAACATGAGGAGAGACGGTATAAAAAAAGATCTCTCACACCGTGTCTTAGACCGCGCACAATTTGAGGCATCAAAAAAACCTACCACAGCAAAGCAACATAAACAGACGTTATACATGTACATATAGGCGGTGAAAACATTGAATTTTTAAGGGAAAGTCGTAGCATAGTCCAGAGCCCCCCCTCAGCCATTGTCCAGATAAGAGGTGACGTTCATCTTCAGCTCAGTTGAGGTTCTGTTACATGTCCACGGCCTTGGGGAAAGGAGGGGTGAGGAAACAGTCAAAGCATCTTTGTTGTTTTCAAAACATTCCAGGAGGAGTTGAGATAAGTCCGGCATCAAGGCCACAGTTTGGGTCAGGCAGAACTCGTAATTGTTGTTTCTGCCTTTAAAGTCTCGCTGGTACATATTCTCTGATGGAAACTCCAAAACAGCCGAATTGATTCCCACCATTCATGAGTGCTGCCAGGGAGATCACAGTCCTGATACAGCTGCTCCAATTCCCTGTCACAGCTCCACATTCAGTCCGAGCACTGTCAAGCTTCAACACCTCCACACGAATTTGTAGACAACCAGATTTCACCAACCCAAACAGTAGAATCTAGTTGTCATCATGAATCCAATTTGTCCTTCAGAGTTCAGAGGGTCCTCCTTACCCTGACTCCTGTCGAGAGAAGTTGATCGATTATGGGAGTATAGCAGAGAGTAGGGAACACACAAACAAACATAAAATTTCTGAGGTACAGTAAAGGCACCTTTGTGTTAGCTATGATCAGTTGGGTGTGATGGCCATTATAAATTAGGTTGACTCCAAAAAGTACCGGTGATTAGTTGTAGATGTACAACTAATGATTGAATTGTGAGTGTTTTATTCAAAGCAGCCCAGTGGTTCATGAGATATTTTGCTAACAGTCTGATAAATGCACACAGACACAGAGTAAAATTTTATTGTTCACTTTTCACCTTTTGAGTGAAAACAATATAAATATTATAGGTCTTTTATAATAATAGATAAACTAAACATTGTGTCAGAGAATTTTTGATAGTCAAAGTCAAAATTTCTTTATTTGTCATACGCACCACATGTGTTACATGGGGTGGAACAAAATTGTGTACACAGAGTCCCAGTTAGATCCAACAAAGGTATAAAATGTAAACAAAAAACAGTAATAAGATCTACGATTTGAACCAAGAAAAACGTTAAACTAAAAATACGCTAAGCACTAGTAGTACAGTACAAAATCAATATGCCGAACAGCAGCACGAACATGAGTCTGTGTGAGCAGATGAGTATGAATGAACACAGCAACATGAAACAGATCAGCAGCAACATGATGCGATTCTTCACAGTGATTATTCTGATTAGAGATTCATGAGTCTAACAGCCTCAGGGTAGAAGATGTTCCTCAGTCTAGTGGTTCTACACTTAATGCTCCTCAGTCTCCTTCCTGAGGGGAGTGGAGCAAAAAGTGTGTGTGCTGGGTGAGTGGGGTCCTTCATGATGCAGGTGGCTCTCTTCCTGCATCTAGAGGTGTAGATGTCTGTGATGGTGGGGAGACTGACTCCAGCAGACTTCTGTGCAGCCTTCACCACTCTCTGCAAAGCTTTTCTTTCTGCAGCTGTGCAGCCTCCATGCCACAAGATGATGCTGGAGCACAGGATGCTCTCCACTGCACACCTGTATAAAGAGGTGAGGACTGAGCTTCCCAGTCCAGCTCGCCTCAGCCGCCTGAGGAAGTAGAGTCTCTGATGAACTTTCTTGATCAGGCTGGTGGTGTTGTTGTCCCAACTAAGGTTGTCATTCATGTGCACACCCAAGTTCTTGTAGCTGGAGACCACTTCCACCACATTTCCTCCTATGTTTGTGTGTGTGTGTGTGAGTGTGTATGTGTGTGTGTGTGTGTGGGGGGGGGGGGATCCATCTGAAATCCACGACCATCTCCTTCGTCTTCTTCACATTGATGTAAAGGTTGTTCTTTCTGTAGTCCTTGCCTGTAGCTGGACTCATCATTGTTTGTGATGCATCCCACCACCACTGTACTGTCTGCAAACTTTACAATATGACAGACTAGATGGATAGATGCACAATCATACGTGAGCAGGGTGAACAAGAGCAAGCTCAACACACAGTCCTGAGGGGAACCAGTGCTGAAGGTTATGGTGGAGGAGGAGAAATTATGGATCCTCACAGACTGCGGTCTGTTTGTTAAGAAGTCTAGGACCCAGATGCAAATGGAGGGGCTTAGTCCTAGTGTGAGTAGTTTGTCCATCAGGGTTTGGGGGATCAAGGTATTGAAGGTAGACGTGAAGTCCACAAAAAGCATACAGACGTAGGAGTCCTTCTGCTCCAGGTGGGTGAGAGCAGTGTGAACCACAGAGGTGATGGTGTCTTCTGTTGAGTGATTCTCGCCATATGCGTACTGGTGAGAGTCCTCGTTGATGTTGATGGTTGATGTGGGTCATGACCAGTTTTTCCAAGCATTTAGCAACTATTGGGGTGAGGGCTACTGGTTAATAGTCATTCAGACCAGTCACTGTAGAACTCTTTGGAATTGGGATGATAGTGAGTGAGGAGTTAAAGGATGTTGACCAGAACCTCGCAGAGCTGGTCGGCACAGTCTTTCAGCACCTTTCTGGGGATGTTGTCTGGGCCAGTTGCCTTGAGAGGGTTAATCATCCTGAAAGTACTCCTCACTTCAGCTGAGATCAAGCTGGGAAACTATTTGTCCAGTGGTGAGGTGTGTCTGGTGCTGGGTGGTTTGTTGGGGTCTTCAAAGCATGTGAAGAACTTGTTGAGGGCATCAGGCAGTGATGAGTCTCTAAGGCATTGTGCACCTCTGTCTTTATAATCCCTTAAAAACTTAATGCCCCTCCACATGCTCCGTGGATCTTGTGAGGTGAACTGACCCTGGATCCGCTGTTCATATGTAGCCTTGGCCCTCTTAATACCAGCAACCAGCTCTTTCCTTGTCCTTCTTAGCTCCTGTGAGTTGCCAGACCTGAAGGCAGTGCCCCTGGCTTCCAGCAGGGTGTGAACCTCTGCATTCAGCCAAGGCTTCCTGTTCGGGTAACTCTTAACATATCTGATGGTGGTAACGTCATCAGCACATTTGCTAATGTACCCCAGGACTGAGGATGTGTATTCCTCCAGGTCTAGCTCCCTTTCATTTACAGCAGATTATCTGGATAGAAGGTTATGGATGTTTTAATTACTATGGCTGAGAACAAGTAGCCCAAAACATAATCAAACCCGTCCCCCAAAACACTACCTTATCTCTGCCCATGAACCGTAGGTTTGGGTTAACAGAGAAAGCTGAGTAAGAAGGCTGCAGCTGGCTCCAAGGACACCTCCTGAACTGTGAACTCAGCTGAACCAATAAGAATATAAAAATGAGCGGATGACACAGCTCAGGGCTCATTCTGTGACATGTTACATTCATTAAAAACAGGTCTCTCTTGAAAATGAGTTCTCGTGACTCAATGAGACTACCTATATAAATAAAGGGTAAATGAAAAAAAAAAAAAAAAGTAACCAGTCTTGAATGGGTCCTTACAAGTAAAATGTCGGTTAAAAAAAAATCCCCTGCTGTCGAGTGTGGTTCTTTTGAGTAAACAAAGATAGTGAGAGAAATTTTCTCCAACATATTGCTAACATATTCCCCATATAAACACAGATTATTTTAAAGAATCTGAGAGAAAAAATATATATTTTGAGAAATAAATGGATGAAAAAGTTTTTTTTAATTTTTTTTTTTAGTTCTCATGTGCATTAATGTAGACATGGTCTGACGGACAGCACTGGGGAAAAAGACAGACTGGCCGGTGGTTTGAGAGTGGACCGGGAGATGAGCTAAATGAAAGCCGGGAGCTGTACTGTCCCCAGGGCGTCTCCAGGAGCAGAGGGAACTGCAGCAGACAGCAGACCTCATCAGGCTCTCTAGCATGTGTTTAAATAAACCATTCACCCCCTGTCACTGCTTGGGAAAGAATTAACACAAGACAAAACTATATGTGGAAATACGTTCAAACACAGGACTTAAAGAAAGACAGACAAAACCCAAACTCGCACTCTTAAAAAAACAGACCCATACAGAAGGTAAATGCCTTGTCAACACGAGGTGGCTGTCTTTTCTAGATGGTTTCTAGAAACGTTTTCAGCTACATGGAACCACAGAAAACAACTTAAATGCTGCAGTGACTATACCAGACCTGCATGTTACGACAGAGCTTTAGGGCCACGCTAAGAAAAAAAATGACATTGCCACGCTAAGAAAAAAAAATTAAAAGCCATAAAATTACGAGAATAAAGCCGTAGTATTAAGATAATAAAGCTGAATAATGTCTTAATATTATGAGAATAAAGTTGTACGAGACTCTTTTTTTCAGCTAGCTCTCGTTTATGTTATTTTATTTGTTCTACAAGTCAGATCCACAACGTGACCTGCCAATCAATCCAGTAGGCGTGTCAGCAAATGACCAATCCAAAGCTGGGTTGTAATATTATCAGAACTCCGACACATAAATTAGGGTTTATTGCATTTTAACTGTGGTAAAATGAAGAATGTTGTGCATCTTGTTAAGTTATACTTTGATATTGGTTTTACAAATAAGGATATAGTTAATCTGTTAGCACATCAGCATCAGATTATTATCAGTATCAGGACTTTGAACCTGCTTACAATAAAGGCTCCAGTATACTCGTGCAGACCTTTTCCTGCGCGGACTTGACATGCACTGTCCGCAGAGGGTTGAGACTTCATACTCGACCGTCCACCCTGAATGGCTGCAGACCAGCTCCGCAGGCAAGGGGCATTTATCTTCAGGACAAATTGAGGTCACCGATTGGTCATTTGCTGACACGCCTACTGGATTGATAGACAGGTTGCAAAAAAATAAACAAGAGCTGGCAGGCAGCAAGCCGCAGCGGTGTTCAGTGTTTATATGTTAATAAAAAGTTATAAAAAATAAAATAAAAAAAACAGGGAGCGCTAGCCCTGAAGCCCACACATCAAACCAGCCCACCAGGAAATCTACAGACCCTCCCGCAGCCACGCTGGACCTGATTTTAATTAGTTTGTGACAAATTCCTTCATTTCTCACAATTTTTATATTATTAATAGGGATGGGGCTGATCCGATCCAGTATCGGTATCGGCGTCCGATACCAGCAAAATTTACGTATCGGATTTTCCAATCCACCTGCTGATATTTCCGATCCATGCATGTCTTTGGTTGCGCTGCATGTTGGCTTCAAACTATGGAATGGATTTCCTGAACGGCGGCGTGTCTCATGAACCCAGAGTAATAAGACCCGCCTCACATTCAGGAAATCCAGTTCATAGTTTGCAGCCACCTACAACGTGAGGACTGAGTTAGCAGCACTGTGGCTAACAGCTAACAAACTTTTCATCTAAACATGTCCGCTGTGTGGAAGCATTTTACACTAAACACCACAAAACAAGACAGCAACGTGCAATGTCTGCAGAGCCATAGCGCCACATTAAACCGCGGTAAAGTTAGTTTTACGATGGACATTCGAGCTCCGTGGCTTCAGCGGAGCGCTGCTCTTTGCTCAACCCAAAACAAGCGACTCGACACCGGTCAGCCCTGTCCAATCTGCCCCGCTCAGTCTGCCCGTCTCCGAGGTTCCAAGGAGGGACAGACTTGAGCGCGGCTGCCCCAAATCATGCTGCATTCTTCGGATTGAACAAGAAGTAGATGTCGCTGAAACCACAGAGCTCAAATGTTTACAAAGAAGTTGCTAAACTTCATCAAAATTAATGAGCAACCACTATCAGTTGTAGAAAACGAAGGATTTCACAGCTTGATACTTGCAGTCAAGATATAGTTTACCCTCCAGGAGATATTTATCAGTACAACAGTAGACAATCATAAAAAACATATGATTTGAAAATTATAATAAAAACAAAAACAGCTACATTATATAGTGATGTAAATACTAAAAACAGGAACATGTCTGTTGGTTTATGCCATGAACTTAGCAGATGTTTAAAGCCATTTAACATTTTATTTAATTTAATTCATTTATTCATTCATTTAAATGAAACAAAATAAAAAATAAAAAAATCATCAAAAAGAAAATGTTGAATGAAAACAGTGCAGAAAGAAGAAAAAATTCTTATATCTGCCCCTAATAAAATATAAAACAACTTTAAACAATCACTTAAATTAATCACTTTAATATCCACTTTAAAGCTAGGAATAAAAAGAAACATGTTTTGTATTAACAGAATTTAATTCTAACTTTAAAACTTATCCAACATTAATAAAACTTACCTCAAGTTGCCTTTTTGGACATGCATGCATATATTTGTACAAATTGTACTTGAGAGGAGATTATTACAGCCTCATATAAAATCAATGATGATCATGATATCAGAACTGGATCGGTATCGGCCGATACTCAGATCTAGGTATCGGGATCGGATCGGAATTTAAAAAAGTGGATCGGTGCATCCCTAATTATTAATATAATTGATAAAACTTAATTGACGTTTCCTTGATTTATTGATATTGTGAGTTGCCACTTCTGAGGGAGATTCGAGCCGGGGGGGGGGGGAGACATGGGCTGGAGGGGGTTTCCGGGTCCAGTGGCCGGCAGCCAGTTCCCATCTTTAACACAATTATTTGAGGACACTATTTGCGAACAGGGTTTCACAGTGTTTCCTCAGTGTTCACATTTCAGATTTTTTTATACACACACATGTCAGTTTTCTTAAACTATTTTCAATTTTCACATTTTTTAATGTGCACTATGTATTCTTAATGATACTATAGGGTCTATGATATTATTGATTTGAAAAAAGCATTTTCCCTCTGAAATCTGGTTTCCAAAAATGCAGTTTTAAGGCTCACTTCCATGTGAATGCAGGGCTAAAACAACAAAAACAAACTTTTGTATATTCACTAAACATTGTTCTTGTGTGGATGAGGTTATAATCTATATCCTAAATACACAAAGCTGAGTGTCCATCGCAAAGGGACTGGGAAGGTCAGCACAGACACAAAGATCCAAGTTGGTGACCTTTTCTCCTCAAACCTCTACTTTACACAGATGTGAAAGCCTCTCACTGACGACAGGACAGAGCCTCCATCAAACAAGTCTTCACCGCTTCGCATACCAAACAGCTCTTCATGGAGGAAGACGGCAAACAAAAAGCAGAAAGAAACATTAGTTTAATGACCCATCTCCAGGCTGTCTTTTCCCTTTCATTCAGTCCCTTCTTCTGCCTGAGACCTGCCCTCAGGTCAGCTTCACCCCCAACACCATCAAATCCCAGCACCACTGATGGCCGCAGCTCCATTCACCACAGAGATTTATGAGCTGTAATAGTTGGTAAATGGACCTGAGGTTGGGCTGCCCTGAGGGACGGGTCCAGACTTCAAATCATAGAAAAGAAAAGGAAAATAAAAACATGGGCTACAAAAGGCTATGGTTGAGGATGGGGTTGGGGGTTGTCGCTTATCGGCTTCCTAGTAACCTTTTCAAAGTTACCATCTGGGCTGGGTGAGAGTTTTCAAACTCAGTGCTCAAATAGTACTACCCCTCCCCAGCCAAAAGCATGACAGTACAGTCTTCTGATACACTTCATGGGGGGAGTGGTGGCGCAGAGGTTAGAGAGGTGGGCCTGTGATCCGAAGATCGCCGGTTCACGCCCCGGCCCCGACAACATCAAAATTGTGGGTGGGGTGGGTGAAACAACCACACTTGCCCCCACCCTCATTCGCCCCACTCTGGGCCCATGAGCAAGGCCCTTAACCCCCACCATGTGCTCCCTAAACAGGTCTCTCTTGAAAATTAGTTCTCGTGGCTCAATGAGACTAACCTGGATAAATAAAGGCTAAATGAAAAAATGGGCTCTTTAGAGGGAGTTTGGCAACAAGGAGGTTTGTTAATTACCTACAGTCAGTCAGTCGGATGTCCCCTGATCAGTTTTCAGTGAAGTCCCACTGTTTCTTCATAATCCTCTGAAGGCAGCTAGCAGTAAACAGGCTCTATTTGCTGTAGGACCTGCTCCCTTTTCCTTTTAAGGTGAGGAAAGGGGAGACTCCATTACTAACAATTCCTGTCATGCAGACTTCTTATTATTAGAGTGTTTTCACACCTGATAGTCCGGTAGACTCTGTTCGATTGGGGATCAAAATTCGCAACATTTCTTTACATTTCATCTGGTGCAGTTTGCGTTCACACTGCACTGTCAGTCGAGCAAACCTGTTTCCTCCCTCGCCTGTGGTGACGCTGCACCAAGAACTACTGAAGGAAATGACAAAAAAAAAAAAAAAAAAAAACCTCTGAAGAAGACACTTCTTCTTCGTTGTCTTCTTCTTCTTTCTGATTTAGTATTTCATAGTTTCTAATTATGTTTTGTTTTATATTTTTATTCCATGTGCTGTAAATATATCTTGTTACTTTTTATTTGATGCTGTGATTTTTTTATTGTTAAGCACTTTGCTAACAGTTTCTGTTTTAAATGTGCTTTATAAATAAATGTGACTTGACTTCTTCTTAAAATAAAAACAAAAATGGAGTGGCACCAAATTTTAGCGGTTTAGGATTTCTGTTTTGTCATTTTTCAACAATGGACTTAGCATGAGTGGAAGATGAGACAGAAGACCATGGAGAATGTTGTTTTTCACACAAAGCAGCTGAGACGGCTCCATATGAGGTAATTGCTTGTTTGTTTGCCCTGCGCTGTAGTCCACTTCCTGCTTTTGGAGCAGTCTCCTGTCTGCTTGCATTCTCACTGCATTCAAACCACGCCAGAGTTCACTTCAACCAAACCAAGACCTAGGTATTTATGCGGACCAGAGTTCGTTTTTTTGGTCTGTATCAGAGTTCGATTGCACATTCACACCTCCCCAAACAAATCGGACTTTCTAGGCAAACAGACTAGAATTTAATTAAAATGGACTAAACAGGACTGGTGTGAATGCTTTTTCCAGCAGCTGACTCAGAAACACACAAACTGAAACTGACACACTCCCATTATTTACAGCTAAACATTAAAGTTATTAAACAAATTAATTCTTAAACATATATACCTAACATACAAACAAATCCAAACCATTTTTTGACATGGGGTTCAGTGAAAAGGTTATAAACAGTTAATATCTTACCTGCTGTAGATAATTTATTTTTTGGATGATATTTGAAGCTGTTTAAAGAATTATTTACAGAATCACATCAAAATATCTGAACGATCTTGGCATGGACAAATATTGCCCCTTTTCCACCACTATTACTCAGCCCCAACTCTGCTCAGCTTGCCACGGAACGATCCCTATTCCACCAGTACTTTTTAGCTGATTCGGGACTTTTTTTGGTCCCTGCTTTTCTGGTGGGACCGTTTGAGCTGAGTTGGCACCTAAAGGTGACGTCAGAACACTGTCGGTCACTGGTTGGTCAGGGGGAGGAGTCACTGGATCTCAGAAACTTTTCATCGATCCTCCATTTGCAATTTTTCGGAACTTGGAGCAGCGGCTGGATCTATTTTTAAGATTTTAAAAACAATAATGACAACGCCGTGTTTAATGCTGAAGTCAAGGCGTTTTTCCTGTTTGGTGACCGACGAAAAAATTAGAGCGAGCAGAGTCACCGCGGAGGATCATACGAGCTGCCAACCGGTTGAATCACGTGAGGCCGGACCCCAAGCCCCGGCCTCGCCTGCTCACAAAAGCCGTTTTCCGAGACCTGGCAGGCGGGAGGACCGGGACGGAGGGTGGAAACTTTTTTTTTTTTAACATTTTATGTATAAAAAATAGTTGTTTTTTTTTATCAGTGAAGAAAAAATAAATAAATAAACGGTGCCAGCTTTACAATGAAATCCTGTTTTCATTTTGACTTTATTAAATAATCTGTTCATTAAAATTAACTCAGCTGAAAAATCATAAAAAAGACAAAATTAATGGATCTCTCAAAAATATTTCCCTCCAACATGTTTAAAGAAGAGATACAGCCTTTGGTTCAAATTTATTCTAACCCACGGATGTACAAATCATAAAACAAGAATTACACTTTAAATCAAGGCTAAAATAAAATGATCTGTATACAAGAAACAAAACCACGTGTCTAAATTGAACAACAAAAGTAGACACAATGAGTGCCAATACATCAAATGATGAAGAAAAATATAGAATTTTAAATATAGATGTTTTTGTAGGATCTGGGTCATCAGATTTAATTCAATTAAGATTATTTATATAGCACCAAGTCACAACAGAAGTCGTCTCGGGGCATCGAACAGAAATATTCATATATAAAATAAGTTAACAGAAAAATTAATATTGTGAAATGTTTGTAGACTGTAGGAAGCGTATGATGGGAAAATGTTGTGGTTTTGACTTTTTACGTCGTGGTATACCTTCAACGTAGTAATCGGCACATTCATTCATCCAACCTTTATTTATACAGGTTAGTCTCATTGAGCCTTGGGGACTCATTTACAAGAGAGACCTGATTTTAACAAAGAGTGATGACAACAGTAGACAATCATAATGTCATCACTTTGTCATCACTGTATGTTTCCATATAATGGTGAAATTAGTCTCTGCATTTAAGTCATCCACTGTTGGGTAGTGCAGTGGGCAGCTATTGAAGGTGCCCGGGGGGCATTTTGGGGATAGGGTGTGCTGCCTAGAGACACCACAAGGTATGCAGTGACTGGGGATCGAACCTGGGACTTCCGGGTCCCGAGCCGGCTGCCCTGCCTCTACACCATCTCGGCCCCTATAAATTGAGAAGAATAAATGAAAGAAAATTGTATTTAAAAAAACGAAACAAAAACAGCTAGATTGTAAAGTGACGTGAAAAAACAGGAACATGTCTGCATTGGTTTTTGCCAGGAACTTAGCAGATGTTTGAAACCACTTAGAGAGGTCAAGGTCGAGAGCTTCAGATCTTTTTGCAAGATATTCCAGGAAACAAGAGCGAAGTAGGAGAAGGCCCTTTTACCTAGTTCAGTCCTCACTGAGGGAACACTGCAGGTAACAATGTCCTGAGAGAGCACGCTGTAGCCGCACTCACACAGTGACATGTAGGAGGAGATGTATGAAGGCAGCAGACCAAGAAGTAATTTAAAGATGAAAATGTACCAGTGAGAGAGTCTGCGTGAAGTTAATGATGTCCAGTTAACCAGTGAATACAGGGTGCGGTGGTGGGTACAGTAGTTACAGCCAGTTATGAATTTTAGTGCACCATGATAGACAGCGTCCAACATATGCAGGGTGATTCAAGCACTAAAACTAATTAGCCAGGCTGAGACAAGGCTGATAATGAACCTTTAACTGCCTTTCTACTATTTCCATTTGGTAAAATGTGGATTAGGTAAAAACATGAAAATTAAATAAACAAGAAACATCAACTAAAATGTTTGCGCAGTGCAAAACTAAGCACTTTCTTTACTTCCAATGTAGCTTTTAAAGTAATATATCTAAGTTTAAATTATTGTTTGATTCCTGCAGGTAAGACCTGTGAATGTCACCTTTTGTGAGATGATGTGATCAGTTCTCTGTAGTTCCCTAAACAGATGCCAAATTTCTGTTTGACAAAGCTGCAGAGCAATGATGCTACAGGACACCAGAATGTGAGAAGCTCCTCTGTCCTGTTTCCTCACTCACTGTTGGAATAAAAAGCATCAAATTCCAAGAGAATGGCTCAAAAAACAGTGGCTGCACCTAAGCATTAAAAAAGACATTAGAACTGCATTACCCCCCCCCCCCCCCCAAAAAAAAAAAAAATTAATTAATTAATTAAAAAAACACAAATTTAGCCTGCCAAGTTTAGACTAAAACATGTTGGTAGAGAATCTTTCATTTTAAATTTTGTAAAAGTAAATATCTTTAGCCTAACAGATTGTTTTGTGCATGCCTCAGCCTGTAAATCATCCAAACGCTTGTTCAGAAAGACCTAAATTGGTGCAATAAAAAAGGTTTTTACTACCTGCAGCACAGAATGAGAAGAACAAATCTCCAAGGAGCTAGACAGAGTTATCAGTTGTGAGAAGTTTGGGGAGTGGTGGCGCAGAGGTTAGAGAGGTGGGCTTGTGATCCGAAGATCGCCGGTTCACGCCCCGGCCCCGACAACATCAAAAATTGTGGGTGGGGTAGGTGAAACACCCACACTTGCCCCCACCCTCATTCGCCCCACTCTGGGCCCATGAGCCATATGGCAAGCCCTTTTAACATAAAATAGGATTCACCACGCTTACATTCCAGATATCTGAAACTGAGTTTTGACTAGACATATTGGTTATTTAAGATATCTTGAATTGCATTTTGACTAGTCAAAATACTCATTTAAGATATCTCTAATTACATTCTGACTAGTCATAATGACGTCAGATTTACCATTGAGTTGTATGGAGGCTTCAATTCAAGATATCTTGAACTGAATTTTGACTAGTCAAAAATACAGTTCTAGATATCTCTAAGTTAATTTTGACTAGTCATTATTTGCTTTCAAGATATCTCACTTTTAGTTCTGACTAGTCATAATTACAATTAAAGATATCTTAAATTACGTCATTATTCAAGATATCTTAAATGTATTTGTAGATATCACAAATGAAGTTTTGACTAGTGCAAATTAAATTGTAGATATCTTGAAAGCAAATAATGACTAGGCAAAACTAACTTAAAGATATCTAGAACTGTACTTATGACTAGTCAAAATTCCTTTTAAGATATCTCAAAATGAATTCAAGATATCTTGAATATTTTATCATGTACACGGCTTTTCTATTTAAGATATCTTGAATTCACATTTTGACTAGTCAGAATGACATTCAAGATATCTTGAATTGTTATTCTGACTAGTCAAAACGTCACAGATTTACGTAGCATTTTGGCGGAAAAATCATAAAGCATTGTAGCCTTTTTATTTTATAATCTGCAAAATCAGGTCAGTCCAACACAACGCTCGTATTTTTAACATGATTTTTAACGCGGCAGCTCGGATTATTTATTGTATCTGCAACAAGAATACTCTTTTGCGACGTCTTTTTCACGACAACCGGAAACCGACACTTCCTGCTTTGCGAGTCTTTTGCACTGAGGAGAAATGTCTCTCTTTTCAACATCTTTGCTTAATTTGCCAATCTTTTCTTTCGCTGCTGAGGAGGAAATCGCAGCGGCGAATTCTCGAACTAATAAACTTGAAAGGATAAAAGTTCTTCCATGAAGAAAATCTCCACAGCTGTCAAGGTAAGAAAAGACGTAGCTTAGCAAGCTAACCGTTAGCTACAACATATGAAGCGCATAAACATCGTGATAAAGAAGCCTAATTTAGTGTGCTACATTATTTGGAGTGTTTGAGACAGACATGATATAAAATCTTTAATTATATTTTTATGAGGTTCCATTAGTGCCAAACATATGTTTATGTGTATGTAGCGTGCTGTGTATATGTAAGGTGATGTGTTAAGTGAATCCATCTATTATACAATCTATTACTTGTTTAAAGCTAAATATGTTATAACAAGTATTAATTATATATATGTGTGTGTGTGCTAAAATCAGATCTATTTTAGATCTCACTGGGTGTTGAAAAAAGAAATGTTGTCTTATTTCTGCAGAAGTGCAGCTGGTGAAGGTTTTTGTAACCATGTAGTTGCACTTTTTTTTTACCAGACTGCCCACTACTCCCAACTCCAGCTGCCAACTGGTCCTCCTGTACTGGCCCGCACAAGAAATTTACAAAGAAGGCACAGACAAAGAACACAGGTAAAAAAATAAAATAAGAGTGGAACACATTCTTTTCTGTTATATTATTTAGTATATGATGGTTATGATTCTCATCACAATAACTGAAATAACTTTCCCACCTGTATATTATTAGTGCCATGTGAAATTTGTCATAGTCTCAATATTACTTGTGTCAAATATATTTTTCTCTCCTAACTTGTTTAGAATTGTTTGTTTTTGTAGGTAATGAATAATGCAGGTTCAACCTCTATGACTTAGTAATATTTGCAAGTTAAGTAAAAATCTTAACTCTCAGATCTGTCTCATTGTGTCCTACCAAATTGCTCATTTGTCTCTTTACATTTATTTATTTTTTATTTTGACGTATTTTTATGTTTATTTCTTGTAAAGGAATCCATCCTGAACCTGCCAGCGAGGTGGTGGTGGTGTGAAAGCCCAAAACTGTGGTGAAAAGATGTTTGCACTCCACGCTTTACAGAGCTTTCACAGGTATAACCTTTGGGTTCATGTTTTTATGTCCATGTTTCCTTTGTCAAAACTTATTGTGATTCTGTCACTCGTGTGTTTGTAGGACCACTTCCAGATCCTGACATCCTGGCATCGGGAGAAAAACAGCACCAGCTGGCGTCTCAACCACTTATCACACTTATCCTAGAGATGGTCTCTCAGCTTTGGAGCTGGTACCATCCAGACTTGGGCCTGTGCCACAGGGCTCACTGAGGTCTCACCAGTGTCCACCTGAGAAGTCCTGCGCAGCATCATTCTGCACCACATGGCTCCAGACCTCCCTGCTCTTCCTTCGATGCTGCATAGTCTTCCCAACATGTGTTTTGTGTCCACACTTGATCAACTTATGCACCTTCAGTCTTTGCAAGTGTCACATGAAGTACAGGCCAGAACCAGGGAGCAGTCCAGATGTCCCGCGTGGGTACAGCTTCGACAATCAAGGCTTACTGCGAGCTGTTTCCACTTTCCGTGTTGCTTACAGAGGAAGTGCGGAGGAGGAGTCTGCTGATAGCACTGGCAGCTCAGATGATCAGGGGGTACACTAAACAATAACTGTTGAACGGGTATGGTGTGATGAATGGATTGATGATCGATTGATTGATCAGATGAAGTCTAAACTGGACATGTTTTACTTCAACACCTTCATCCATGTGTTTATATCAATGCAGCAAGAAACATAAAATGTATAAATCACCCTTTTGTTCCTTCATATTTTTAATCAGTCTCAATCTGTGTGAATCACTGTAAATACTATATCCTGATGCTGCTCAATGATCCAGGTAGGAAAATCTAAAAAAGTTAAGTCTGGTCCTCTGGACATTCAAAAAGCAAAACAACAAAACAAACACACAAAATGTAGAAACGTTTCGTCTCTCATCCAAGAGACTTCCTCAGTCTGAGGTGCTGTTTTCAGCTCAGTCTCTTAAATAGCACCTTCTCAGAGTGGATCAACCAGTTTGCTGCTGACAACCATGTGTAAATGTGTGAACCATTTATTACTTCATTTTATGCTTATGTTTAATAAATGTTTTAATGTTAAATGGTTATTGTTGCACCGGGGTCTGAGAGAAATGTAATTTCAATCCTGTGTATGTCCTGTACATGTTGCAGTTTTTGACAATAAAAGTGACTTTGACTTTGAGCAGCACCTCAGACTGAAGAAGCCTTTCGAATGAAAGACGAAACGTTTCTACCTTCTTCTTTTTTTTTGTTTGTTTTGTTTTTTTGAATGTCCAGACTTAACTTTTTAGATGTAAATACTGTAAATAGTTATTCATGAAAAATACATAAATGTGCCAATTTATTTAATTTGAAATTACATAATTTGATAAAATATCTATAATCCACTATCAATTTATAGTGTACAGTTATAAAATGTTAACTTAAAAAGTTACATGTTTTTTGTTTTTACTAGATATTGTAAATTGCACTTGTTTTCCTTGTAATTCAACTGAATCAATCCACAAATAACAAAACAGTACAGTATGCTGCTCAAGTGTGTTTTAATTGAAGAATGTTTAAAATAATTCAAAACATTAACTATCTACTGGTAATTACGTAACACTAGAACAATTTACATGTGACAAGCTTGGGTATGGATGTTATTTTTATTTTATAAACTTACTGCAACACCACCATAGGACTTTCACCCAAGGACATCATTTATACACAGAAAAGACACTTGGGTTTGTTTACCAGTAAGCACTGTGAAACAGAACCTACACAAGACTCAACTGTCACCTTCAACCTGGAATATAAATATGAAATTAACAAAAATAAATATGAATAATACTTAAGAATTGCAAAACAAACAAACATGGGCCTCACATTCACATACAAAAATCCAAAAGCCAGTCAGTCTTCTCTCAGGTAAGACACTGACTAATTATGGTGACTCAAGCAGGCTGTGAGAGTGTAGTAAAGCATGGTAGGACAGATACGGTGGTTTTATTGCCCCACAAGAACAACCAGGAACTGAACAAAAACAACAGCGCAGAGACTGAGCCATTTTCCTCACTGTCTAACACTATAGCCACAGGAAGTTGTGGCATTTTCTAACAATGTTGTCCAGAACAGCTAGCGCCATTGCAGCCACCCAAAATTCTGCAGGCAGCTGTTTGAACAGCTAAGTAGCAGCCGCGGGTCCTACGCGTCATTTCTTAATTCAAGATATCTAAAAGTGTCATTCTGACTAGTCATAATTACATTTGAGATATCTTGAATTGTAATTACGGATGTTTGACCCGTCAAATGACAAATAATGTGACGTCATTTAAGATATCTTGAATTACATTTTGACTAGTCAAAATGTAATTCAAGATATCTTGAATTGTTATTCTGACTAGTCAGAATGTAATTCAAGATATCTTAAATTAGCATTCTGACTAGTCAAAATGTAATTGTGCCTAGTCAAAACTCAATTTAAGATATCTAGAATGTAACTACAGATAGTCAGACTACTCGATTTTATGTTAAAAGGGCTTGCCATATGAGCAAGGCCCTTAACCCCCACCATGTGCTCCCTAAACAGGTCTCTCTTGAAAATGAGTTCTCGTGGCTCAATGAGACTAACCTGTATAAATAAAGGCTAAATGAAAATGAAAAAAAAAAAATGTGCGCAAAGAGCCATGATTTTAACACTGAGGAGAACCTTTCAGAAGTCCTGCCTTTATCCCAAGCAAGTTCATATGAAAAAGTGCTGAATAAAATTTGCAGTAAGCAAAAATGATCTGCGAATGTTTCCAGATCATTTTTTGAATACATTAGCAGATCATTAAAACATGTACCTTCCTTCTCTGCATCACGTCAGCCAGCTCTCTACCTTTGCCTCTCATTGTCCCCACATTTAGAGTTGCCACCATCAGTCCTACATTCTTGAATTTCCTCTTCTCTATGTGTCTCCTGACATGTTTCCCTCCTCGTGGTCTTCGATAAACAGAAGCATAATTTCCGCCAGCACCCTGTTTGTCAACAGCACTGATGGCGGAACATTAGCAGATAATTTTTGATGACATACCAGTGGAGGTTTGGAAATGTCTTGGAGAGATGGCACTGGGGTTTTTGACTCAAACATTCAAAGGCATATGCCTGAGGAATGGAGAAGAAGTGTGAAGATGCCCATTTGTAAGAACAAGGGTGATGTACAGAGTTGTAGCAACTACAGGGAAATTAAGTTGATGAGTCAAACAATGAAGATCTGGGAGAAAGTTGTGGAAGCAAGATTTAGACAAGAGGTAACTGTTTGTGAGCAGCAGGATGGTTTCATGCCAAGAAAGAGCACCACAGATGCCATCTTTGATTTGAGGATGCTGATGGAGAAGTACAGAGGAGGTCAGAAAGAAAATTGTCTTTGTGGATTAAGAAAAAGAGATAGGCCAGTGGAACAGCGAGGCTACAAGGAGCAGAGGTCACAAAGGTGCAGGACTTCAAATACTTGGGGTCCACTGTCCAGGAAAATGGGGAGTGTGGTAAAGAGGTGAAAAAGTGTCCAGGCAGGATGGAGTGGATGGAGAAAAGTTTCAGGGGTGATTTGTGACAAAAGAGTGTCAGCAAAGGTCAAAGGAAAAATTTACAAGACAGTGGTGAGACTAGCTGTGTTGTATGGTCTGGAGACAGTGGCGTTGATAAAAAGACAGGAGACAGAACTAGAAGTGGCAGAAATGATGTTGAGGTTCTCCTTAGGAGTGACAAGGATGGATAAGATTAGGAATGAAATCATCAGAGGTACAGTACAGGTTGACCAACTTGGAGATAAAGTTAGAGAGACCAGACTGAGATGGTTTGTACATGTCCAGAGGAGGGACAGTGGTAGAAGGATGTTAGAAATGCAGCTGCCAGGAAAAATACAAAGAGGAGATATATGGATGCAGTTAAAGAGGGCATGAAGGTGGTTGGAGTGAGGACAGAGGATGCAGAGGACAGAGTGAGATGGAGGAGGATGACTTGTGGTGACCCCCAAGAGGGAAAAGCCACAAGAAGAAGATCTGCTAATGTTTCCATCTAACCATTTCAGTTATTTTTGGAATAATATCTTGAGACATTCATGCAAGGCTTCAATCATAGTTAGTCACTGCAGCTAAACGTCCGGTACTTTCTCAGCTTCTAACTAAATCTTAACAAGCAAATTCAAGAACAATAGGCTTTTCATAAAACTGACAAAGTAACAGTCCCATTCTGCTGTAGTAACACAACCATTCAAAACTTGAAGATGTCGTTCTGAAATGAGGTTTCAGAAGAAAAAAAAGTTCAGTGTAAACATCTACAAAACACACAAAATGTCTAATCAGCTTTAACAGTGGTATTGTTTCCATATCTAGTGCAAAGCAGTGGATAAAAGTATTTAGCAGTCATTTAATTGGGAGGAATGAGCACATGGACTCAATGTTGCCCTGAACTATATAAACTAAATGATTAATTAATTTGTTGATAAGTACTAGTTTTGAATTATTCTGAATAAGCCAGACCTCGGAATACTAACCTAATTACTACACATTCACCTTGTTTGCAGCAGTGTTTTTACATGTGATAACATGCTCCTGGATCAATCACACAGAGGTATCTAACATGGCTGGGGTGACTATTATTGCATATTTTAAATTCCTGCGGCACGAGCGAGAGGCCCTGTGATTCAGGCAAGGAAACGGAGAAAGTTTCCAAACATTTTGGAAACTCCCTAGTGACTTTTAGAATTTGTTGCTAACAGTGAAACACATGTTTTACTTTAGCTCAGTCTGGTCTAGATTATAATAATAGAATTTTGAATCATATTTCTACAACCAACATATTAGCTTGCCTAAGGTTGATCTTTGTGCACCTCAAGACGGCAAGAAATTGCTAAAAATTTAAATCAATATGAAAAGCCATCTATTCAAAATAAAAAGATATACAGCAACAATGTGCAGCATGAAAATAAATAATATCATAGTCAAGAGCTTTAAAAATGTAGCCTGAAATAGTTTTTTTATTATTAAAATCAAAACTTGCTCATTTTCTATAATAAGAACCCAATCCTGCATTTAACATTTTCTCTAAATGCACAACATCCTTTTAAATTAAAGACAATCATCCAGACTAATACCCAAGTATTTGTAGGGTGATCCCTAATAGGGTAGAAATGCTAATGTGTCTAAATCTAATCAAATGTTACCATATTTTTCACTGTTTAAAATCACGGTTTTTGCATAATTTGCATTCCCTGCGACTTATAGGCCAAAGCGAAATATTTATGGATTTTTTTCCCCATATTTATAAACCAATTTTTGGCTGAGATATGACTATTTTCATCCATTCTGACTGAAAACATTGATCACTACCATTTTCAGTCGCTAGATGGCACTCGAGTAGTAAGGCATGCCGTTGTATCATGTAATAGGTAAAAGTGGCTATTAGTGACACAACTGGCTTGCCATAGCCTGCCATCGTCGTCTGTCTGTAGCAACCGAATCAGATTCATTTTGCTGCACCGCCCCGGCAAAATGCAACCGATTTGACGTCAAAGTGCATTTATTAAGTAAAAGTTCAACTGAGACACACCTTTACTACAAAGTCGAGCAAGCAAATATATGTTTTTAGGTGGTTATCTTGTTAAATTTCAAAGAAATGCGCATAGGCTTGTCCCTCTGCGCGTGCCCGCTTCAGTGAATCGGGTTTTGAAATGCAGCTGATTTGACCGTCAAAGTGCATTTATTAAGGAAAAAGTTAGACTGAGACACACTTTTACTATAATTTTGAGCAAACAACTAATGTTTTTAAGTGTTAATCATGTTAAATTCTTGTTAAAGTCCTCTCGTGCACGCTCCCGCGGCCGCCATTTGGCAGCCAATCGATTTTTGGCACAACACCGGCCCACATTTCCTGGTTGTCAGCGGTGATGTGTAACAAACGCGACGTGTCAGCGGTGATGCATAATAGATGCGACTTATACAGTGAAGTGGCGTATTTATGGATTTTTCCACTTTATTAGACATATTTAGACTGATGCGACTTATAGTGCGGTGCGACGTGTACGGCGGAAAATATGGTATTTAGGTTCTAGGAGTGACTTTTGGAGAAAAAATAAACATGAATTTGTTTTAATTCTCATTAGGCACCAACTTTAAGCCTTAAAGAGTTGCCCGCAGCTGCTGAATGGTAGTTTGAAGACCTTAATTACAGCCAGTTGAACAAAGTTTTGTGTCATCTGCATATATAGGCTGTAGACATATTCATCCCGGTGCCAATAATTCATTCAACCTTTATTTTCAGGTTAGTCTCAGTGAGTCACGAGGACTCATTTACAAGAGAAACCTGTTAAATAACTAGCATTGCAAGGCAGAGCAATATACGTATGGAGAGATACTATTTTTTATTTTTTTAAGAGTTTTCACCTTGTAATAAATAAATCAGACATCTATGTTGTAGTAGAGCTGCCACCTCTCAGTGAGAAAATCGCAGGTTCAAATCCCAGCCAGGGGGACCATTCTGGGTGGAGTTTGCATGTTCTCTCTATGCATGCATGGGTTTTCATCGGGTACTCCGGTTTCCTAGACCAAAAACATGTATGTTAGGCTGATTGGTAACTCTAAATTGTCCCTAGGTGTGAGTGAGAGAGTGAATGGTTGTTTATCTTGTTTGTCTCTTTATGTGTCCCTGTGATGGACTGGCGACCTGTCCAGGGTGTCCCTCGCCTCTCACACAGTGACTGCTGGACATGGGCACGAATGAATCCCGTGATCCAGAAAAAGGAAGAAGTGGGTAAAGATGATGGATAGATGGATGAATGGATGGATGGATGTACAGTATGTTGTTGTTATTAATTAAATGAAGTCTTATGTTAATTTAAGAAAAAAAAAATTAAATGTTGTAATGCATCCTTATAGTAAGCGGACAAGAATTTTCTTCATATGACATGTGTAGCAATAACTTTGGTAAGAAAAGGCAGAGCACAAAATGCAAAAATTATTCACAGCCGCTCAACATGATAATAATTACCAAGTTTCATTAAATTCCTTTAAAATGTGAAAGCACAGTTGAACTGACCTGAAAAACTGCTGATGAACACACAGACAGACAGAAACTTGCGTCATAACACAATACAATCCTTTGTGCACATAAAAATAGGGAATAACACTAGACCTAATACTGAGCCTTGTTGGACTCCTTTAATATCTTCAGAAAACCGGATTTAAACAATCTGACTTATGCACTTGCAGCCCTTTCAACACTCATTTATGTGTGACCATGAGAAAAAGGAATCACTGAATCTTCCTGTTCACTGAAACGTCATTAAAAATGGAGCTCATTTTCAATATCAGTGAGACAAACCGTATCAATATCCAAATTCAGTTTCTTGTCAAAAGGCGTGAGCGTTCATCAAATAATTACAAGCACAACATCTGGGTTAGTGTTCACAAATTAAATACATGTGAAGAGCAGCAGCCATCTTTACCCCTTCATGGAAAAGCAACAGGAGGAAACAATATCTCTGCAAAACAAAAGATGAAACATCCCAGCAGGAAGTGATAGATCCAAAATGACATTATTTTCCACTTGTATTTGTTTTGTGTTTTTCTATTATGTGGTTTTGTCCTTGTCTCCGTGGGCCATCTCAGCACTTTGGCCTGGCAAACCGGCTGTGGCTGCAGCACCCTGTAAGACGACACAGAGGGCAAAGGACGAGACCACCGATCTGTGTGAAAGCCAAGCGCTGTCACTCACCTTGGGCCTCTGCTGAGCCCAGCTGGCTGAGCATGGAAAGGTTATCTTCATATCAGTAACAGAAGAAAGTACTAACTCAGAACTATGCTATTACTCAATTATTTACAGCTAAAAATGTTATTAAAAATGGCCTAGCATTTCTTAGTGAATACATTTCACCTTTTGAACCTGAGGTGGTTTTGTGCTGACGAATTAGTTATGCTGGTCAAACTTGGATCTTATGTGATTCTGAGAATGTGGTCTTGAAATGTCACTCAAAGTATGTAATGGTACATCAATCTGTAGTTTCATACATTAGAAACAGAGTGTGTGCTAAGATTAATTAGCTGTAGCCACCATCTTAAACTGGGTTGAATCCTAAAGGTTGAAGATGTACATCCAGTGACAGCATAGTTTATACAAGGTTGCATTTTGGTTATCTATAAAAAAAAAACAGATACCAGGACGGTGTTTTTTAAACTTTGAAACTAGAGATGTTCTGATCGCTTGGCTACCGATCATGATGGGACGATTTCCATTAAAAACATATATGATTGACATTGTGTTACAGACAGCAGGTACATTTTTTCAGTTGTCATTTTGACTGAATAGATGCTGTATTGTTCCTGCAAGTCTTTTATATGTTTTGTCTTGAACAAGTAAATAAAAACATGTTTTTGTCAAAAGTAAGGTGATTTTATGGTTCCTATTTTCCAGATCACGTAGCAAGTAGCACTCATCTTACCTTAATCAAAAAATTTACAGCCAATCCATGTGATCAGTATCGGTGATCAGCAGCAAAAAATCTGATCGGAACATTTGAATCCCATTTTTATTTAAATAGCTGGCTATTTGAGACTGTGGAAGCAAGGCTGAAATAATAATATAAAAAAACTTTGTGTATTTGCAAAACATAATTTTTATGTAGATGGGCCTAAACCAAAACAACAAAGTAGCTTTAATGAAGTTTTTCCCCTTTTGTCTTCCTGATTCCCTCACCAATAAACTTTGATGTTTTGCTATAAGGGAAATTGTTACAATTGCAAAAATAATAATAATAATAAAAGGTTACAATTGTTTAGAGAAACTTTTATAAGCAAGCTGAGAACATTCTTCCTCTGTATTTGGATATCATGAATGAATGAATGAACTAAGGTGAAGAATCACCGTATTACCGTATTTTCCGCCGTAAAGGTCGAACTGCCCTCTACGTCGCATCAGTCCAAATATGCCTAATAAAGTGGAAAAATCCATAAATACATTGCTTCGTCGTATATGTCACATCTATTATGCGTTACCGCTGACAACCCGGAAATGTAGGCCGGTGTTGTGCCAAAAATAGATTGGCTGCCAAATGGCAGCCACGGGAGCATGCACGGGAGAACTTTTAACAAGAATTTAACAAAATTAACGCTTAAAAACAATTATTTGTTTGCTCAAAATTATAGCAAAGGTGTGTCTCAGTCTAATTTTTACTTTATAAATGCACTTTGATGGTCAAATTAGCTGCATTTTCAAAAGCCGACTCGCAGTCCATTTCTTCGAAATTTAACAAGATAAGCACCTAAAACAATTGTTTGTTTGCTCAACTTTATAGTAAAGGTGTGTCTCATTTGAACTTTTACTTAATAAATGCACTTAAATGGTCAAATTAGCTGCATTTCGCTGGGCAGCGAGACAAAGCTGATTTGGTTGCACCAGGCAGACGACGGTGGCAGTCTATGGCAAGCCGACTGTGTCATTCATAGCCACTTTTACCTATTACTGTACCTGATACAATGGTATGCCATACTACTCAAATGCCATCTAGCGGCGGCTGAAAACGGTAGTGCTCAATATTTTCAGTCAGAATAAATGAAAACATACCCATACCATACCATACCAATTTATTTATATAGCACTTAAAACAGCAACAAGGCCAACCAAAGTGCTGTACAAAAGAACACAAACATGCACAGCAGACAGGAAAACATAAAATAGAAATACAGATACAAATAGCAGCAGGAGCTAACTAAAATGGCCAACAGAGTAGAGAACAGACCGGACCAAAACAAATCACACCGTGTTAAAGGCAAGCGAATAGAAGTGGGTCTTCAAGCGAGACTTAAAGACTGAGAGTGTGGGAGCCTGCCGGACACTCAGTGGCAACTCATTCCACAGTCGTGGACCTGCAACAGAGAAAGCCCTGTCACCTCTGAGCTTACGACGGGTTTCTGGGACTGAGAGAAGCATCTGGTCTGCTGACCTCAGAGAGCGCGGTGGGACATATGGCTGCAGAAGATCAGTGAGATAGGATGGGGCGGAACTGTTCAGTGATTTAAAAACATACATGAGAATTTTGAAATGGATCCGAAGGTGAATGGGTAGCCAGTGCAGGGAGGCCAAAACTGGCGTGATGTGCTCTCTATAGCCTGTACCAGTTAAAAATCGGGCTGCAGCATTTTGGACCAGTTGTAGACGAGCAATGGAGGACTGACTGATTCCAAACAGAAGTGAATTGCAGTAATCAAGCCTAGATGTTATGAAGGC
The DNA here is from genome assembly GCF_014905685.2 of Nematolebias whitei. Classification (NCBI taxonomy): domain Eukaryota; kingdom Metazoa; phylum Chordata; class Actinopteri; order Cyprinodontiformes; family Rivulidae; genus Nematolebias; species Nematolebias whitei. The sequence continues at coordinate 30,923,226 of NC_056513.1, read as the reverse complement.
GTGGATCACTGTCTCGAGGTTCTTTTTGTTGAGTATAGGCTTCAGCTTAGACAGCCGTCTCAGCTGAAAAAAACAGGATTTGACCATCATGTTTACGTGACTGTTGAGTTTTAAGGACGGGTCCATTATCACCCCCAGATTAGTCACCTTTTCAGAGTCAGAGTCAGAGTCAGAGTTTCTTTATTGTCATTCGCACCTCATGTGGTACATGTGGTGGAGCGAAATTATGTACACAGGGTCCCATTTACATCCAACAATAAAATGTATAAGAAAAACAGTAATAACATCTAAGATATGAACTAAGAAAAACATCAACTAAATATACACTAAGCACTCATAACATAAAACATTGAACATCACCACAAACATGAACATGAGTCTGTGAGCAGATGTGCATGCATGAACACATCAACATTGAAACAGATCAGCAGCAACATGAAACAGATCAGCAGCAACATGATATGGTTTTTCACAGTGATTATTCTAGTTAGAGATTCATGAGTCTAACAGCCTCAGGGTAGAAGCTGTTCCTCAGTCTAGTGGTTCTACATTTAATGCTCCTTAACCTCCTTCCTGAGGGGAGTGGGGCAAAAAGTGTGTGTGCTGGGTGGGTGGGGTCCTTCATGATGCAGGTGGCCCTCTTCCTGCATCTGGAGGTGTAGATGTCTGTGATGGTGGGGAG
>NC_056513.1:30895918-30912544 GCF_014905685.2 Nematolebias whitei | reverse complement strand
ATTAGTGTCGTAACATGAAGAGGCATTATGATGCAGGTTCTACAGCCATCAGTATCTTTAATATCTCTTAATGAAACGAGGATAACAAGTTACAACAACAGTTAATTTCCCTTTGGGGTTAATTAAGTATTTTTGAATTGAATTGAATTGAATCTTGACACAAGTGATGAACACCTTGTCTCATCCTGCACCTCACCTAACCTGTGTAAGTTTCCATAAAGATCAAAGTAGAGATGACTGAATTTATATTAGTGTCGTAACATGAAGACATGGACTGATGACAAGCAGCTTGGTACCTCAGTTTTGAAATATCATGAGTGACTGCAGTGTGGGTGTATGGTGGAGCTGTGGGAGAAGACCAACCCTGCCCATGATTCACAGAGATACATCAAAGTTACTCCTGGCATTATGATGCAGGGAGTCATAGTGTGTGGCTTCAGGTCGTCTCTGGTAGTGATTCAGGGAACCATGAAGGCATAGCAATACATCAGTTATTTATGTCTTATCACTCCTGAGACAGCACCTTGGTAGCTTTTAAAAAGATGCTCCGTCCATACACAACACATCTGTGAATGGGCTTTGCATCATGTTGAGGTCGTCCTGTGGTCAGCCAGGTCCCTGATCTTTCATGATTAAGGGTGTGTAGGATCAAATTGGATGTTAACTCCAACCCAGAGCTGGTTTGCTGGATCAAGAGACCCACAACAGCTGTGGGCCAACTTGCTCAAGCAAAGGAATCAATATTTACATGACTCTATTCTGGAGCAAATCAACGTCCTACTGACAGGACCAGCACTGTGCCCAAATGGATATTGATGCAAAGACCATTGCAGTACAGTCACATGACCTTTCATCACATGCTGTTTCATCTCTACCATTCTATCTGGGTGCTTCACTTGAGGGTGAAAGTGGAATTTAAACATGTGCTTTAAAGTGCTTTAACAGTTTTCTAATAGCAATTTGTTTAGGAATGTTTTTTCAAGGATTAAATGAAGGTACAATTAAATCCAAACAATTTAAAGACAACAAAAAACAAAGTATAAACTGTTTCTTCTAATATAATTGGTTAGATTCTAACTTAGTCTTATAGTGTAACGTGAAGATGACCTTTGTTTGACATATTGCCCTTTAGGTGCTCAGGGAACGTTCTAGAGCAAAAAGCAGAGAGAGATCCTCCATAACCAAAGTATCCTGTTTCCCAAGCTGTTTTGTTTAACAGGACTGCCCCCCCTCCCCCCTCTTGTCTACACCATGTTTAAAACTGACAGGGCATAGAAAAGACATACAGTCCCTGCACGCACTGCTAACTGCAGCTGCAGCTTCAGAGTCGGCTTACTCGTCAAGTAACAGTTTACAGTACCTGCTGGAGGAGGATTATTGTGTGAATGTTTATGATTCATTCACACTATTGTGATCTCTTTTTCTTCCGTACATTTTCAGCATCTTTCTCGTTCCACAATTTTTGTGCTATTTCAACAAATCATAAATCAAAACGTTCAGCTTGTTCAGGACAATCCTGCTATGACTTTTGGTATTGGTGCAACTTTAGAGTTTTTAAATATTAAGCCTTTTCTGCCATTTTTTCCTCATAGAAAATGAATTGAACTCATTTTGCATTCTTCAAATCTTTAGATCTGTTTACAGTCTTTTACTGCTCCTTTCACATTTTGTTCTGCTTCAGCTTCTTTCAGCTTCCTTGTGCATATTTAACTTTTTTCCAGCAACTTTCACTTATTTCAGCTGTTTTTTTCAGCTGTTTTGTGCTCCTTTCAGATTTTTTCTGCTAACTATAACATTTTTGTGTTTCTTCCAACTTCATTTTGCTAATTTCATGTTGTTATGCTCCTTTCAGCTTATTTCTGTAAGTTTCAGCTATTTCTGATATTTCAGCTACTATTTAGCTGTTTTATGCTCATTTTAGCTTTTTTGGCAAAATTTTCAGCTAATTTTGCACTCCTATTAACATTTTTCCACTTAATTCAGCAAAAATGTGTTCTCTCCACTTCCTTCTGGTAATTTAAGCTTCCTTCTACTTTTTGAACTACTTTTCAGCTGTTTTTTTTTTTTTTTTTTGCTAATTTCAGCCTGTTTTCCAGATAATTTTCACTTTCTTGTGCTCATCCCTGCTTCTTTCAGCCTAACCGGACAAGCATGTGTTCTTTCTTCTGCTAATTTAAACTTGTTCTGCATTTTCAGCTAGTTTTTAAAGCATTTTTAGCTAGTTTCAACTGTTTTCAGAAAGATTCAAGTTTTTGTGGTAATTTCTGCTACTTTCAGCCTATCCAAAAATGTTCAGTCAGGTCATCTAGACAGTTCCTATTGTTGAGAGATGTTTCGCCCTCCATCCAAAGGGCTTCTTTATCAATAGCATTTTTGTGATGAAGCCCTTAGTAGAGCTGGGCGATATGGACCAAAATTAATATCTCAATATTTTATGATGAATTGCAATATACGATATATATCTCTATACTTTTTCTTTCAATAAATCCATCCATCCATCCATTATCTTTACCCGCTTATTCCATTTTGGGTCACGGGGGTCGCTGGTGCCCATGTCCAGCAATCACTGTGCGAGGGGCGGGGGACACCCTGGACAGGTCGCAAGTCCATCACAGGGCCACATAGAGACAAACGAGACAAACAACCATTCACTCTCCCACTCACACCTAGGGACAATTTAGAGTTACCAATTAGCCTAACATGCATGTTTTTGGTCTGTGGGAGGAAACCGGAGTACCCGGAGAAAACCCACGCATGCACGGAGAGAACATGCAAACTCCACCCAGAAGGCCCCTGGACCGGGGTTTGAACCAAGGACCTGCTCGCTGAGAGGCAGCAGCTCTACCAGTTGCGCCACCGTGCTGCCCTCTTTCAATAAAGTAATAACAAAATATATTTCTGAATCAAAGCTTAGTCCCAATTGTCACACAGGTACATTTATTAACAAACAGCTGTAACTGTACGAAATTAAAAAAAAAAACTATTTACATATATTAGTTTCTTTTTTTTTTTTTACATTTAAACCAGCCACTAGGGAGCATAAGCCAGTGTATCTCTTGTGCCGGTTCCAAGCCCGAGTAAATGGTGAGGGTTGTGTCAGGAATGGCATCCGATGTAAAACACTTTTGCCAAAACCATAATGCGAGTTCATCAAAGCGAAACCATACCGGATCGGTCGAGGCCCGGGTTAACAACGACCGCCACCGGTGCTGTTGACAAACAGGGTGCAGGCGGAAATTGTGCTACTGTTAGTCGAAGACCACGAGGAGGGAAACGTGTCAGGAGACAGAGGGAGAAGAGGAAAGTCAAGAATGTAGGAATGAGGGTTGCAACTCTAAATGTGGGGACAATGACAGGCAAAGGTAGAGAGCTGACTGACATGATGCAGAGAAGAAAGGTAGATGTTTTATGTGTCCAAGAGACCAAATGGAAGGGCAGCAAGGCTCGCAGCATTGGAGCAGGGTTCAAGCTGTTTTACCATGGTGTGGATAGAAAGAGAAATAGAGTAAGGGTGGTCCTGAAGGAAGAGTTGGCAAAGAATGTAGTAGAGGTGAAAAGAGTGTCAGATAGGGTGATGTGCCTTAAGGTAGAAGTAGAAGGTCTGATGCTAAACATAGTCAGTGGTTATGCTCCACAGGTTGGATGTGATGAGGAGGAGAAAGATACATTTTGGAAAGATCTGGATGAAGTGATAGAGAGTATTCCCAGGGAGGAGAGAGTGGTGATTGGAGCAGACCTGAATGGACATGTTGGTGAAGGAAAGAGAGGGGAAGAGGAAGTGATGGGTAGGTTTGGAGTCAAGGAAAGAAACCAGGAAGGACAGATGGTGGTGGATTTTGCCAAGAGAATGGAAATGGCTATAGTCAATACCTATTTCCAAAAGAGGGAAGAACATAGAGTGACCTATAAGAGTAGAGGAAGGAGTATGCAGGTCGACTACATTTTGTGTAGAAGAGGAAACCTGAGGGAGATTGGGGACTGTAAGGTTGTGCCAGGGGAGAGCGTGGCCAGACAGCATCGGATGGTTGTGTGTAGAATGACTGTTGTTGTGAAGAAGAGAAAAAGAGTAAAATCAGAGAAGAAGACCAAATGGTGGAAGCTGAAGAAGGAAGAATGTGAGAAATTCAGAGAGGAGCTGCTAAAGGCTCTTGGTGGTAAGAAGGAGCTTCCAAATGACTGGGTTACTACAGCAACAGTAATTAGAGAGACAGGTAGGAGGGTACTTGGTGTGTCATCTGGACAGAGAATGGATGATATGGAAACCTGGTGGTGGAATAGTGAAGTGCAGTGCTTTCAAAGAAAGAGATTAGCCAAGAAGAAATATGACAATGAGATACCTTAAGCGAGGAGACAGGAATATAAGGAGATGGGACGTAGAGCAAAGAGGGAAGTAGCTAAGGCAAAGCAGAGGGCGTACAATGAGTTGTATGGGAGACTGGACACTAAAGAGGGCGAGAAGGACTTGTACCCATTGGCAAGATAGAGGGATCAGGCTGGAAAGGATGTGCAGCAGGTTAGGCTTATTAAAGATAGGAATAATAATGTTCTAACAAGTGAGGAGAGTGTGACGGGAAGATGGAAGGAGTACTTTGAAGGCTAATGAGAAGAGAATGAAAGAGAAAGAAGAGTAGGGGTCATAGAAACTGTGGACCAGGAAGTGGGAAAGATTAGTGAGGGTGAAGTTCGGAAAGCTCTGAAAAGAATGAAGATGGGGAAGGCAGTAGGACCTGATGACATACCAATGGAGGTTTGGAAATGTCTTGGAAAGATGGCAGTGAGGATTTTGACTCAAATATTCAATGGCATATATGAGAGTGAGAAAATGCCTCAGGAATGGAGAAAAAGTGTGCTGGTGCCCATTTTTAAGAACAAGGGTGGTGTACAGCATTGTAGCAACTACAGGGGAATTAAGTTGATGAGCCACACGATGAAGATCTGGGAGAGAGTTGTGGAAGCAAGACTTAGATGAGAGGTGACTATCTGTGAACAGCAGTATGGTTTCATGCCAAGAAAGAGCACCACAGATGCCATCTTTGCTTTGAGAATGCTGATGGAGGAGTACAGAGAGGGTCAGAAAGAACTCCATTGTGTTTTTGTGGATTTAGAAAAAGCATATGACAGAGTGCCAAGAGAGGAGGTGTAGTATTGCATGAGGAAATCTGGAGTGGCAGGAAAGTATGTTAGACTGGTACAGGACATGTACGAGGACAGTAGAACAGTGGTTAGATGTGCTGTAGGAGTGACAGCTAGCTTCAAGGTGGAGGTGGGATGGCATCAAGGATCGGCTCTGAGCCCCTTCTTGTTTGCTCTGGTGATGGACCGACTAACAGATGAGGTCAGGCAAGAATCCCCATGGAGGATGATGTTTGCAGATGACATTGGGATCTGTGGTGAGAACAGGGAACAGATGGAAAAGAACTTGGAGAGGTGGAGGTATGCACTTGAAAGAAGAGGAATGAAAGTCAGCCCTAGTAAGACAGAGTACGTGTGTGTGAATGAGAGGGAGGCCGGTGGAACAGTGAGGCTACAAGGAGCAAAGGTCACAAAGGTGCAGGACTTCAAGTACTTGGGATCCACTGTCCAGGAAAATGGGGAATGTGGTAAAGAAGTGAAAAAGAGAGTCCAGGCAGGATGGAGTGGATGGAGAAAAGTTTCAGGAGTGATTTGTGACAAAAAGGTGTCAGCAAAGGAAAAGTTTACAAGACAGTGGTGAGACCAGCTATATTGTATGGTCTGGAGACAGTGGCATTGACAAAAAGAAAGGAGAAAGAACTGGAAGTGGCAGAAATGAAGATGCTAAGATTCTCCTTAGGAGTGACAAGGCTGGATAAGATTAGGAATGAGATCATCAGAGGTACAGCACAGGTTGAACAACTGGGAGATAAAGTTAGGGAGGCCAGACTGAGATGGTTTGGACATGTCAAGAGGAGGGACCGTGGGTATATTGGTAGAAGGATGTTAGAAATGCAGCTGCCAGGAAAAAGACAAAGAGGAAGACCAAAGAGGAGATATATGGATGCAGTTAGAGAGGATATGAAGGTAGTTGGAGTGAGAACAGAGGATGCAGAGGACAGAGTGAGGTGGAGGAGGATGACTCGCTGTGGCGACCCCTGAAGAGGGAAATGCCGAAAGAAGAAGAAGTTTTTTTTTAATTTATTTATTTACATATATTAAATAATATTCTTCTTTTGCTGGGGGTAGCTGTGGCTGAGAGGCTAGAGCAGTTGTCCTCCAATGGGAGCGTTGGGGGTTAGATTCCACCAGCAGTCACATGAAGTGTTCCTGGGCAAGACACTGAACCCCTCATTGCCTCTGATATGTGTCCCATCAGTGCATGAATGTGATAAAGCTCTGATTATTATTTGTAGAGGTCTAGTAGAGGGCATGAATGGGTAAATGAGGACACAGATTGTGTAGTAAAGAGCTTTGAGTGTCTTGATAAGCTAGAAATGAACTATATAAGTACAGTTCATTCAGCTGTGCTGCCTTCACGTTAGTAAACCTGTGTGAACTGTGGTAAAGTGAGACTCCACTCAGAACTGTGAAGCTGCAGCTCCGAGTGTTTTTTCAGCCTGCTTCCTTGAAACAAACAGCGGGTCAGAGCTCATTTAGCATTGCTGTGCTTTATGAGAGGAGCAGAGAGAGGTGGCGACATTAATAAATCAGCAGTTTATCATATCGCTAAGACACGGTCCGAGTCTTAGCTGTGGAACAAGACGGCTAAAGTGTTAGCTGTCTTGTTAGCCACTAAGGACCATCTCAATAAAAAAAAAAATGCATCTTCTTACTCTGGTGAAGTCAGACGTGTCTCCCAGTGCTCCGTCCCCCCTCCCCCGCTTCCCTGCTTGCACTTTTTTGTCTTGTGAATCCTTAAAGAGCCTCTTTTTTTCCTTGCATACCTTCCTAATTCGAAGGACTTGATCAGCTGGTCTCGCAACAAAATTGATCAACTTCTCCTGACAGGAGTCAGGGTAAGGAGGACCCTCGACGGAAACAAATTGGATTCATGAAGACAACTTGTTTTTCGCTGTTTGGGTTGGTGAAATCTGGATTGTCTACAAATTTGTGTGGATGTGTCGAAGCTTGGCAGCACTCAGACTGAATTATGTGGAGCTGCGTCAGGAAGCTGGTGCAGGCTGTTATCAGGACTGTAAACGCTCTAGCAGCACCCATGAACGGTGGGAATAATCTTGGAGAAAGTTGTGAGCTCGACTTTCAGCGTAAGGAATCAATTCGGCTGTTTTGAGTGTCCATCAGAGAACTGTACCAGCGAGAATTTTAAAAGGAATAAACAGCAATTCACGAGTTCTGCCTGACCCAAACTGTGGCCTTGACGGCAGACTTATCTCAACTCCTCCTGGCATGTTTTGAAAAAAAAAACAAAGATGCTCTGTCTGTCTCCTCACCACTCCCTTCTCCAAGGCCGTGGACATGTGACAGAACCTCAACCAAGCTGATGATAAATAACACCTCTTATCTGGACAATGGCTGGGGAGGGGGGCTCTGGACTATGCCACGACCTTCCCTTAAAATTCAATGTCTTCACCGGCCTATATGTACATGTATCACGTCTATTTGTGTGCCATGCTGTGGTAGGTTTTTTTGATGCCTCAAATCGTGCCCTGTCTAGGACATGGTGTGAGAGATCTTTTTTTTTTAATATTGTCTCTCCTCATGTTTTTCTTCCCTTTTCTCATCTAAGCAAAAATATCATTCTGAACAAGAATAAGAGGGCCGCACTTTTATACCATACCATACCATACCAATTTATTTATATAGCACTTAAAACAGCAACAATAGTAGCAGCTTTGTGCACTCCGCCCATCTTTCGGACGACTACACGTACATGTTCACTTTGTATCTCGGTGCAATGATAATAAAGTTTATTCTGATGTGTTCTTTCTGCTTTTTTTTCTGTTAATTTAGGCTTGGTCTTCCATTTCAGCTACACTTCAGCATGTTTTTAACTAATTTCAGCTGTTTTTCAGTAAGATCTTCAGCAATTGCCTTCACACTGCATTTTCACAGGAAATGTAATTTCTCTAGCTCTACTAAAGTTTGTTTCAAAGTGTGTATAAGATTATGCTTTCAAATACAATCAAAAAAAACTGACAGCTTTATTACCTTTTAGGTAGACAAGTGATGGGCGAGATGACAAATCTTTTCGACTCTTACTGTTTCTGTTCCTCACAAATCAACAATCTGAGTCTCTTTGTCTCAACAAGTATTCATTTGTGTAACCCAGAGAGTTTCTTTGGTATAATGATAAGAACAAAGAATTTTTTGTGCTACTCAGAAATGAAAAGAGAAACACTTCCATGGAAAGTATGCAGCCATGTGAAAGTGTTTAATCACTAAGCTCCCGTGAGCGAACGCCTGGAGGATTTCAGTGTGACTTTGGTAGCAGGCTGTCAACACAAAGGCCATGGGGGACACACAGATGGGACCTCAGCACAGAACCAAAGGCATGGAACTAATCACTGATAGTTCACCAAACACTTGTAAAAACCTGATGCAGGACTGGAGTGAAGAGCTATCTGAAGGAAGAGGCAAACACCTTTATGGCTGAAAGATGCCATCTGTTTGTTTTTAACTTTTGCCTTAAAAGCAGAAGTTCAATCTTTTTGTAGAAAGGTTTTGGGGAAAATCATAAAATTCCTTATACTCTGTAGATAGTTCTTTGAATGACCTCAGCTTGAAGAAACAAAGTTTAAATCTGATTGAATTGAACTAACAGCTAGTCCAAACCAGTGCTAAAGTTGAATGCTGCTGTTCAAAACATAACAAACGTCTTATAAAAGTACCATCTCATAACTGTTTATAATGTTATCATCTTTACAGGAGTGTCTGAATTACCTTCAGTGGAGCCTGCAGCACTTGCAACAGGAATATCTTATTTCTGCCAAAATGACTAGATTTGGTCTTGGCTGCACTAAGATTCTCGTAATAATTCTGATCATACAAACTAGAAAAAGACCTCAGGTGATATCAGTTACAAAACATTTGCAGTCATAGCCTTGCCTGTACTTAATCAATTAGGGAGTTGGACAATAAAGATGCAGCAGCATTTGCTACTCCCTGCTTAGGGTAACCCACGATTTAGTTGTTAAAACAAAATAAATTTTATTGGCAAAAAACTAAGAAATAAAAGTCAGCATCGTGTTGGCCTTCATACACTGCTAAATAATATTAAGGTGAACAGAAGTTCAAATCAGGGATTCACCTTATTTTAGATAGCATAAATCCCCATTTTCAGTTTATGATTTGGTAATTCCAATGATTTCATGTATATTTCACTTAATTTAGTATTTGACTTTGTTAAACCAGCCATTAACTCATCAGTTTGGTCAGAATTATATGTTATATCTTTAAACTGAGCTTGTCCAAATTAGATAGTATTTGTTCATTTCGTTTTATTGTTTCCCAATAAAACCCACTTGAAGAGATCTGAACTATTGCTTTGGCATTTTTGTACTCCCAGATTTGTCAAGTGTAGTTTACTGTAGAAGCAGCTCTTTGGTAAATGACTTTTTTATAAAATACAACTGAAATGAAGAGAAGCTAGGAAATAGAAACCATTCTGACTCAGCTGTCTACTAAAGAAAAATAAATCTAGTAAAAGAGGTTTTCGACTTTCAGTCACGGGCATAATATAAAATCTATCAGCTGTGCATTCCTAGGAGACAAACTAAATTAACTCATTTCAGGGACTGATCTGAGCATGTCTGAATCCATGAAAAAAAGGCACATCAGTGAAAGAGAGACAAACCTAAAAAAGAAGGTGGTTGTTCTTTGAAATGATCCAAATGATCAGGCTCTGGTGACTGCAGCCTTTCCACATCTTTATGTGTGGAGGACAAATCAAGGGACACTTTGATTAGTAGGAAGAAAGTTTAAGAGAGAGAAGGAGCCTGAAAACATCTCCTTGGCTCCATTAGATGCTGCCCATGTTAGTTTCAGGTGAGGGGAACATGAATCAAAGCATTCTGAGGTTTGCTTTCTGACTGCGTACACAGAGGAGGGAAGCACTTACACAGCAACAAAATCCTCCCCGGGGACAGGAGGGACAAGGGAACGGGAAGCAGGGAACAGAGCGACGCAGCACTTTGAGTCTGAAATTCAAATAAGATTCTGGTGAAAACGATACGAAGCTGAAGGTTTTGTACACAGATCAAACTGCAGGAAACAATGTGCAAGAGACATCTGTCCACAGCACTGAAATGTGTGTCAAAATAAAAGCACAGAAGATGTGAGGCGTAAATGTCTGTCTACTTTGTCTGTTGGTTTAAGGCAGCATTCATATGCTATTTTATATTCTTTATGTATTTTATATTCTGTATGTATTTTATATTCTTTATGTATTTTATACTTCAATTTATTCCCGTTGATCTTTGCACTGTGCTTGTTGTTTGTTTTAACACAATCTTTCTGTTATGTTTCTTACTGTAAAGTGTCCTTGGGTGTCCTGAAAGGCGCTTTTTACATAAAATGATTATTATTATTATTATTATTATTATTATATGATATATGTGAAAGTTAACCCAACATAACTCTAACCCTAACACAACCATAACCCCCCAAAAACCTAACTCTACATAACTAACCCTAACAAAACTAATCCTAATTTACCCTAATCCAAACGTAACCCTAACACAACCAAAACCCTAACATAACTCTACTCTTAACATAACCTTAACCCTAACACAACCGTAACCCTAACACAGTGGTGGATAAATTGACACATTTTAATATTGCAGCAAGAATTTCTTGTTCAAGTTCAGAAGAAGTTGGTTTTCAAAGTTTTTTAAGTCCAGTCTGGCTCTTTTGGGAGAGAGAATCTGTCCTGCTGTACTGAATAATCTTTAAATAGTCTTTCTTTCAATAGTCTTTCAATAGTCTTTCAATAGTCTTTCTATAGACTTTCAATAGTCTTTCAACAAGGCTATGGGTGGCACGTACTGTATCTTCGGGCTGACTTTCCTCGGTGGAATTCATTTTGGGTGTGTTAGCGGTGCAGTGGGTGCGCCCAGCTCAGTGATGTATATACTAGAATATAGCTCTTCTTGAAGGTGGGTCTAACGTTACCTGCCCATTTTGCATTGATTCAGTAGACCAACTCCCCTCTCGCCATTGGTTACTTTCAAATTAACGAACAAATAAAAAAGTTGCAACGTGAATGTAATTTGTAACACAACGCATTATAGAAATGTAGTGTAGTAGAAAGTACAGATACTTAATCTAAAATGTAGTGAAGTAAAAGTAAAAAGTACCCATGTTTAACTCTACTTAAGTAAAGTACAGATACATGAAAAGTTTACTTAAGTACAGTAACGAAGTACTTGTACTTAGTTACATGCCAACACTGCCCTAACATAACCCTAACCCTAACCCTGAAAGTACATTTTTTATCCATCCATCCATTTTCTTCCACTTATCCGGGGTTGGGTCGCAGGGGTAGCAGCCTAAGTAGGGAGGCCCAGACTTCCCTCTCCCCAGTCACTTGGTCCAGCTCTTCCAGGGGAATCCCGAGGCGTTCCCAGGCCTGCCAAGAAACATAGTCTCTCCAGCGTGTCCTGGGTCTTCCTCTGGGTCTCCTCCCGGTGGGACGTGTCCGGAACACCTCACCAGGGAGGCGTCCAGGAGGTATCCTAAACAGATGCCCAAGCCAACTCAATTGGCTCCTCTCGACGTGGAGAAGCAGCAGCTCTACTCTGAGTTCCTCTCGGATGATCGAGCTTCTCACACTATCTCTAAGAGAGAGCCCAGACACCCTGCGGAGAAAACTCATTTCGGCCACTTGTATCCGAGATCTCGTTCTTTCGGTCACAACCCAAAACTCATGACCATAGATGAGGGTAGGAATGTAGATCTATCAGTAAATTGAGAGCTTCGCCTTTTGACTCAGCTCTCTCTTCATCACGACAGACCTGTACAGTGCCCGCTTCACTGCAGACGCTGCACCTATCCGCCTATCGATCTCACGTTCCATTTTTCCTCATTCGTGAACAAGAACCCAAGATACTTGAACTCCTCCACTTGGGACAGGACTTCCTCCCTGACCTGGAGAGGGCAATCTACCTTTTTCCGGCTTAAGACCATGGCCTCGGATTTGGAGGAACTGATCTTCATCCCGGCCGTGTCGCACTCAGCTGCGAACCGCTCCAGTGAAAGCTGTAGATCACGATCTGATGAAGCCAATAGGACCACATCATCTACAAAAAGCAGAGATGCAATCCTAAAGCCACCAAAACGGATTCCCTCAACACCTTGGCTGCACCTAGAAATTCTGTCCATAAAAGTTATGAACAGAATCGTGACAAAGGGCAACCTTGGCGGAGTCCAACTCTCACCGGGAACAAGCCCGACTTACTGCCGGCAATGCGAACCAGGCTCTGACACCGGTCATACAGGGACCTAACAGCCCGTATCAAAGGGCCCGGTACCCCATACTCCCAGAGTACCCCCCACAGGGTTCCCCACAGGGTTCCCCAAGGGACGCGGTCGAATGCCTTCTCCAAGTCCACAAAGCACACGTAGACTGGTTGGGCAAACTCCCACGCACTCTCCAGGACCCTGCTGAGAATGTAGAGCTGGTCCAGTGTTCCACAACCAGGACGAAAACCGCACTGCTCCTCCTGAATCTGAGGTTCGACCTTCTCTCCAGAACCCCCGAATAGACCTTACCAGGGAGGCTTAAGAACGTGATCCCTCTGTAGTTGGAACAAACTCAACGGTCACTCTTTTTGAATAGGGGGACCACCACCCCGGTCTGCCAATCCAGGGGAACGTCCCCCGATGTCCATGCAATATTGCAGAGTCGCGTAAGCCAACACAACCCTAAAACATCCAGAGCCTTAAGGAACTCTAGGAGAATCTCATCCACCCCTGGGGCCCTGCCACCGAGGAGCTTTTAATCACCTCAGTGACCTCAGCACCAGAGATTGGAGGGCCCGACCCAGAGTCCCCAGGCTCCGCTTCCTCTGTGGAAGACGTGCCGGTGGGATTGAGGAGGTCTTCAAAGTATTCTGCCCACCGACCCATGACATCCCGAGTTGAGGTCAGCAGCACACCATCCCCACTATAAACAGCGTTGGTGGTGTACCGCTTTCCCCCCCTGAGATGCTGGATGGTGGACCAGAATTGCCTCGAAGCCGTGCGGAAGTCATTCTCCATGGCCTCTCCGAACTCCTCCCATGCCTGAGTTTTTGCCTCAGCGACCACCCGAGCCACATATCGCTTGGACTGCCGGAACCCATCAGCTGCTTCCAGGGTCCCACAAGCCAAAAAGGCCTGATAGGATTCCCGGTTTCGAGGGTTACTGCCTCGACAGGCACTGACAACCTTGCGGCCACAGCTCCGGTAAGCTGCCTCAACAATAGAGGCATGGAACATGGCCTACTCGGACTCAATGTCCCCCAACTCCCCCGGAACATGTTCGAAGTTCTCCCGGAGGTGGGAGTTAAAGCTCAGTCTCACAGGAGACTCTGACAGATGTTCCCAGCAAACCCTCACAATACGTTTGGGTCTGCCAGGTCTGACCAGCATCCTCCCCCACCATTGGAGCAAACTCACCACCAGGTAGTGATCAGTGGACAGCTCCGCCCCTCTCTTCACACCAGTGTCCAAAGCATGTGGCCGCAGATCAGATGAGACAATGACAAAGTCAATCATCGAACTGCGGCCTAGGGTGTCCTGGTGTCAAGAGCACATATGGACACCCTTATGCTTGAACATGGTGTTCGTTATGGACAATCCATGATGAGCACAGAAGTCCAACAACAGAACACCACTCGGGTTCAAATCGGGGGGTCGTTCCTCCCAACCACACCCCTCCAGGTCTCATTGTCATTGCCCACGTGAGCATTGAAGTCCCCCAGCAGAACAAGGGAGTCTCCAGGAGGTGCACTTTCCAGTACCCCCTCCAAGGACTCCAAAAAGGGTGGATAATCTGAACTGCCATTTGGTGCATAAGCACAAATGACAGTCAGAACCCGTTCCCCCACACGTAGGCGGAGGGAGGCCACCCTCTCATTCACCGAGGTGAACCCCAACACACAGGCAGCAAGATGGGGGGCAATACGTATGCCCACTCCTGCTCGGCGCCTGTCACCAGGGGCAACTCCAGAGTGGAAGAGTGTCCAACCCCTCTCAAGGAAACTGGTTCCAGAGCCAGAGCCATGTGTAGAGGTGAGTCCGACTATTTCTAGCCGGAACCTCTCAACCTCACACACCAGCTCAGGCTCCTTCCCCACCAGTGCGGGGACATTCCACATCCCAATAGCCAGCTTCTGTAGCCGAGGATCAGACCGCCAGGGTCCCCGCCCTCGGCCACCACCCATCCCACATTGCACCCGACCCCTTTGGCCCCTCCCACAGGTGGTGAGCCCATGGGAAGGGGGACCCACGTCTCCTCTTCGGGCTGTGCCCGGCCGAGCTCCAAGGGTAAAAGCCCGGCCACCAGGCGCTCGCCCACGTGCCCCACCTCCAGGCCTTGCTCCAGAGTGGGACCCCGGTGACCCACATCCGGGCGAGGGAACATTAGGTCCATTTCTTTTTCTCATCATAGGGGTGTTTGCACATTTTTAGGAATGCCTAATCATATCCATATGTTTTCACCCTTAAATGTAATCGTAAACCCCTCCTACTTGCTCATTATTTTCTTATATGTGTGTAATGTGACAGGTTAATAAAAAAATGCCTGTTATAATACGCACCAAAAAACGTATTTGTGTTTGCTTAAGAAAGTTTGAGTCTTTATAGTAAAATGCAAAGCTATACATTCTCCGGTGAGAGAAATCCACAAAGTGTAAATTAACTAAACTAGAAAGCGACAAAGTTTGCTTTTGCTCAGTGAATTTCCTGGAGCAAGCGCATGTTTTAATTTAAAGTGAGTGTTAAAGTGCAGTACACATGAAGTCATGTTTTTCTGAGACATTCGTGTTTGGGAGAACTTTTGTAGCTTTCTAACTCTCTTTCCTCATTGCTCATGTCTTTCTCAAGATTCACTGGTTCAAATGATGCACTGGGAGAGGAAGGATTTGTTCCTTTGATTAAAACACAAACCTCTCAAAAATATGTAAAAACAGCAGGTCAGGGAGAAGAAACATTTATATAGTCCATGTTCCCTTTAATGATACTTTATACAAGAAATTTATCATGGTACAAAACAAGCTAAGAGTAGATTGTCTCACGTTTTACCTTGCCGATACTTGAACATACCACAAAACAATCAATTTTAGCATTCAATGAATCTCTTTACTAAACCCTAATCAATCAAAAAACAGTTCTACTTTTTGTTCATGGTTTCTGATTTAGACCCCCTTCAGATGAAGACTCTACACTCTTCATGACCTATGAGAACATGGCTGGATTGCTACATATTGATGTAGAAGTGATACCTGTGGTACATGGTGTCATGTCTGGAACCAGTAATTTCTATATCCCTGTCACTATCATGGTAGCTGAGGCATGAGGTCAGTATGGCTGCTTCGAAATTCTCATGACCAACCACACCAGTGTACATGGGCCCCACACTGGACACGATGCCACTACGCTCCCAAACACTCCACCCAGGATTTGGATTTGCTGCTGCCACAAAGCGGCAGTTGTGGTTGAGTGGTTATAGCAGTCGTATTCCACTGCAAGAGTTGGCAGTTCGAATCCACCAGCAGTCACATGCCGAAGTGTTCCTGGGCAAGACAATGAACCCTTCATTGCCTCTGATGTGTGTCCCATCAGTGTATGAATGTGATAAAGCACTCATTAGTCTCATTAGAATGATTTGTTCAATGAGTTTTGTAGAGATCTAGTAGAGTGCTGTATGAATGGGTAAATGAGGACACAGATTGTAGTGTAGGTTAGCAAACTGGAGCTGTTTTCTTTTTGAAACAGCTGTGAGTTGATGTTACTTGTTCAGGAGTTTATCCAAGATGTGTTTGTTCAACAGTGTTTTCCTTTTGAATGTCGCAAGATCCAAGAGAACACCTGTCGGACCAAGAAGACATTCATGTGAAATATTTTCTAAATTTGTATGTAGCAACTGTCAACATAGGGTAAACACTAAAACTGTATTTCTGTTATGAATTAACAGGAAAAGGTGGGAAACCTGCATTCACAATTCTTCCAAAAATCGTGTAAATAACTCATTATGCTTTGTTTTTTTAAATTTTGATAGTTGAACTGAATGTTGAATTTACTCCAGAACAGTTTGTAGGTGTCAGACTGCAGGTTATTGTGTGGCTCATTTGAAGCAGTGACATAAATGTCTTATTGTGATCTATAGATGACAGATGTTACAAGTGCTGGAAGAATTAGAAGACTTCACTTTATCAGAACACGTCTGGTTGGACTGGATTCCTTCATGATTGTGGGATTCAAACCTTGCTGTCAGAGACTCTACTTCCTCAGACGGCTGAGGCGAGCTGGTCTGGGAAGCTCAGTCCTCACCTCCTTCTACAGATGTGCAGTGGAGAGCATCCTGTGCTCGAGCATCAATGTGTGGCATGGAGGCTGCACAGCTGCAGAAAGAAAAGCTTTGCAGAGAGTGGTGAAGGCTGCACAGAAATCTGTTGGAATCAGCCTCCCCACCATCACAGACATCTACACCTCCAGATGCAGGAAGAGGGC
>NC_056513.1:30871716-30885918 GCF_014905685.2 Nematolebias whitei | reverse complement strand
ACCCGCGATAAGTGAAAAACCGCCAAGTAGGGATACAGTAGTCCAAGTTCAAGTTCAGTAAACTTTGTCATGACATGTGCCAGGCTGTAATCCCATTCACTATCACCTGTTACTCCCAATTTCCCTCCTTAAATAAACTATTTAAATTTAAATACTAAAACATTTTGAATAAACAACCCATGGATTGTTTATTTAAAATATTACATTATTTAAACTTCAATTGTAGAGAAGAGAAGTGCAGCAGGACGTCAAAGGGATTTCACACAGCCTCAGCTCTGCAGCACGGAGCAGAAATGTACTTCTTGATCAATTACACTTCAACAACTGAATATAGAAAAAATAACTTAACACTTTTATATTTTATGATTGTGATGATTTTTACGATGTGACACACTTTGAATTTTAAGTTGGAAGACAAAAGTCGATCGGTGCATCTGGACAGCAAAGGGTTAACCCCTCACAATGCTGCAGCAGCAGGTGGCTGTAGCTGGTTTTTCACTATTTTTCCTTTAATTATCTTTTTAATTACCATTTTATTTTCATTTGTAAAAAAATAAACAACTGTACGCATCCTTTATGATTGTCTATTGTTGTCGTCACTCTTTGCTAAAATTCAGGTCTCTCTTGTAAACGAATCCCTGTGACTCAATGGGACTAACCTGTATAAGTAAAGGTTGAATGAGTTGCAGAGAAGGAAAACAGCTGATTGGCTGCAGGAGGGAGCGTTCTCTTGCACTTGTGGGCTTCACACATGGTGCAAAATCATTTAGAATAATTTAATTTAAATAAACAACCCATGGCTCATCCATCCATCAGCCAACTGTGTCATGTCCAAACTTACTTTGAAAAACCACAGTATAGCAAATCTGCAATAAACAAATCGCGAATAACTAATGCACTTGTAGAGATGAGGAGGAACAGAAAATGGCACACATCCAGCTAATTGGACCTAACAAGATTTGACAGGACTTGCTTTTTCAGTTTGTGATCTAACACAGGAGGAAGACGAGCTGTGACTCTGGAGGAAGAGGTGGTGAGAGAAAGAGTGTGAAGAAAAAGGAAGGAGACAAGATGAAGAGCAAGAAAAAGGTCTGTAGTGTGAGAGAAAGATCTCTAGCATACAGTATGTTTAAAAGAAGAGTTGTGCAGGAGCTAAACTCTGATAAAGTCACAGAGCAGCCCTTCATTAAACAATTAAAACATCTGGATTAAGACAAAAATAAAGTCTATGTGTGTCAGAGCATTATTAAAAAAACATCTTATTTATCTGTCATGGAAAACCCCTTCCATCTGATGAATCAGAAGTTTGTGGCACTCAAGAGAAATAATAAAAAGGCTGATTCCAAAGTGAGACATGGTGACATGTTTCTGTCTGTGGCTGTCCTGAAGTAAACCAGTGCTTCCATCAGCGAAGACAAGCGGCACATTTCTCTAAAGAGACGAGTCTTTTCCCGTTTGCTGTGTCAAGATTCATCAGGATGTCCTGACAGAGCTGAGTCAGCAAACAGCTCAGCTCGAGATGTTCAAGCAAAGTGTCTGTCAGAGCAGTGGATTTAACAACAGCTGGAGGCCTTTCAAAATAAATGTCAGCACATCTTTTCCTCACTTCGTGATGGAGTCGTTCCAAAACTGACAAAACACTGACTCCAGGACGATGCCCGACATGTTCTGAAGGAACTCTTTAATCTTTCAGGGTAATGTTGATTTTAGAAATGCAAAAAAATTTACTGTAAATTTGCACATTGTATTAGTTTGTCATTGCTGATTGATTTTTTTTCTTGAGAAAAATAAAAGCTAGGGTTTAGTGATTAAAAACTGATTAAATTATTTTAGTATTTACTTTGAAATCACCAGAAACTTTCCCTGATATTCAGAGAAATCATAGAACAACTTGATAGGTATCATTTATAAATTCTTAATGTACATTCACAGAATAATAATAAAAAAACAGCAGATTTCAAAGTGCCAATCATAAAATAAATAATAAATTATACATACTGAGCAAAAATCAAGAAGCTATTAGTGGGAAAGGTTTGTACGCCCGTTTCATAGGATTTAACAAGAATCACCTAGATTTGCGCCGCTCGGGGTGAATGCATGTTGGAGTAGCTCTGTTGCTTTCATTCTGAGTTATTGCTTTTGAAAACTTGCAATCCTCCTTTTTTTGGATGTAAACTGCTTTTTTCGGATCATTATTTACTCTGGAGTCAGATGCTGTGCAGCTGGAAGGCTTTTTACTGAAACCTTTTTTACTTTTGGGCATTTGTTATGATGCGCACCCATAGCAACAAGGTGCGTTTGAACAACAAGGAGCAGCTGATTAACATTTCAAAGCTCAAATATCTCAACTACAGCCCCATATCCCAAATGAGTTGAAAAGGAGGCACCGTGGATGAATTCCCGTCAACCTGGTGGTGGTGGGTGAGTACCTGACCACCGAGATCCTGGAGCTGGTGGGAAACTTTCTTCGTGACAAAGAGAGTACCGGGATCATACCCCGGCACCTTCAGCTGTCTGTGGTGACGAGGAGCCAGCAGACTGATGGGAGCAGTGACCATCGCTCAGGGAGGATTCTGCCCAGCATTTGGGCAGTCCTGCTGCCTAGGAGGACCAAGAGGCCCGCAGGATCTGCCAGCAAGCTGGATCCAGGTGGATGGATCAGTATCTGTGGCCAGATTCTTAGGATTCACTGCAGGAGATCCTGCCTGCCCACAGCTATCAGCATCTAACAACTCTTGAATGAAACCAGGATGATGAGCTACAAAATTTCTTTTTGGGATTAATAAAGTATTTTTGAATTGAATTGAAATGAATTGAACAGGAAATGCATCAGCCAGTCGCTGCTCATCAAACGTCTTTGATGAGCTCATTAGTTTAAACAGCTCTATAAAAAAATGACTGTTTGCTTGGGGCGACTGTGGCTGAGTGGTTAGAGCAGTCGTCCTCCAATGCGAGAGTTGGGGGTTCGAATCCACCAGCAGTCACACGCCGAAGTGTCCCTGGGCAAGACACTGAACCCCTCATAGCCTCTGATGTGTGTCCCATTGGTATATGAATGTGATCTAAAGCACTGATTAGTCTCATTAGAATGATTTGTTCAATTAGCTTTGTAGAGATCTAGTGCTGTGTGGATGGGTAAATGAGGCACAGATTGTAGTGTAAAGCGCTTTGAGTATCTTGAAATAAGATAGAAAAGCACTATATAAGTAGATCAGAGAGCTGAGTCAAGGACTTTTTTTTGGACTGGGGACTTCAAGACGAAGTTGAACTTTTGGTTCACCTTGATGGGACAACAGTCTGCAGCAGCATTTTCTGCAACAAGAACCACCTAAGTGCTCCTGTCTTCACACATTTACTCCTAACTGCAAGTGTTTGTTTTAATCTCAACACATCTTTGACTTTCACAATGCTTTTTAAAAAGTGGAACATTGGACCTGATTATAAACCAAGTCTGCCACCTTGTGTATGAAACAAATTCAGCATGCTTTTCTGTGTTTGACTGCTTCTTTCAAACTAGCATGAAGGATTTAGTCAATAGTTCACAGCTGATGTGCTTCCTGGGCTCACACCTGCAGCGCTGACCACCAAGCTACAGCTGCTCACATCTGGAGCATGAAAAACTGTCAGCTTACACTAAATTAAAACACTGTTTATTAGTCATTAGACATTTAAGGAAAAAAAAAAGAGACTATAGTAGAACATAAAACGGTACTACTTTACAATAAGGCTCCCCTTATAGATGGCTAATAGTTTATGGATACATTATTAATTCCTCTATAAACACTTTATAAATCATTAATAACTGTTTATTATGCATTAATTAAGGATGACAGAGACAAAACTAAGCAGTTTCTTGCCAAATCTGTTCTATATATTTCATCTAGTTATATTAGACTTTTCAGATTAAGTTACTACCTTGTATTTGTAAACCTATTTTTTTTAGCATAAAATATTGTACTTTATCACCGCATTAGAAGTATCTGCAACTAATATTATATCATGAAAAATAGATTTTATTAGGCTTAATTAATCCATAATAAGCAGTTATTAATGATTTATAATGTGTTTATTGAGGAATTAATAATTTATAAACTATTTATTAGCCACCTAAAAGGGGAGCCTTTTTTGTAAAGTGGTACCTACAAAACTACATATTTATAATTCCTTTATTATATCGGAAGTCATGCCAAATTATTCTGTCAGAATGAAAAGGAAAAAGAATCATTGCATATTATATACTTTATTTATTGTAAACTTTTGGAAAGACATGATGAAATACCTTACATTATGAAAATGGACATTATTGCCTTTTGATCGACACGGAGCGATGACCGTCAGAACGTTGGTCAAATTATTTACCGGTTGAGGGCTCAGCGCTCCACCGAGCAGAAATATATATGACGAGTTGATGTAGCTATTATTTTACAATACAAGTCAAAATACTGAAATGTAGTCAAGACTTTCAGCAGCATGCAAACACAAACTGTCTTAGCTCGTAATCACGTGAGAAATAAATCGAACGATGACGGACCAAGTCCTCGTTGAACCTTTCGTGAGTCACGTCTCTCATCAAGTGATGAACTAAAACCTCAGCAGATTCATACGACATCACCCGCCTGTCCAGCTGCTCATATACACTGTTTACACACAAAACGTGTTTATCATCAGGTAAACTGAACAATTACTGGATGTAACCTGCGATGCAACAACAGCTTCCCCATATAGCTTTTATATACAGTTAAATATATTATTTGACTTACTTATGGAAGACAAGCAGTTTAGTACAAAATAAAATAGACATTTTTTCCATCTTAACTCCAAGAAGAAAAGCAGAGTGGAATAAAACCGTTTACTTCTTTATGCTTACACGTATTTCATTTAAATATATTTTCCCCTCCCTAATATAGTATTTTTGACAGAATCTGAAGAGTTTTTTAAGAAAATCTTAATTTCTCGAACACATAAAAGAAAGTTCATGTTCTGCTCGGCTAAAAGAAGGAGGGCTGCATCGGTTTGATGGTGGCGGTTCACCGTTTCTTCAACAGAAGTCTGTAGAGGGCGAAGCCCACCACTGCGAACGCAGAGGCCCCGACGCTGACTTTCAGCCAGAACGTTGAGCTCTTCAGGTCTTCTTGGCTCACGTGTCTGAGAAAGAGACAGACAACATACAGTAAATACGGAGGAAGAGTAAACACAAGCAAGAGAGAAGAAAGGAAACAACACATAAACAAGATTGCATGCTTCAAATTAACTTAAAGGGCTGAAAGAAGTTCTAATATTTCAACTCCAGATTTAAATCAATGACACAAGTAAAGTCTCTGCTGGACAGTTCTTAGAAAGAATTACAAGAACAAAGACAACAGACGACAGAACATGAGGGAAGTCTGGATATCTGAGTGCGCTGAAGCAAAAACCAATGAAATGGATGGAACAGGACTTCAGGACTGGAGTTGGAACATGAGAGCAAGAAGATGAATGAGTTCTGAGAAATGTGTCAGACCACAGACGCATTCAAATATGATGAGAGGAAACACGTGGGACTTCACAATAAATCAAACGTGATGAGAACTGCTTGAATGTCTTGTGAATAAAAGAAACTAGAATATTTAATATAAGAAATGTTGAAGAGTGCCGTTATTCATGGGCAGAAACTTGTGCCACCAGAAACTGAATTTGAATTGCTCAGACTGAATCTGTATTCACATAATTTGAAATGAAATCCAGTTTGAAAATTAATTTTACTAAAATTAAACTGAATTCATTCACTTTGAAATTGTATTTCGCTGTATTGAAAATTCAGTTTGACTACCAGTACTTTCATTTTCTGTTCTATAATTCAATTTCAAGTCCAAAATTCAGCTATGTGTGTCACACATCCGGGTCCTTGAGAAGCCACGGAGTAATCCAATGTAGATTGACAGATTTATGTTTCACGTCAGTGAAACTTCTTTTATGGAAATGTAGGCATGAGGGTCACACTCGAGGAGACGCTGATGCAATAGTGGATGCAATCCACCATAAAACACCAAAGAGGAAAAAGAACTTCCTTTACGTATTTTGAGCTGGAGCAGTGGTGCACAGTGCACACATGACTTCATGCCAAGTTCATGTGTGCACCACTGCTCCAGCTCAAAATACGCCGTACAGGAAGTTTCACTGACGTAAAACGTCAATGTGTCAATCTACATTGGATTACTGCGTGGCTTCTCAAGGACCCAGATGTGCGACACACAAAGCTGAATTTTGGACTTGAAATTGAATTATAGAACAGAAAATGAAAATACTGGTGGTCAAATTGAATTTTCAATACAGTGAAATACAGTTTCAAAGCACTACATTCAGTTTCATTTTAGTAAAATTCATTTTCAAACTGGATTTAATTTCAAATTATGTAAATACATATTCAGTCTGAGCAATTCACATTCAGTTTCTGACAGCACAAGTTTCTGTCCATAATTATTCCATCACAAGTTTATTCTCTAAAACCCCAAAACAACTGGGGGCTTTTATTTTGTAATATTTTAGGCTGACTACGTGCACATATTATGATGTAAAGAGTTTAAAAAGAGCAAAAATAATTGAGATAATAAAGAATGTTAAAGCTGCAGCTGGTGGCTCATTATGGTCACTATGGTAACCACACATTTGTGCCCGTCACTCCCTGACTCCTAATAAGATAAGCTGATGCCAAACACCTACGAAGCAAAAGATTCCTGAGCTGTAAATGGCAGCAGCGTTAGGTTACAAACGCTCTACAGCTTCTTCTTCTTTCGAAGTTTCCCTCTTTGGGGGTCTCCACAGTGAGTCCTCCTCCATCACTGTCCTCTGTCCTCACTCCAACTACCTCCATGTCCTCTCTAACTGCATCCATATATCTCCTCTTTGTTTTTTTTTCTGGCAGCTGCATTTCTAACATCCTTCTACCAATACACCCACGGTCCCTCCTCTTGACTTGTCCAAACCATCTCGGTCTGGCCTCCCTAATTTTATCTTCCAGTTGTTCAACCTGAGCTGTACCTCTGATGATCTCATTCTTATCCATCCTTGTCACGCCTAAGAAGAACCTCAACATCTTCATTTCTGACAATTCCAGTTCTTTCTTATGTCTTTTTGTCCATGTCTGTCTCCAGACCATACAACATAGCTGGTCTCACCACTGTCTTGTAAACATTTCCTTATGCATTGCTAGTTTTTTCTAAAGCTTTAGAAAGTTTATATTAAGGTGAAAGAAATGAAAAAGCCACTAAAATATATGGATTCTTATTTTGATGGCGATAACTTTTTTTTACTGCTGTCCAAAAGAAAACCAAATAAATCTGCAAATGGGACAATTTAAACACATTTTCAACCAATTCTCCCTAAAAATAATTTATTAAAACTTACTGTGTGTAGTGCATCTGCTACCAAACTCAACACTCGTGTAGTGCAGCAGTCATAAAATTCCCCACTTTGATTTAAAATGCATGTGCCATGTGTGATGTACAATCTGTTGTGATCTTTTATAATTCATGCAGAAAAACAGTATGACAACAAATATAGAATTTAAAGAAATACAGGAATGGGCAGCAAGCGCTGTTGGTGATTACATATCTCAGAGGAAGAAAGTAGAAGACCTTCTGAGTACGACAGCGTAGAGTTTGGCCCTGACGGTCTGCAGCAGTTCAGAGTTGAGGAAGTTCTGACACAAGCAGAACGTGCACCGGTTACAGGTGCACATGCAGCGCAGCCGGGCGTGGCTGAGGAGAGACACAGGGAGGACACACACCCACAACACACACATGAACAAAACAAACAGGACGCAAACCACAGAGTTGCGGAGTTAAAAGCAGCATTCAGACTTCAATGCCGTCATTAAAGACAAGTTGACACGTTTCTTCTGTGAGCAACATTTAAATAAATAATAATAAAACTTTGCAGTAAATATTAAAGAAGTAAGGGAACGTTTGAGTGAATAAACAGCATAAAAAACAGTTTTGGAAAAGTGTCCCCTTTTTCGGTGTGCTCCGTTTCTCAAAGTGGGCTAGGGTTGTAGGCACACAACTATGAAACAACTGGGAAATGACACAAAAACATAATAATAAAATCTGAGTATGCCTAACTATCACCTAGAGCCTGACCGATATATTGGTAGGGCCAATAATTTAGGCCGATATAGACGTTTGGGGACCTATTGCTGCTCATAGTCATATACTCACTCATAGTCTGCTCACAGACTCATGTTCATGTTTGTGCTGATGTTCAATGTTTTTATGTAATGAGTGCTTAGTGTATATTTAGTTTATGTTTTTCTTAGTTCATATCTTAGATGTTATTACTGTTTTTCTTATACATTTTATTGTTGGATGTAACTGGGACCTTGTGTACATAATTTCGCTCCACCACATGTACCACATGAGGTGCGAATGACAATAAAGAAACTCTGACTCTGACTGACTCTGACTATCGATATCGGTGATAATTGTCCCATTATGCGCCAATATAAGCGCTTCTAATTTTCACCATTAAAATGCTGGGAACTCGCTGTATTCATTCATACACATCTACTCACTACAGACTCGTGTTCGGGCTGCTATACCGTATTATTTTATATTATTAGTGATTAGCATATATCTTAGATCTTTATATACCATTTCTTTTTACACTTTATATTTTGGCTATTTTTGGATGTAACTGGGACCCTGTGTACATAATTTCGTTCCACCTCATTTACCATATGGGATGTGAATGACAATAAAGAAGCTTGAACTTGAAGTGTACAATGTATCCAACAGAGGGCGCATGAAGACTACTTTCGAGCCATGGTCGTTCACTTAAGTTTCACTTTGATAATCATCACAGCCTAAGCAGAGAGCAATACTGTGTAGCATATTTTTCTGAACAGACCATGGTAAGTTTATTTGAACTGATCTGTAAAACAAATCATCAATAATAAATTCTCTTCAATCCTCCAACCTGCTTGTCATTAGCTACGTGCCTCTCAAATTAGCAAGCTAGCATTTAGGTAACCTAGCATAATGCAGAGACTAATTTCGCCATTGTATGGAAACATACAGTGATGACATTATTATTATTATTATTATAAGCTATTGTCTTATAAAACTTCAGCCAGAACAATAATTCTAACACAGAGATAAATATTTATCAGTGTTAGTAACGTTATCTTTGTCATCCTCAATGAAATGCATTATTTGTCTGAAATTTTTATGTCTCTGCAAAAAAAAAAAAAAAAAAAAAAAAACTCTTCTGCAGTCAATGCTAATTAGACCTTGACCATACGTGAGGGAATGGTATTTTTTTGTGTAATTTTGATTTTTGTAACACACTTGTTAACTTTATGGTTAATAGTGGAGGATAGAAAATGTGAATGCACATTAAGTAGACTGTTTTTATGACCAGTGCACCACTTGTAAACCTACTGTGGGACTAGTTACAGCGTGAATCTGATTAGCTTAGCTTCATGGTTGCTAACAGCTGAGCTCAATAAAGAAGCCCGGCTCCACTCGCTGTTTTTTTAGATTCTTGGGGGTGAACAAAGCTCAAAATTTTTCAGCCATTATGTCAGTTATTGGCAGTCGCCTTCCCCTCCCAATACCAGTATTGGCGATAGTCAACATTTCCATATCGGTCGGGCTCTAACATTAACCCCTCCACAGTGAATAGTCTGAGTCAGAACCTTTGCAGCAGAAAAGGGAGCATCAGGTACAGCCCAGCTCTGTGCAGCTCATGGTTGTTAAACCGTCTGTGTGTTTGGTGGAAGACCCTTTCTTATCTAACCTTTCTAAATCTAATTTGTAATCCAATTCTAAATTTTATCTAAAGTCCAAGGTGTAAATGGGGGCGACTTTGCAACGTACTGCACAATACAAAACCTGCAAAAATTCAAAAACATTTCTGTGTTTTCTCCAATAAGTGATGTGAGGTGGTTTGTGTTGACGGTGAAGTGGAGCCCCTGACTGACTGCAGGAGTGTGAAGCTCTCAGACCAAATACCATCTGCACTCCACAGGAAACCTTCAGAAGATCCACAGTGCTGACCTCGGTGACGTCAGATTTAAAGCAACGTGTCCAGAATCTTTACAGTTATGGATGCTGAGAAAGAACCCCATGTCAAAGAGGGACACTTAAAGACAGCAGGGACATCAACAACAAACAGGGACTGTGAACTGTATATACAAACAAAAAACAAGAAGAGAGGAGTATTTGATGCACACCGACTGATATGAACAAATGCATTTCTGCTTTATCAGCAAATCCTCCAACGGTTCAGAAAATATCAAAGTTTGGATAAAGAACAGCAAACTGATAATCAGAGAAACTCTTCATCTAAGGCCCCAGCAGCTGCTCAGAGGAGCAACTTTTCATTAAAGATTTGAAAAGTTCATCCCTGAGTTTACGTCCAGGACTGCAGCTAATAAAAATTCTAGTACTTGACTATTAAATTATTGTTTTAGTGTTCAGAAAGCTATTTTTCAAAGTCAGTGCTTCCCTGAAATCCTCCATTCTAGATTTATATGTGAAGTTGTTCCCTCAGTCTCCATCAAAACTACACATTCCTTATCAGAGTTTTCTGTTTTTCTCAAAACACTAACAGTCACCTTGAGCTTGCTAACTTTAGTCCAGGAATCAGACGTCAGGATGTTTGTGACAGTCTCTTTTTAACATTGTTACAAGGTGGTAAATTATCTGTCAGGTATGACGAGCTGAGCGAGGGAATGATCTGCAGCTCTGATCAACATCCTTTGACAAACCAATTTATTGGTCTGTATTCTTCTGGAAATATATCTTTGATACTGAATCAGTCTGTTGCAGAGGAGTGCCCTAGCAGAGACAATGGAAAATTCAACAGTGTTGATCCCTTTATGCATGTGAACATCAGGAAAGCTATACTTGATTTCCCTCTTGATGCATGCTGCAAATGTTTGCATAGATATATTGAGATGGTGATGACATTTTACTAACTGTACTCCAGTTTGTGCAGGAGGATTCAGGACACTCCTGCCTGTTGGTCTCACTATGGACAATGATTGTAACATGATGAACACCATTTTAGTCAGAATGTATCAGTTTAATGTTTGTACAAAGCTGTTGAGTGTTTTCATTTTCTTCAGTGTGATACGGTCCCAAATTTTGAGCATTTCTGGTTCTTTTCCCTGATTTTCTCCTAGTCATTTTCAGTCTTTCCACCATCACTCATAATTTAGAATGAACGTGCGACACTAATAACAGTCCCTGTGAAACATAACCACCGAGCTGTATATACTTGGCTTGTGTGGGTAAACCAAGCATCCAAACACCTTTACCTTGAGAATTTCTTTTCTAATCAAGTTATTCAAGTCCCTCAAATGAATTATTTCAGCCCTAACTATACACAAACAAAACCACAATCTATTCTCAGCCACGTGCAGCCAATATAAAACGTGTGTTTTGAAGGCCACATGGCAACAAAGAGGCAGCAGCATTTACTAAATAGCGTTTTCCTTTTTCATTGTAAAATAAATACAACTAAAAGTTTACAACACTTTTCATAGCTGTGAAACTTCACTTATAATCTGCTTTTCCTGTTCAGATGAAAATGTAGAGTGAAATGCCTGCATACGTACGGGTACATGGCCATCGTGGTCAGTTTGGTGTAGATGTCCCTGCAGGGTTCAGCTGCTGTGTTACAGGTGAACGACTGTGCGGGGGGCATCTTGTGCCTCCTGCAGAACTCCAGAGGACTGCAGCTGTACATCTGTTTGATCTCCGGCAGGTCTGACTTGGCTGCGATCAGCATACACAGTGTCTTGCTGTCCATGAAGTATTGCTGAGGGAAAACCACGCATTACAGCATGATTTAAAGTGCGCACATATTTTAATCTCGACTACAACGAATGCAGTTCTACCTTGAAGACATTGGCGCAGTACTCAAAGGAGTAAGGGTTGCTGACATCATAAACCAGGCAGACAATGTCACAGGCCAGATCGGCATCCGTCAGGTAGTCGAAGTCCGGGAACACTTCATGAAGCTGGAGAGAATCAGTCACTTGCACATGTAAATTGTAAAACACTCTTCTACACAGGAAAGTAGCTTTAAAAAAAACCCACATCACACACTGACTGGAATACCAAACATTTAAACAACGATCTCCCACTATCTGTTAGAACTCTGACTCTATGATGGGAATGACTCTCAGCCACTACCACCACAGTTTTTAGCATACACAAAACAGACCTATACCCATGTTTGCGTTTGCTAAGATCAATTAGCTGTGGTGGCCATCTTGAATCAAGTTGACTCTAAATGTTAATCAGTTGCAGATGTTCATCCAAGGATTACTTTCTACAAGTTTCATTAAAATCCATCCACTTGTTCATGAGATATTGGGCTAAAAGACAGAAAACAAAAAACATGAATAGACGTACACAAACACGGACAGATACAGACAAATACACAAACACCTGCTTTTCTTGGTGGCTGGGAATAATTACTACCGTAGTATTCTGAAGAGTCTTTATTCAACACTGTGATTCTCTGACCCTCCCTGTTTAAACACTAAATGAGAAACTTGATATTAGAAAGCAACAAACTAGATACTGTCAGTTCTTTTACAACAACACACAGCTCAGTTATTGGACATGCAAAGTTTACTATGACATCACTGCACACACTACTTTTGTAAAAACTGTGAGAAGCGTTTGCTCAACAAAATCAAGTGAAAAGCATCCATCCATCCATTTTCTTTACCCGCTTATTCCATTTTGGGTCACGGGGGTCGCTGGTGCCCATGTCCAGCAATCACTGTGCGAAGGGCGGGGTACACCCTGGACGGGTCGCAAGTCCATCACAGGGCCACATAGAGACAAACGAGACAAACAACCATTCACTCTCTCACTCACACCTAGGGACAATTTAAAGTTACCAATCAGCCTAACATGCATGTTTTTGGACTGTGGGAGGAAACCGGAGTACCCGGAGAAAACCCACGCATGCACGGAGAGAACATGCAAACTCCACCCAGAAAGGCCCCTGGACCGGGGTTTGAACCAGGGACCTGCTCGCTGAGAGGCAGCAGCTCTACCAGTTGCGCCACCGTGCAAGTGAAAAGCATAAGAAGCTTAAATAATTAGCGGATGTAAGCTATTTGTTCTTTAAGATCTGTCCTTGAACAAATTCAGTTTAAATCCTAAAATATTTCTTAAGGTCTAAACATGAGATTTTGTTTTTTTTTACTCAAGGAAATGTGAAGGTGCTGGACTGTTACATACTGTAAAATCATATACCTTATAGTTTCATTATTACAGAAATTTAAACAATGGAAACGCTGAAGCACTCACCAGCAGGTACTTCTCTTGTCCATAAACATAGGTTGTACTGATGGCGTAGTAGGATCTGTGTTCCTCTTTAATCGTCTTTTGTCGCTGAGATAAAATAAAAAAGGACATTATGATGAACTTGCCACCATTTTCAATTTTACAGGAAAAATGATTAAAAAAAGAAAGAAATGTGCTTCAATAATGACAGTGAATTTCCGATCTTTCACTGAAGCATTTTTTTTCTTGTATGATGGAGATGATCAAAGCTCAGCATGAAGCAGAACACACGTCACCAACAGGACGAAAAACATTAATATTGGGATCAATTTTAAAGCAATACGAAAAGTTAATTTTGAAAATTAATTCGATGAGGAATATACGCCGTACATGGCAAAACCATCCTTTCCCACCCTGCGGTGACTGAAACAGAAATTACACAGATCTGAAAAGGCTGAAAGACAAGTTAAAGCATCTTAAACTCTTTGTTGTGATGCTCAACACATTCCTGAACAGTTTTTGTACAATAACAACCTTGCTGAAAAAGGCCATTATCAATGTTCTGCTGTCATAACAGAGTTGAAAAAACAAGCTTTTAGTACAGCCAGTGATGAGCAGCTCATTCCAGCATGTCACTGGGCTGCCACAGTTGATTACCAGTAGTTTGCAAATGTCATTCATGAGAGAGAGAGTTGCTGTGAAAATCTTCAATTCATATCAAAGTGTTCTTACTTCAGTTTCTGTAACTCTAGAGCACAAGAGTTGTATTGATGCCTGAACGGGAGCTCTAATTATATATATATATATATATATATATATATATTTATATATATTTGGAGCTGAAGCCTCAAATGTTTTTTAGTTTATTTTTTTTTTTTTTTTTTTTTTTTTTTTTTTTTTTTTTTTTTTTTTT
>NC_056513.1:30866086-30871616 GCF_014905685.2 Nematolebias whitei | reverse complement strand
TATATATATATATATATAAACTAAAAAACATTTGAGGCTTCAGCTCCAAATGTTTGGGTCTAACATACTGTGTTAAATATTTATTAAAAAACTGTCTAAAATCTGGATTTCTGAGACACACACCCGTCTATAGAAGGTCCCACAGCTGACAGTGCATGCCAGAGCACAAACACCGAGCATGAAGTCAAAGGAACTGTCTGTAGAGCTCTGAGACAGGATTGTGTTGAGGCGCAGATCTGGGGAAGGATGCAGAACATTTTCTGCTGCTTTGAAGGTCCCAATGAGCCTTCATCATTTGGAAATGGAAGAAGCTTGGAACCACCAGGACTCTTGTAGAGCCGGCCATCTAAACTGAGTGATTTGGGAGAAGGGCCTTAGTCAGGGAGGTGACCAAGAACCAGATGGTGACTCTGTTAGAGCTCCAGTGTTCCTCTGCGGCGAGGAGAACCTTCCAGAAAGATAGCCATCTCTGCATCAATCCACCAATCAGGCCTGTATGGTAGAGTGACGAGAGGAAAGAAACATGGCAGCTCGTCTGGAGTTTGACAAAAGGACTGAAGGACTCTCAGACCAGGAGAAACTAAATTCTCTGGTCTGATGAGACAAAGATTGAACTCTTTGGTGTGAATGCCAGGCGTCATGTTAGGAGGAAACAAGGCCAATACCATCCCTACAGAGAAGCATGGTTGTGGCAGCATCATGCTGTGGGGATGTTTTTCAGCAGCAGCAACTGGCAGACCAGTCAGACTGGAGGAAAAGATGAATGCAACGATGTACATCCTGGATGAAAACCTGCTCCTGAGAGCTCTTGACTTCATAACTGGGGCGACGGTTCATTTTTTAGCAGGACAACGACCCAAAGCACATGACCAAGATCTCAAAGGAGCTGCTGCAGGACCACTCTGTGAAGGTCCTGGAGGGGCCAAGCCAGAGTCCACATTTGAATCTGATTGAACATCTCTGGAGATATCTGAAAATGGCTGCACAGACGTCTCCCATCCAGCCTGATGGAGCTTGAGAAGTACTGCAAAGAAGAATGGGACAAACTGGTGCTAATGTTGAAGCATCATCTTCAAAAAGACTGGAGGCTGTAACTGCTGCCAAAGGTGGATCAATAAAGTTTTAAGCAAAGGCTGTAAATAATTACATAAATGTGATTTCTTAGTTTTCTATTTTTAATAAATTTGCTGCATTCCAGGAACATCCCATAAAACCAGTTGTTGTGAAAATGCTCATCCAGCTCTTTAGGTCCAAGCCAAAGCTGCTCAGATCTTTGTGCTCCACGTTTCCAGCTCACCACACAAACTATTTCAAGAGCTGACTGTTGCCAAGTATAGCTCACCCCTTGACCAGTGCCTTGTAATGAGATAATCAGAGATAATCACTTTATCAGTCGGTGGCTTCAAGGTGTTGTGACTGCTTGGTGAGCTCTTTGTTTGTGTGAGTTGCTCTGAGAACGTTGAAATGTTTCTGCTCACCGTAAGGTTTCTGCCGAGAAAGGCCTGGAGGAAGCCGCTCTTTCCGCTGCCCACGTCTCCAAAGACGTTGCAGCGAAACACGTTACGCTGCGTCTGTTTCTTCTGCAGGTCGATCTTCTTTTCTCTGGTGACTGAAGGGGGGAACCACACACACATACATGAACACACACA
The DNA here is from genome assembly GCF_014905685.2 of Nematolebias whitei. Taxonomy (NCBI): domain Eukaryota; kingdom Metazoa; phylum Chordata; class Actinopteri; order Cyprinodontiformes; family Rivulidae; genus Nematolebias; species Nematolebias whitei. The sequence continues at coordinate 30,869,967 of NC_056513.1, read as the reverse complement.
CACACAGAGGATCGGTAAAGACTGTTGTTGGACACTGCAGACAGTAACAGCAGCAACATTCTGACTTAATTGTAAAACTGCTGAAGTAAAAAAAAAAACTGATCGCAGAGCAGACGAGTAAAAGTATCAATAAAAAGTAAAACAAAGACAGATTTTAAACTGAACAACACTCAATGTTCCAGCGTTTTGTGTAGAATGACATATATAAACAACACGATTCTGAGTAATACAGATAAAATTTATATACATTAGTTTGGAATGATCATGAGATTAAATCTAACTTCTACAAGAATCTACACCTTAAACGTAAACTCACTTCCTCTTCATATATTTTATGAAAAACAGGATGAAATAAAATCTGTACCTGTAATCCCTGCTGCTTGAGACTCCTGCTCAGCAATTATTGAGTAACCGAGGTATCCTAAATACTCCAGGCACCGCTGAACATCAAGATAAGTCGTTAACCTGGAAAATTACAAAGTAAATAATCTTTTTAAAAGTTCTGCTCTCTGTGAAAGCTGCTTCTTGAGGAACGTTTACCCATATCAACTAAGAGAACTTTACTTTATTTTTTTTTTCCCCCTCAAGATTTAGATTTCTCAAGGAATGCAGCAAACTAAATAAGTGAAATGTATCAACAGTTTCCCAGTAACTATTTTTAACACATTTTAGCCAAGGTTATGGACAGACCAACCCTGAGGTCCCCCAACTCTGCTTCCTCTATAGAAGACGTGTCGGTGGGATTGAGAAGGTCCGAGAAGTATTCCTTCCACCTCCACTGAATGAGGTCAACAGCACTCCACCTTCACTGAACAGTGTTAGTAAAGAGCTGGTTTCCACTCCTCAGCTGCCTGATGGTTTGCCAGAATCTCCTCGGAGCCGACCGAGAGCCTCAATCCAAGGCCTCACCGAACTCCAACAACTTGAGCCTCAGCCACAGACCGCTTGGATCTCCAATACTCCTCAGCTGCCTCCAGAGTCCCACCAGCCAACAAGGTCTGACAGGACTCCTTCAGCTTAGCAGCCTCCCTAACCTGGGGTGTCCACCACTGAGTTCATGGATGGCCACTGCGAAAAGCACCGACAACCTTGCGGCCACAGCTCACGGCAGCTACCTCAACAATAACAGAGGCAGATGGTTGTGGAGCATTAAGTGTAGAACTACTAGACTGAGGAACAGCTTCTACCCTGAAGCTGTTAGACTCATGAATATCTAACCAGGATAATCATTGTAAGAAAAAAAAGAAAAAAAAAATCACAGTAATGCCACTTTAGTGACTTATCTGCGCTGCTGATCTCGTGCTGTTGATTATCTCATGCTGCTGTATTCATTCATACCCATCTGCTCATCAAAGACTCATGTTCGTGTTGCTATTGTTTACGCCGGATTGTTTTACATTATTAGTGTTTAGCGTATATCTTAGATCCTTATTTTACTGTTTCATTTTATAAGTTTTATTTTGCTATTTTTATGTGTAACTGGGACACTGTGTACATAATTTTGTTTAATGTACCACACGTGGTGGAAACGATAAAAGTAGACTTGAACTTGAATTGAGGCGCGGAACATGGCCCGCTTGGACTCGATGTCCCCTGCCTCAGCTGGGATGTGGTTAAAGTTCTCCCAGAGGTGTGAGCTGAAGATCTTTCTGACGGGTTCTTCTGCCATGCCCAGCAACCCCTCACGATGCGTTTGGGTCTACCGGGTCTGTCCAGCATCTTCCCCCACCATCTGATCCAATTCACTACCAGGTGGTGATCAGTTGACAGCTCAGCTCCTCTCTTCACCCGAGTGTCCAAAACAAATGACATCAAATCAGATGACACAACTACAAAGTCAATCACTGATCTACAACCTAGGACGTCCTGGTGCCAAGTGCACTTATGGACACCCTTATGTTCGAACATGGTGTTTGTGATGGACAAATTATGATGAGAACAGAAGTCCAACAACAGAACACTACTCGAGTTCAGATCAGAGAGGATGTTCCCCCCAGTCACACCCCTCCAGATCACACTGTTGTTACCCACGTGGGCATTGAAGTCCCCCAGCAGAATAAGGTGGTCCCCAGCTGGGGCACCTTCCAGCACCCCTGCTAAGGACTCCAAGAAAGACAGACACTATCAACTGTTGTTTGGTGAGTAGGCACAAACAACCATCAGAGCCTATCCCCCCACCCCCAATATATATTATAAAGAACTAAATCAAAAGACTCATTAATACTCTGAATCATAACTCAGGTGTTTATAATATAACAAGCATGCTAACATCCAGGAAATCACTCACTTCTTCACATCTGTCTAGCGGTAGTACTTACGTCCACTGTGAGAGATAGCCTTGGTACGTGATCCAGCCCTGATCATTGGTGCAAACTGTGTTTTTAACATCTGGACCCCAGGGCATGTAGGGGAAAACATCAAACAGGTCCTTCAGCTCCTCAGGCGACAAGGCACAGTCACGGTCCTGAGAGCCAAAGAAGAAGATAAATGATCTCAGTGGGGTTCAAAGAAAAACAGTGAACAGAAATGAGCTTTTTGTTCGTTGGAGCTGTGACATAGATTTGAACTGTGCTTGTTTCTACTTGAAACAACAAACATGACAAAGTGAAGTTTATATTTAGCATTAGAAACTAATCCCTACAACAGACAGAACTTAGCACAAGCTGTTACTTTCACTCTCAGACTTCCCTTTTTGACCCTGAGCTTATGCTCCTGTAAATCCCTCCTCCATGCCAACAGGTTAAAGCGCACCTCAGCTGGGGGGGGCAGTGTTGTTGGTTCGTATTTGTGGTGCTGAGCAGCTTTCTGTTGGTGTGCCTTCAGGGCAGAGACTAAAGACAGTAGACACACGGGGTTGTACCTTGTCATGTTTGTCAAAGACGCTCTGCAGGAAGAGGTAGGCGTTGTGATTGAGCTCAGTGGTGCAGTCTGGAGGAACTTTCAACCTGAACACAGGAACAAGGGCATCTCAAAAAAATTTAATATTGTGAAAAACTACTAATCTTTAGTCAGTGGTGTCAGAAAGTGAAACTTGTATATTATATAGAGATGGGAGTCTGTGACGAAGTGAAGACTCAAAACAGTCTGCTCCTCAGATAAATAATGTTATTAACTTACTTTTTATGTATGTGAATGTTTCTGTTCAGTGCCCTGAGACGACTTCTGTTGTGACTTGGAACTATATACTGTAAATAAACTGAATTGAATTCAATATAAATTCATTAAAGACAGAGTGAAATATCCCATGTCTTAATTTATTGTAATTTTGATTATTATAGCTTGCAAATAATGAAAAACCAAAATTTTGTGTCAAAAAAATTTAATATTGTGAAGAAATTCACCCTAATCAGCTGATTAACTCCTAGACATGAGCAAATGTTGCATTCCTCGAGTCCAGCCACTCCTGAACCAGAAACAACCTCAAGTGTCTTAGGAATCCAGCAGAGTGTGTTGAATCTTCACGTCGTCAGTCACCCATCCTGAGCAAGCACAAATGCAACAGTGGAAAGGAAAAACTCCCTTTTAACAGAAAGAAACCTCCAGCAGAACCAAATCAAGTATTAAAGTAAATTTCATGTAATTTGTAAATCAAGGTCCCAGAGTCTGGAGGAAGAGTGGAGAGGCCCAGAATCCACGTTGCTCCCCCCATTCATTTATTTGTTCATTTAAAAGAAACAAAAGAAAGGCCAAGACTCGGACTGCCCCCTCTTTGATACAACTGGGGGTGCTTGGCATCGCGCCCCTATCGCGCGGCCCCCTGGTGGGGTGTGCCCTTGCCTGCCGGCGCGCTTGGGGCCCTTGGTATCGGGGGCTGGGCGCTTGGGCGTGTGTCGGCTCGGCCTGGTGTCTGCCTGGTGGGGCTCGGGTCCTCTGGCCCTGTC
>NC_056513.1:30864973-30865986 GCF_014905685.2 Nematolebias whitei | reverse complement strand
TTTTTTTTTTTTCCTGCATCCTAATTCAAAGGATCAGCTGGTCTCTCAACAAAATTGATAAACTTCTCCCGACAGCAGTCAGGGTAAGGTGGACCCTCTTACCTCGACGGAAACAAATTGGATTCATGATGACAACTAGTTATTTGCGGTTTGGCTGGGGAATTCTGGATTGTCTACAAATTTGTGTGGATGTGTCGAAGCTTGACAGCACTCAGACTGAATTATGTGGAGCTGCAGCAGGGAGCTGGAGCAGTTGTTATCAGGACTGTGGATTCTCTAGCAGCACAGATGAAAGTGGGAATAATCTTGGAGAAGCTGTGAGCTCAACTTTTGGCGTAAAGGATCAATTTGGCTGTTTTGGAATTTCCATCAGAGGAATGTATACCAGCGAGAATTTAAAGGCAGAAACAGCAATTCACGAGTTCTGCCTGACCTAAACTGTAGCCTTGACGCCGGACTTATCTCAACTCCTCCTGGCATGTTTTGGAAACAGCAAAGATGCTTTGTCTGTTTCCTCACCACTCCCTTCCCCAAGGCCGTGGACATGTAACAGAGCCTCAACTGGGCTGAAGATGAACGTCACCTCTTAACTGGACAATGGCTGGGGGGGACGCTCTGGACTATGCTACGACTTTCCCTTAAAAATTCAATGTCTTCACCGGCCTATATGTACATGTGTAACGTATATTTATGTTGCTTTGCTGTGGTAGGTTTTTTTTGATGATTCAAACCGTGCCCTGTCTAGGACATGATCTAAATATTAGATCTTTTTTTAATATCGTCTCTCCTCAAGTTTTCTTCCCTTTTCTCATCCAAGCAAAATATTATTCTGAATAAGAATAAGAGGGCCGCGCTTTTTATAGTTGCAGCTTCGTGCACTCCGCCCATCTTTCGAACAACTGTACATACATGTTCTCGTTGTATCTCGGTGCAATGATAATAAAGCTTATTCTGATTCTGATATTTATATACAGTATATATATATATATATATATATATATATATATATATAT
>NC_056513.1:30861308-30864873 GCF_014905685.2 Nematolebias whitei | reverse complement strand
TATATATATATATATATATATATATATATATATATAATTTAACAGCTGATTTTGGCAAAACAGTAACTTTAATTTGTACATGTGAGCTGATTGTAATTACAAAGTATCTCATAATACAGATTTTGGGTTGTTCTTTTAACTCAACTTATTAATTGCTCTAATTGAACAAATTTATCATTTGAACCCAATTTTGGAGTACAAAGCATTCATCTCAGTTCTGTTTGAGCCAGGAAACCTCCTCAGAGGTAGAAGTATAACTTGATCATATTGTTTCCATGGCGATGCAGTCACATCCAGCCTTGAGTGGTGGGGGGGAATGTTGATCATAGCACACAGTACAGACCACACACGATGCCTCCTCTTCCTCCTCCACCAAACCTTTGGGTGTGTTTCATGTCTCTGCAGGTAATTGGCAGGTGTTCATTGTAAATGGTGGTTGTTGCAGCACAGCTGCTGTGCATGGTGGCTTTACTGAGCACAAGCAATGATTGCTTATGACTGGAGAAACCAGATTATTTGTGAATGAGGGGTTCTTTAATTATAGGAGCCAACAATATTTGAAGGATGCAGCCACTGCATGTTGTCAGATCTCTTCTTGAAAGCCTTTTGCATTTTTCTGATAAAACAGATAGAATAAAGTACTCAACAGGGCTGTAGGTTTGAGCCCAGGTTACACCAGGAAGTCAGTAAAAAGACATTACATTGTCCTCAAGGCCAATAAACAACATTACCCTCATATCGGTGGTTATTGTGTCCTTCAGTGAGAAAATATAAACAAAAATTGTGAATAGTTTGTTACAGAAATTGCCAAAGTGACTAAAATGAGATCTTATGATGGTGGAAGAGCCATTTCAGGAAGTGACTAATTTTATTTTACAAATTCAGGTAAGTTTTCTTTGACCTGCTTTTCATCTCATAAAGTATCAAGTTACAAAGTGAACTCTTTGACATGTTTCATAAAAACATTTGTAATGTTTGAATAAAGAGTAAAGACTAATCATTTGATCTTTACTCGTTGTTTTATTTTTAATTGTTATATTTTATTATTATGGGCTCAGCTGAACAAGAGTGAAAATGTAAAACCTGTGAGCAGATGAAAGTAAGAAGTTTCCACACCTCCTGGATGTATACATCATCTGACCCTCCCCCCCCCACTTCCTCCTCCTCCTCCTCCTCCTCCTCCTCCTCCTCCTCCTCCTCTGGGAGGACGCAGCACGCGCAGCAGCACCAGCTTCTTGCAGCAGGACCGGGTCGTGCAGACTCCGGAGCTCTCCGTACTCAGCGTGCACGTGTCACGTCCGAGCTGGTCGCGCGCGTCTGGACTGTGCGTCACCCCGGCCCGGTGTGGATGATGTAATGCGTGTCTCAGTAACTTGGACCAAAAGAAACGTTTAGAAGTGGTTCCGAACTGGGCCGGGGTTCTGCGCGTCTGGACTTTCATGTTCCACTGTCCGGAGCAAGGCGCCGAGGATGAGGAGGAGCAGGAGGAGTCGCTCCTAACGCCCTGCTCCCTGTGGATGAATGGAGGACAGCAGCCCGAGGATGACCGGGGGGACCCGGGAGGTTCTGGTCAACATCTCCCCGGCGGTGGCGGCTCACGCCGAGGGCGAAGAGATCGAGGTTCTGGACAGCACCGACGTCCTTCCTGTGGTTCCGGAGGAAGTAGTGAGTATCCACTTGATCCAGGTAGCCGGTCTCTGAACTGATAAACACTTTAGATGGTGTGTGTGTGTGTGTGTGTGTGGGGGGGGGGGGGGTGTTATGATCTGCAGACAGGTGCTCACCTGTTTCACTTCTTCCTCTCTCCCTCCCTCCCTCCCTTCCTCCATTCCTTCCTTCCTTCATTCCTTGCTCCCTTCCTTCCTCACTTCCTCCCTCCCTTTCTTCCTTCTTTCCTTCCTTCCTCCCTCTCTCCCTTCATTCCTTCCTTCCTTCCTCCCTTCCTGCCTCCCTTCCTTCCTCCCCCCTTCGTTCCTTGCTCCCTTCCTTCCTTCTTTCCTTCCTTCCTTCCTTCCTCCATTCCTTCTTTCCTTCCTCCATTCCTTCCTTCCTCCATTCCTGCCTCCCTTCCTTCCTTCCTTGCTCCCTTCTTTCCTTCCTCCCTTCCTTGCTCTTTTCTTTCCTTCCTCCCTTTCTTCCCTCCTCCCTCCCTTCCTCACTTCCTTCCTTCCTTCCTTCCTTCCTTTCTTCCTTCCTTCCTTCCTTCCTACCTACCTACCTACCTTCCTCCCTCCCTCCCTCCCTTCCTTCTTCACTTCCTCTCTCCTTTCCTTCCTTCTTTCCTTCCTTCCTCCCTTTCTTCCTTTCTCCCTCCCTCCCTTCCCTCCTCCCTTCCTTCCTTCTTCCCTTCCTCGTTTCCTCCCTTCCTTCCTTCCTCCTTTCCTTCTTCCTGCCTTCCTTCCCTCTCTACCTCCCTCCCTCCCTCTCCTCTCCTCTGTCCCTGCAGCAGTGGAAGTCTCTGTTTGACCAGGTAAGGATGCTGTTTGGACCTCTCTCTCTCTCTCTGTGGGTGCATGCTTCACTCTTTGGCTCCTTCATGTCCATACTCTGTGGAACCCTTGTCTTAAAGGGATAGTCCAGCTCTTTTTTAGCAGGGTTCTGCAGAAAGATGGGAAACAACTCAAACCTTACATGTTGTATATAACATGTAAGATTTGAGTTGAAACATTTGCTGACTCACTCCATCATGGTCATTAGAGTATACAGCTTACGGGCACATGGTGAGCAACATATTTCACAAACAATCTGACTTTATTTGGCTGGTACTGGTCACACCAGTATAATTATGTTTAATTAATGATCAAGTAGGACAATGAAGATGCAGCAACAGCTGCTACTGCTTACACTTTGGATTTTTAGTGAGAATACACTCCTTCATATTGTTTTTAAGTGCAAAAGTTCAATGTATTATTAATTCAATGTTTATTGAAGGTCTGAAATCATTCTGTTTGTTAAATGAAAAATACACATTAAGTCAAAATGAATTCTAAAAATTTGCATCAGCCATAAAACACACTTATGGGTCAACCTCTACATGTCTGAAGTTGAAGTGATGAACAAGAGGAAGTGACTTATCGCCACGTGTGTTACACTTTTCATTGTGTTCTGTGATTTTACACAACACCAACTTAAAGTTGCACTTTAGGAAGTTTAGCTGACATGACCTGAAACATGATGCATCACTTTCTTCCTCTGCTTCATTCATGCTGCTCGTGTTTGCCACCTCTGCTGACCTGCGCTGCTTAATGCCTCCCACATCAGCTCATCTGCAGCTAACATTAATTGTATTCTTTTCATTTTGTTTTCTGCGCGTACGAGCGACGGCAGAATTTCATAGAATAAATGAGCTCCATCATCTGAGCCAGCAGAGAGAAGATGGAGCTGCCAGTTTGTCATTTAGGCTGATTAGCATCAATTGTATTTTTAGATTTGAATCTTGCCGCGAGCAGCTTGAAACCCATCGCCTGCTGGGCGGTAGTCGTGGCACGACGTGTAACGAGGACACATTTGTGCCAAAGCTGAAAGTGGGAGGGTGCTGGTGTGTGTGTGTGTGTGTGTGGGGGGG
>NC_056513.1:30858525-30861208 GCF_014905685.2 Nematolebias whitei | reverse complement strand
GTTATTGCAGGCTGAGACAGTAATAATTCTTCAGCTAGGGAATAAAAAGTGTTTTGATAGTTCGGGTTCAGTTTAGCGGAAGAAAGAAGATTTTGTAGTGTGTCATTTAAAGCAATAGATTCAGGAGATGACTTATCTGAGAAGGATGACTGGTCCTGAAGGGATTTAACAGAAGACTCGGGACGAAGCTGAATGGGCTTTCCTTTTGGTTGGCCCCCCTTCGTCTGCTCCACTGACGAGCGGGGGGATTGCCTGCTCCTCCCCATTTTGAAATTCTCCTCGGTGCTTTAGGCTGCGCGGCGGGAGAGCAGGTTAAAGGCTGGAGCTGGAGATCGGTGGTTCCGACCCATCTTTGCCGCTTATTCCTCCTGCGGTGAGGGCGTGAGCTGAGGACAGGAGCGCACCAGAGTTCATCCTCCAGCTCAGCGTCATCCTCCGAAGACCACAGCAGGTGCGGCGAGCCGGGTGGCAGGGTGGAGGAAGAAGCTGGTTTAAAAGCCAGGCGGCTCCCCCGGAGCTGAGACCTCATTTCCTCTTCCTCCACCAGAAGAGGCGACGGCAGGATCTCAACCTCCGGGCTGAGGTGACCTTGTCTCTGGACGGGTTCGGTCCGGAACCCGCCCCATCTGATGACAGGCTCCTCCATCCGCGCCTGCTCCCACCGGGTCGTCCGAGCTGCTTCTTGGGCCCGGTATTCGGCTCAAGTCATCCGCCTGCTGGGTTCTCGTTGAGGTCTGGGCATACTGTCGTGATTGTTGGTTTTTAAAGGTAGAACCCAAGGATGCAGGCAGGACTCGGTAGACTCGGTGGTAAAATAAGAAGACACTTTTAATAACACAAAAATAAACAGCTGTTGAGGCAGCAAAACTTCTTCTTCTTCTATTCCTGTAGACTCCTGGTGGAGCATAGGGCTGCAACAACACCCCGCCAACGAACTCTGTTTTGGGCGGCTCTCTTCAGCTGGGTCCACGTCACTCCGGCGGCCTTCGCTTCACTCTCAACAGATCTTCTCCACGTCTGCTTTGGTCTCCCCACTTTCCTTTTTCCTTGTGGGTTCCAGTCCAAGGCTTGCCTTGTGATGTTTTCTGCTGGCTTTCTCAAGGTATGGCCTATCCAGCCCCACTTTCTCTTTTTGATGGCTTCACTGACCAGGCTTTGGCTGGTTTTTTCCCATAGTTCTGTGTTGGAGATCTTCTCAGGCCACCTGATGTTGAGAATGTGTCTCAGACACTTGTTTATGAAAGTCTGGATCTTGTTGGTGATGGTGTTGGTTACTCGCCATGTCTCGGACCCATACAGTAGGACTGCTTTCACGTTGGTGTTGAAGATGCGGATCTTGCTGCGCTGGGATAAGGCTTTGGAGTTCCAGATGGGTCGCAGAGTGTTGAAGGTGAGCCTTGCTTTGTTGATCCGGCTCCTAACATCTTCATCTGCGCCGCCGTCTGTGCCGACCACACTTCCAAGGTAAACGAAGCGGTCAGCTTCCTTGATGTCTTCTCCCTGCAGCTGCAATGGTTCTTTCTTCTTGTTGTTCAGTCGCATCACCTCTGTTTTCCTGGTGTTAATCTTCAGGCCGGTCTTGTTTGCTTCCTCGGCGAGACGAATGAGCTTGGACTGTGCATGCTGTAGCGTGTGGGACAGAAGGGTGATGTCGTCCGCAAAGTCCAGGTCCTCCAATTTTTTGGTGAAGGTCCACTGGATGCCGGTGTTGGTGCCCTCTGTTGCTCTCCTCATGATCCAGTCCATGACGATCAGGAAGATTGTCGTGACAGCATACAGCCTTGCCTCACTCCGGTCTTCACTGTGAAGGGGTTTGTCAGCTTCCCGTTATGGATGATCTGGCAGGATGAATCTTCATATAACTGTTGGATGATGCTTATGAGCTTCTGTGGGATTCCGTAGTGCTGCATCAACCTCCAAATGGTCTCCCTGTCGACGCTGTCGAAGGCTTTCTCAAAGTCGACGAAGGTCGTGTACAGCGGAGACTGCCATTCGATGGACTGCTCGATGATAATGCGCAGGGTGGCGATGTGGTCCGTACATGAACTGTCTTGCCTAAATCCTGCCTGCTCTGTTCTAAGTCTAATGTCTAGCGCCTCTTTCAGTCTCTCCAGGATGATTCTGGTCAGCACCTTGCTGGGGATGGACAGCAGCATGATTCCTCGCCAGTTGCCGCACTGGGAAAGGTCACCTTTCTTGGGCAACTTCACGAGGTAGCCTAACTTTCAGTCGGCGGGTACCTGCTCCTCCTCCCAGATCTTCAGTAGGAGAGGATGTAACATCTCTGCTGCTGCTGCCGCGTCTGCCTTGAGAGCTTCTGGAGGGATGCCGTCAGGACCTGCTGCCTTGCCGTTCTTCAAGGACTTGATAGCCTTGGTGATCTCTGCCTTGGTTGGTGGGCTGGTGTTGACACGAAGGGGGTCCTCCGCTGGAGGTATGTCAGGAGTCACTGCTGGTGGTGGTCGATTCAAAACTTCTTCGAAGTGCTCCACCCATCGTGTCCTCTGGTCTGCATCGCTTGTGGCGGTTCTTCCGTTCTTGTCCTTGACTGGCTTGCTTGGGTTGAAGTTCTTTCCTGACAAGGCACGTGTTATTTTGTATAGTCTCTTCATGTTGTTTTGACTTGCTGCTGTCTCTGCCTCCTCTGTCAAGCTGTGTACAAACTCTCTCTTGTCTTGTCTGG
>NC_056513.1:30837434-30858425 GCF_014905685.2 Nematolebias whitei | reverse complement strand
ATATAAATGTGTTTTAAACCCTTCCCACACTCTTGCAATATTCTAAACAATGTTTCTAAACTCTAAAAGCTCTTAAAAAAGCACAGAATGTCATGATTTCCCTCTCTGTGCCTCCGTTGCTCTCAGCCACCTGCAAGCTCCCTTGGCCACGCCCACTTCTCCGCTCTGCATGCAGATCAGCTGCAGGAGGAAGTTTTTCCTGCTGCAGTAAGGGCTGCACAAAGGTGCAGAAGTTGCTAAATCATTTAAAATTATTTATTTTAAATAAACAACCCATGGCTCATCCATCAATTAGCCAGTTGTATGTCATGTCCAGTCTTATTTTGAAAAACCGTGATAGAGCGAATCCGCGATAAACAAACCACGAAGTAGCGAGGGACTACTGTAGTAACTGCCCCTTATTTAAAAAAATATAACGTAACTACAAACAAACAAACAACTTAGGACTGAACAATCTCCAAAGTGAAAACAAAAAATATTAGATATCCTTCACCTGGTACTATACTTTCCCAACAACTTTAACTTAATCCTCTTTTTAAACATATAAATTGTTTTAGAAATGTTTATGGTGAGATCAAGACAATTCCACAATCCTACTCCCTGAATTACAACACAGCTCCTTCAGACTAGTTCTAAATGGAGGTTTTACAAATATTTCCATTCCTTTAAGGTTATAATGACTCTTTTTTAACAAATTTTAATTGAATATTTGGGGATAATATTTTTTATGAGCTTTATATATGACTTGTAAAATACTACATTCAACCAAATCATCAAGTTTTAATATTTTCAACTGATGACATAATATACAGTATTTTGTTGGGTGCAGGGTTGTTTTTGACTGCCATTTTGATTTTAGTTTTAGTCTTAGTCTTTTAGACAAAAATACTTCTTAGTTTTAGTCAGTTTTAGTCATTTCTATATTTAATGGTTTTAGTCCAGCTTTAGTCGACAAAAACTTTAAAATTTTAAGTCTAGTTTTAGTCTTTAAAATAAATAGAAAACATATTAGTCTTTACAAATTAATTTGAGTAATTTGTTTTAATAGTGGAATCAAATACTGGTACTCCAAAAATGCCCAAAACAAAAACATTCTCACTTTGTGGCTTTATTTCTCAAAATGTGCTAAAGTGCAATGAAGTACAAATGCCCAATATTATAATAAAAGGGAACACACAAGTTAAACTCAAACTTTTCAACCAGGACAATGAAGACATAAAAACAGACTGTCCTAAACCTTGACTATCTTTAACTTGTGCAAACATTCTAAACCAAAATAATAAAATATATCTCTTCTTATTCTCTTAAAGTATGAAATATGCCACTGGAAGTTTTGAAATCTAAAATGAATAAGTCAACCCCAGAACACTAAGTACTGTATACACACTGTATCTGGTCTTTAAAGTAAGTATGAAATAAATAAACAACAAAAATGTTTACCACAACATTGTTTAGAATAGATAGGGGCTCTACCCTTTGTGCAGTGTTGCAAAAAGTCCAAACAGAACACTATTTTAACATGTCTTCACCTGCACTAATAAGCTTGGTAACGAGGTGGGTATGCAAATTAAGTTTAACAACCTCGATTCAGTTTAAGGAAAGCACTTCGCTCTAAAATGACTCTTGCTCTATTTCGACGGCCACGACTGAGGTCACCTGTAATGCTAAAGACCCTCTCAGCAAATGCTTGAGATGCTGGCATGGCCAGAAGATCTAAGGCAATAGGTTTTAGGCTCGGATACACAGAATCCCCCTGTGCAGCCCAAAATTCAAGGGCAGTCTCTTGGTTTATAGGCTGTGACAGCTGCTCCTTGAATTTCTTCATTTCCTGCATGACACACGGCTTTGAGAAGCCAGATCTGGATGGCCGACTCGACAAAAACTTGAATCTGGGCCGCTTTCTCAGTGGTCCCACTCCCTCTTTGGTTTCTTCCTCTCCCTCCTTCCCTGACTTCTCATCTTCAGCCTCATCTTCTTGTAAAACAGGTGGCACCAGTTGAGCTATGTACTCTTCTGCTTTTCCCAGAAGTGCCTCACTTTGCTCATCATCATTTTCAAGGAGTGCTTCAGGTGCAACTGTCGGGTCGAGGTAGCAAGCAGCAGCAATGAGGGGTGAAAACTTAGAATCAGTGTGATCAAGAAAGCAGCTGAACCGTTTGTCCATGTTTGCCTTCATCTTATTTGCCAGGGAAGCTAGGTCCTTGAAAGTAGAACCTTGAGCGTTGGGGAACTCAGATAGATGACCGTGTAAGTCCAGAAGGGCAGGCAACACAAGGGATAAAGACTGTGTGTCACTCTGGAGCATCTGAGTATGCTCAGCGAAGGGGAGAAGTAAATCTCTAAGAGCAGTGAACTTCTGCCACTCACTTGGCAGTAGATAGTCCCAGCTCATCTCATCTGCAACCTGAACTACTGAGTCCTTGATTTGGAGAAGTCGTGATATCATCAGGTATGTGCTGGACCATCTAGTAGGGCAGTCATTGACCACAGTTAGTTGACATACCTGGAGCAAACGCTGTGTTGCCACTGATGACTTGCGAAAGAGCTTGACAAGCAGTCTAACTTTGCCCAGCAGTCGGTTTATACTTGCATCCTTCTGGATCATGTTCACAACGAGTTGCAGTGTGTGTACAACACATGGGGTCCTATCTATGGCTCCAAACCTAGATAGAGAGGACAAAACACAGAGAAAAAGAAACTTTCTTAATATCATATAGGAAATTCAATAAAATTGTCATAAACAGTTGCTAAAATTGATTATAACCTAGCATATGACACACTAAAAATCTTAACAGTAAATTAAAACAATTTACCTTTGGTCTTGTCCAATCACTTCAGGGTCTTCTGTGTCGCTCACATCGATGGATTCATCCTCAGAGCTACTGAGTTCATCCGGCTCATTAGCTTTGAACGCAGCAATCATGTTGCTTTCATTATCAGTTATGACTGTCAGAATTTTGTGTTGGGGTATTCCCCAGTCCTCTGTACATTGATCAACATGGGTTTTTATACACTCAGCAGTGTGTGGGTGAGGGAGCTGGTCAAGTCTCAACAGTATGTGCTGTGCTTTGTTTTCAACAGTGCAAAAAAAGCATGCACTAATTGCTAGAAATGATGCTGTAAGGCCTTTTTTGGTCCATATGTCCAGTCCAATTGTTATTTTGTGTGCTGTTGCAAGCCTCTCTTTGAACTTTTGCTTTTCACCATCATAAATCTTGTCAACCAAGTTGTTTATTTTTGTTCTTTTCGGTATGGTGAGCCTCTTATCAAAGGTCTCCATCATAAGGATGAAATCTTCATCCTCAACTGTGCAAGCAGGTAGACCTGTTCATCCAATCCAAAGAGCAATCGCCTGTTCTTTGGCATGTTGTTCCTGAGAATCTGTTTTATATTTAGATCCTGCGGCAAAGGCTGCTGGTATAGATGACTGTGACCTGTCGTTCTTTGGACCACCAGGTTTCTCTTTAGGAGTTAGGATCTCTGGGATCTGGATGAGAAAAAAGCAAGGCGAGAAGATAATTATTCTTTCTGTATATACAATGTACACCTCTTGTAAAGAATCTATAAGTGAATATAAAATAATCAAATGTATGTATATCTTTAAAAAATTATTTATATGTCTATATGTACATATATTGTGCATAATGATTTGTGTCAACATATCTTACTAAATACCATGTTAAGAAAACAGAATGACTTTAGCTGTCAAACAAGCAAACAAGCAAAAAAGTGCACTAGGGCTGTCTGATATTAGGAAATCCTGTGATGTGCAAGAACAGTGCATCATATTGCGATGATGATATGACTTGTGATAAATGAAAAAATACTTTAGTGCAGTGTTAATGTTTTTCTGCTCAGGGTTCAGAGCAGAAAAACAACACTGAGGTGCCCTTGTAGCTTTTAGTCTGAAGTACCAAACATTTAACACAGGCAGATGCTTTTGAAATTTGAATACAGATAAATGTCAGCTTTACCTATTTTTTGCTAATTGGCATTAGATTTTCAATCCAGAATGACACTAACATAACCAGTATTTTTAATACTATTTTTCTTTTCATTAGATTGAAAACAGCTTTTTTGGGGGGGTATTTTTTACATTACTTTGTCCATTTTTCTTCTACCAATAAACACTCAATCTAAGAAAATGTATCTTTTCTCTTTTGCAAATGTTTTGATTCAATTTATTTATTTAAAATGAAGTATTTTTGGCCCCCTAACACTTTTTACTGTAAACATTTATCAGACAAATGTTGGTTGTCTCATTTTAAAATGTAATGCAAGTAGTGTTTAGCTAAAATGGGTTTTTGGTTTAAAGGATGCAGACCCGACAGACACATGGGGTAACAGCAACAGGTTTGATATTCAGTCACTCAAACACAACCTATCAGCCATACATCCCTGCATGTTTTACACGTAACAGTAGCCGACGTTAGATTAGCACAACAAACAAGCTAATAGCACGAAGTTAGCATCCACGTGCGCAAGCAAGGACAGGATTTATAAAAATAAAATTAAAAAAACATTAAGTTTACACGAAACTGGAGTTGTGAAATGTGTCACAACCCGTTTGGTTTGTCAAGTAACATTGCATGTATGTACATTACAAAAATAGTAGTTGTAACTAACTTACCTTGGAAAAAATATCAGGGTGGTGAGCCTTCAGGTGCCGCTTAAGATTTGTCGTGTTTTTTCCACCAAGTTTAAATCCACATTTACCTCCGTCTCCCTCGACGATACATTCGGTTCTTCTTTCAGTTGGGTTAAATACAAAATAAGTCCATAAATCCTTTCTGGGTTTGCGTCCACCGAGCCCCTTCGTAAAACGTGCAGCATCTGCCATGGTCCAGTTTGAAATGAAGTCAAAGGTGAGCGCGCGGTGCATCAGCGCGGTTGGGTAGCAGTGGGTGTGACCAATGGGCAGAAATATTGTGCATTCTAAATTATTGACGGACCACCGACAAACATTTTCGTACAGTCTCATCTCGTCAACGAAAACTCACACACATTTCGTCATGTTTTAGTCATTAAAGAGCAATGTTTATTTCGTTACCGTCTCATTATTGTCATGAAAAAAGGGGGCGTCGACGAAAAGTTTTCGTCATCGTTAACGAAAACAACACTGGTTGGGTGACCATAGCACTTCCTACTACTAATTCTTATAGCTCTTTTTTTAAAATAGAGATTTGTAATTGTTTTGCATGCTTTTCCCCAAACTTCAATACAATAGATTAAAGATGGAACAATCATTACATTATACAATAAATATAAAGCTTTGTCATTCAACAACTCTTTGCCTGGTGGTAGCTCTTACTACATATTCATTTGTTGTTGCTCGTCTTCCAGCTGCTCCCTTCAGCAGGGGTCACCACATCATGAAACTTGCATGAAGATGATGCTCATTGTAGCATAGCCTAGACTCAAACTTGCAGCCTCAGCATTACAAGATGGTGGCACTGACCACTGAGCTTCTACAGCTCCCTATTACATGCTATATATAGATTTGTAATGCAGCTAAATCAAAACATGGTTAGAACTCTAGATCATGGTTGACTTGAATGTCTGAGCGAGACTCACGAAGGGAAGAGATAGTCCTGATTTAACTCCAGGTCGTCATCGTATCCGAACCTTCTCAGCACCGTCCAGGTTGTTTCATGGCGACCTCGCTGGATGAACAGCGTGTGAAGGAACAGGAAGCCTGAAGGGCATCACAGAGAAACAAGACCCCATCGGATATAAACCAAAGGATGTTTCTAACAAGAAACTGAAACAGACGGTCAGTGAAGCTGCTCCTGCCTTTCAGGGTGAGTCCGTTGTTGCACACGCCTTCGACTAAATTCTTCCTCACCACATTTTTCACATCCTCTAATGCGTGAGGCTGCAGGGGGCTGTTGAAGCATGTTCGCTGTCACAGAACATTACTGTTGTTGAAATAAATAAACAGATTTGGAACTAAAAACAGAAAGTTTCAGAGTTCGCCAATAACTAAAAGCTGTTTTACCTGGAAAAAGTTGAGCTCGTTATCACTGAGGATGCCATCATTGTCCAGGTCCGATACTTTGAAGATTCGACTCAGAGCTTTTACGCAAAGAAGCTTCATCTATAAATGAAAAAAAAAGTATAAATTACAGCGTTCGTTGAATTTATTTTGAACTAAAAGTGGTATTTGGGTTTGTTGCATCTGAAATGTATGTGTTTACTGGTCTTGATGCAAAAAAGCTGGACACCAGTAGGTCACAAAAAATGAGTCTTTTCATTCTTACATCTTTTTTCTCTGGACAGTAGAGAGGTCCTGTGGGGTGCAGGACTGCCTTCTGGGCATAGTAGAACAGCTCAGAAATGTTCTTTAGATTCTTTGCTGAACACTGTAAACAAATAAAAAAAGCATTTCACATTTATCATTCACACACACATTTGCATGCAGTTCTGTAACATATTTCATACAAAATGCAACATAAAAGCAAAGGAAATGCAACCATGTGAAAGGAGTTCTCTGCAGACCAAAAGTGGGTGTTTCTGGAGAATAGGTGTTCGTAGAGGGCAAACACTGATTGGCTAGCTGTATTTGCTGCTGTTTAGATAAGTTACGTCAGCACTTTTTTAAAATGAAGGTTTCTAAGAAACAGCGTTATATCTGCTGTCAGACACAAGAAGATTCTCTTTAGTCCTTGGGTTGTAGGCTGCACCTGACACAGGTTGGCTTGAGCGTGGTCTGGGTACAAAGAAATATGAAACATCTGAAGCAAAACCTGCTCCCATTTGTCAAAAAGTCTGGTCTCAATTAAAGATCATGAATCCTGTAACGAGATAATGACCAAAAACAAAAGCTAAAAACAAAATTTGCTCTTTAGAAGTGCTCTTCTATGAGATCTGATCTATGAAAGGAGCTGAAACATGGAGTAGGGTTTATCCTTAAAATGTGAGACAGCTGAGGAATTAACCAGTAAACAGAAATACCTGCTCCAGTTGCAGAAATCTTACAGAAACTGACAATCACTCATCTGCAGTGACTGCTTTAAAAGTTGAACAAGAAAATGTGAAGTTAAAGGAAACATCCTTTGTCCCAAGGCCAGTTTAAGTATCATTATTATTTTGGTGACTTTATTTTTCTTTCTTTATTAATTGATTGTAACTATTTTCACATTATTCAACAACCAAAACAGATTTTGATTTTTAATGTAATGGCTAGGTATTAAAAAACAAACATTTAGCCTGGGGGTTGGCTGGCCATGAGACTTTAACATAACCTCAGCCATGATGCTGGCAGTAACACCGACGTGTCTCTCCTCAACATTGGCAGAATTGGTTTTCTCCTTAGTGCCACCAGAAAGTGATGCAGAACTGAGATTTATCAATGAACATGGTACGATGTACAAAAGATACCAGTGTTATGGTGGCATGTCAGAGCAATGGTTAGTAACTAGTTTTCCATGCATGGTTGTGAACCTAAACAACCAGAACTCTGGTTTCCTCTCACAAGCCAAAAACATGCATACTAGATTATTAGTTACTCTAAACTGTGACTAGGTGTGTGAGTGAGTACATGAACGATCATCTGTCTCACATGTCTCTATGTGGCTGCGAGGACTGGTAACCAGTCCAGGGTGTACTAATCCTATCATCTATGGCAGAATTATCATACTGTTAACGAAGAGCGCCCATTTTGTGTTTGAAAGCAGAAAGAGATGAATTCCTGCTTTCAAACACAAAATGTGCGCTCCCTGTTAACGGCACGATAATTCTTCCATACTCATCCAATTGACCCCTGGAGATAAGGAGCAGCTCCCCGTGACCCTGCATGGAAGTGTGAGTAAGTACAAGGGATGGGTGATGTTATTTGTCATAATGATGACCTAAGTTAGGTCACCACTCTAAACGCAGCCATCTCTGCTTTGGTGTTAATGGCTGCCGACACACGGGAAAGTAAACCTGTAGTCCAGTCATAGAGACACAATGTGGGACGACACAGAGTTGTAAAAAAAATCCAATACCTGTGCCCAAATGACGTGCATGAGTCCTGGGATTCTGTAAAGTGCGGCACACAATATGGCAATACCCTATTGGTCAGAGTCAAGAGTTTCTTTATTTGTCATTCGCATCACATGTGGTACATGTGGTGGAACGAAATTTACATAGGGTCCCAGTTACACCCAACAAAAATATAAAATGTAAAAGAAAATCCATAATAAGATCTAAGATATGAACTATTCAAAAAACGTTCAATACAAAAAAACAACTGGACTTTATTTGTAACAGAAGATGTTTCGCTCCTCATCCGAGGAGCTTTCTCAATTCAAAGAGCAATGAGTAAGGGATTCAGGTTATAAGACTGAGTGAGATAAGACACACACACGACACACACACATATGTAGATTGGTAGTTCACACCTAAACACCTTCGCAGTAGGTCTTTGTTCATCTAATTCACAAACGAGGCCCCTCTGTTCCCATCAAGTGTGAAAACCGGCTGGGAATCTGTTTTAAAGTTATATTATATGTTTTTGAAAGTGGAAATCTGAGGCCTCCTCCTCTGTTAAGAGACAGCTTTTCTCTTTTTACATAAATTGCTTCCTTCACCCCCCTCTCAAACCATCTGTGTTCTCGGTCCAAAATGTGCACATTTTGGTCCTCAAAAGAGTGTCCCTTATCTGCGAAGTGGGGGTGAACTGCGGAATTTTGTCCAGAGGAGCTGGCTCTCCTGTGTTGAGCCATGCATCTGTGAAGAGGCTGTTTAGTTTCTCCAATGTAGAGGTCTGGACAGTCCTCGCTGCACTGGACCGCATACACTACACCACTCTGTTTGTGTATTGTCCTTAGGATGGACCAACCTCTGTCTGAGAGTCCTGTTGGGTTTGAAATGTACTGGGATCTTGTGTTTGTTAAAAATCCTTCTGAATTTCTCTGATACTCCAGCAACATAAGGGATGACAATGTTTTTACGTCTGCTGTTGTCCTTTTTCTGTTTATTAGTGTGTTTTGTAGATTTCCTCGCTGACTTGACAAAAGCCCAGTTAGGGTATCCACATGTTTGGAGAGCTTCTTGAATGTGTTTCTGTTCCTTTTCCTTCCCTTCTGTCTTCGTGGGGACGCGTTCGGCCTGATGTTGTAAAGTTCTGATGACAGACAGTTTGTGTTCCAGTGGATGGTGGGAGTCAAACAGAAGATACTGGTCTGTGTGGGTTGGTTTTCTGTAAACTTCTGTAAACTAAAAATACACTAAGCACTAATAGTATAAAATCAATACACCGACCAACAGCACGAACATAAGTCTGTGTGAGCAGATGAGTATGAATGAACACAGCAGCATGAAATAAATCAGCAGCATGATGTGATTTTTCACAGTGATTATTCTGGTTAGAGATTCATGAGTATAACAGCCTCAGGGTAGAAGATGTTCCTCAGTCTAGTGGTTCTACACTTAATGCTCCTCAACCTCCTTCCTGAGGGAAGCAGGACAAAAAGTGTGTGTGCTGGGTGAGTGGGGTCCTTCATGATGCAGGTGGCCCTCTTCCTGCATCTAGAGGTGTAAATATCTGTGATGGTGGAGAGGCTTTGTGCAACCTTCACCACTTTCTGCAAAGCTTTTCTTTCTGCAGCTGTGTGTGGTGTGGTCTGTCTTGGGTGGCCAGAACTTTTACAACCAGAGTGGGTTCCCTTATTTACCCACGGGTTCCAACATCAAGCCACTATGACAACAGCACATCCCACGTGTCAGACAGTAGCATGGTTTAACTCTCCAACCTCGTGCAAACTCACCATTTGACCTCTGGCAAACTCCATCAAGAGCTTGTGATGCTGTCTAATTCAACTTTTGGTGTCAGTTTTACTATTAACGATAACAAAGTTGAGAACATAAATGTTGGATCGAAACTAAACAGAACAACTGTTGAGAACATCCCATCTGAACACACAACTAGGAAAAGCACACCCCTTTTTGTTCCAAGACGACTCTGCAGCCTGTGTGGCTCACCAAGCCTCTCTGGGATGTTACAACATTATACACAAGACACAAAAGGAAAAACAGTAAATACTTTCAGACAAGAGGAAATGAAAAATATTTCAATCAGCTGATGTGTACAAACAAGGCAACACTTTAAAAAAAAAAATCAATAAAACCAACAATATATTCTTAGGATGGAGAGTGTCTTAGTTTTCTTGTTTTTCTTGTTCAAAGTTCAAACACAACATGGAGGACTTTGATTTATACTCTTCTATTTTTGCATTATTTGTTCATTGAGAATTCAGCTGTTCCATCTTTAAAAGCCACGAGAACGTGACTAACACAAAAAGCATAGATTAGCTTCTTTATGGCTCTTGTGTTTCCACACTATGATCATTACTGAATCGCTCATATGGTTCAGGAATTAAGTCTAAAGAAAGATCCCAGAGTCTTTATTTGATTTTGTTTGTGTACAGAAACAACAGTACACAAAGTTTCATGTTCCTCACCTCAACACAAGTCTCTATCTCACTGTACTGGTTCATAACGGGCAGAATGGTCTCCATGCTGCTGTGTTCCACCAGGTCAGACTTGTTCCCCACCAGGATCAGAGGAACCCTGGACACACAAACACCACACAAATACACATTTAACACAAAAGGCCCTAATGAAGTTCTAAACTAAGCTCATCTTAAGCTGAGAAATACTAGAGTATGAGCCATTGTGGTCAAACACTCAAAACTCCCCTTTAACAGGAAGAAAGCTCCAGCAGAACCAGGCTCAGACAAGGCAGCTGTCCGTCTCATCTGGCTGGGGCACATTTAAAATAAGAGACAATAAAAAAAAAAACCCACAACCATCATTTCCAAGAGCGCTTCTCTTTGTACATATTTTTAGATTTTGTCTCTAAAAAAAGAAAAATCAGTGGCCCATTTCACAAATGCAGAATCCATTAAAGTTCCACTTTAATGTTACACTTCTACACATTTACTTTTTGTTGATGAAGTACAACATACACACACACAGGTTTGTCTTTTTATCTTTACAGGGACTTTGTATTGACTTCCACTCATTTTTTATTCATACCTACAGCCTAAACCTGACACTTACCCTAAACCTAACCATTACCAGTACATACCTAAACCTAACTGTTACCAGTACATACCTAAACCTAACCGTTACCAGTACATACCTAAACCTAACCTTTACCAGTACATAGCTAACCCTAACCCTAACCATTACCAGTACATACTTAAACCTAACCGTTACCAGTACATACCTAAACATAACTATTACCAGTACATAGCTAAACCTAACCGTTACCAGTACATAGCTAAACCTAACCGTTACCAGTACATAGCTAAACCTAACCGTTACCAGTTACCGTTACCCAATTTTAATCTTTAAATCACTTCTTGGTCTGCTGCCTTCATACTTCTCCTCCTACATTTCTCTGCGTGAGTGCAGCTACAGCGTGCACTCTCAGAACATTATTACCTGCAGTGTTCCCTCAGTGAGGACTGAACTTGGCAAAAGGGCCTTCTCCTAATCCGCTCCTGTTTCCTGGAGAATCTTGCAAAAAGATCTGAAGCTCTCGACCTCGACCTCTGTAATTGGCTTCAAACATCTGTTAAGCTTCTGGCAAGAACCAATGCAGACATGTTCCTGTTTTTCGTTTTCTACACCGCCTTATAATCTAGCTGTTTTTGCTACTTTTTTTTGCCATCTTATTTTAATTTGAAAAAAAAAAAATCTGTATGCCTCTTTTATGATTGTCCACTGTTGTCATCACTCTTTGTTAAAATCAGGTCTCTCTTGTAAATGAGTCCTTGAGGCTCAATGGGATTAATCTGTCTAAATAAAGGTTGAATAAATCTAACAATTACCAGTACATACCTAACCCTAAACCTAACCCCTAACCCACCAGTGACACTGCTTATTATGGTGCCCAGGCTTTGGACCCCATAAGAAGTAGTTGGTCTTCACAGTGTAGTATGTGTTGGAAAAATGGGCCTTACAAGGTAACAAATACAAACACACACACACACACAAACATTATGTAACTACAGGTTATCCTGTAGTTGGTGCCAAGCCAAGCAGACACAGATGAGACTCAGAGTTTTCAGACCTGCTGTCCTTGTCTGTGTTATCGGTGATCAGAGGGATCCAGTGATCAGTCACCTGTAAAATGGGACACGTTCTCATTTCGTCCTCTTTTTAAAATTTATAATGATGTTGTGAAAACGTTGGCAGCAGAAGTGACTCACTTTCTCTATGGAGGTCTTGTTGTTGACGGCGTAGACGATGCAAATGACATTTGCCTGAGTGAGAGACCAGCAGACGCTGTTAGGCTTTCAGCTGAAGTCTAACTCTTAACCCCAAGCTTAGTTCACCTACCTACCTTTGAAATTTCCTGAAACAACTGATCATCTGTCTGCTCTGCTTCTACAAAAAAAAAATAGAAGTATGTTCAAAGTAAACAGGGAGAAGAGCAAACAATGGATTTGTTTGTTTAGATACCTGAATAATCCACAATATGTGTGGGAACTCTTTCTGGTGTGACATCTGCAGGTATCGTGATCTCCTCAACTCGATACGGAACCTGTAAACACAGGCACATAAACATGTTGCTTTTACAAAGCTGCAAAGATGTGGTCTTTCATGGAGTAAAGATCCCACTAACAGAATGAGGGGAGGTTCGTACCACATCTGGGAACTCCTCGCTGACCAGGGACATGATGAGAGACGTCTTTCCCACCTTGGCTGTGAAGCAAGAGCAGCACAGTTTAGCTAAAAAGGCAGAGATTTAGCTGATTGTGACCTCATTTGCAATTATAGTACTCAGTGATATTTAAAAAAATATGAGGATCAAGGCTAAGGCTGTCACTGAAAGATAAAATTTACACTCTAACAAAATAATAATACTAAGGACCCAAAGAAAGTGGTGACAATGAAGTTAAACTGCACACGTTAAAAGGTTTTGTCACTGTATGTCAATGATAAGTATGGCGGCACTCATGTCCATGCCTCTGTTGTGGCAGTACTCCAAACTCAGCCGTTTCTGATGTCAATGGTAGCCAAGGCAGGATGGCAAATTATGTTCTAGAACTGCACTGCTCGGGATGGCTGCATGTTGGAGTAGCTCTGTCACTTTAATTCTGAGATTTTGTTTTTGGAAACTTCAATTCCTCTTTTTCTGGATGTAAATCACATTTTTTGTGATGATTGTTCCCTCTGGTATTGGAAGGATTTTTATGGAAACTTTTTATATTTTGGACATTTGTTATGATGAGTAACCATGGCACCAAGGTGTTTTTTTTTTTGTTTGTTTTTTTTACAACCGGGAGCAGCTGATCAACACCTCAAAAATCTTAATATCTCATCTACAGCCCCAATTCTCAAATGAGTTGAAAAGGAGGTGCTGTAGATGCATTCCCGTCTCCTTGCCGGCTGTGCTCGAGTGTCTGACCACTGAGATCCTGGAGATGGCAGGAAACGCAGCTTGTGACAACAGAAGGACAGGAACGTCCCCCGGCACCTGCAGCCGGCTTGCTGTTCGCAGCGATGAGGAGCTCAGCAGGCTGCTGGAAGGAGTGGCCCCCGCTCAGGTTCTTGAGATGGCTCTGGGAGGAGTCCAGCCCAGCATTCAGGCGGTCCTGCTGCCAGGAAGAATGGAGAGGCCAGCCTAGTCTGGGTGGACGGCATCTGATGTCAGTTTCTTCGGCTCTGCTGCAGACCTTTACAAGAGATACTTCCTGCCTATAGTCATCAGCATCTATAACATCTCTTAAATAAACGAGGATAACGAGCTACAACAACATTTAATTTCCCTTTGGGATTAATAAAGTCTCTTTGAATTGAATTTTAAATTGAATTGAATGACATGGTGCTATAAAACCTGATGTCCTAAAATGCTTGGTTTATAATAGCATAATAGCATAGCATAATAATAAAATGGTATAATTCTCCCTTAAATCTGGTCTATGCTAGGCGAGTACAACCGTCATAACTTGTATATGTCTTCATGGAGGGCCACTGTTACATCTGTACACCTCACACAGTGGGAATTGTACAAAATGACAACCTGGCCTAAAACAAGCCCACAAGGTGATTCTATCAACCTCCATCAAAGGCACTCTACAAGGCATATGCTGAGACTGATGACCTTTACATATTTTAGAATCAGAATCAACTTTATTGTCATTGTCAGTCAGAGTTTCTTTATTGTCATTCGCACCTCATGTGGTACATGTGGTGGAGCGAAATTATGTACACAGGGTCCCAGTTACATCCAACAATAAAATGTAAAAGAAAAACAATGATAACATCTAAGATATGAACTAAGAAAAACACCAACTGAAAATGCACTAAGCACTAATAGCATAAAAACATTATGTCGAACAGCAGCACGAACATGAGTCTGTGTGAGCAGATGAGCATGCATGAACACATCAACCTTGAAACAGATCAGCAGCAACATTGAAACAGATCAGCAGCAACATGATGTGATTTTTTTCCACAGTGATTATTCTGGTTAGAGATTCATGAGTCTAACAGCCTCAGGGTAGAAGATGTTCCTCAGTCTAGTGGTTCTACACTTAATGCTCCTCAACCTCCTTTCTGAGGGGAGTGGGGCAAAAAGTGTGTGTGCTGGGTGAGTGGGGTCCTTCATGATGCTGGGGGCCCTCTTCCTGCATCTAGAGGTGTAGATGTCTGTGATGGTGGGGAGGCTGACTCCAACAGTCTTCTGTGCAGCCTTCATCACTCTCTGCAAAGCTTTTCTTTCTGCAGCTGTGCAGCCTCCATGCCACACGTTGATGCTGGAGCACAGGATACTCTCCACTGCACATCTATAGAAGGAGGTGAGGACTGAGCTTCCCAGACCAGCTCGTCTCAGCCGCCTGAGGAAGTAGTCTCTGATGAGCTTGCTGGTGGTGTTGTTGCTCCAGCTGAGGTTGTCATTCATGTACACCCAAGTACTTGTAGCTGGAGACCACTTCCACTGCAGATCCTCTTATGTTCAGGGGGGTGTAGGTGTTTTTGTTCCTTCTGAAGTCCACAATCATCTCCTTTGTCTTCTTCACATTGATGTGAAGGTTATTCTCTTTGCACCAGCTCTCCAGGTGTTCCACCTCTTGCCTGTAGCTGGACTCATCATTGTTTGTGATGCATCCCACCACCGCTGTATCATCTGCAAACTTTACAATGTGACAGCCTGGTTGGGTAACTGCGCAATCATACGTGAGCAGAGTAAACAGGAGGGGGCTCAACACACATCCTTGAGGAGAGCCAGTGCTGAGGGTTATGGTGGAGGAGGAGAAGTTGTGGATCCTCACTAACTCTGGTCTGTTTGTTAAGAAGTCTAGTACCCAGTTGCAAATGGAGGGGCTTAGTCCTAGTGTGAATAGTTTGTCCATCAGGGTTTGGGGGATCATTGGTGTTGAAGGTGGATGTGAAGTCCACAAAGAGCATATGGACGTAAGAGTCTTTCTGCTCCAGGTGGTTGAGAGCAGTGTGGACCACAGAGGAGATGGCATCCTCTGTTGATCGGTTCTTGCGGTATGCATACTGATGAGGGTCCTCATTGATGTTGATGGTTGTTTTGATGCGAGTCATGACCAGTTTTTCGAAGCATTTAGCAACTATCGGGGTGAGGGCCACTGGCCGATAGTCATTCAGACCAGTCACTGTAGAGCTTTTTGGGACTGGGATGATGGTGGCAGTCTTCAGGCAGGTGGGAACTGTCTCCAGGGTAAGTGAGGTGTTAAAGATGTCTGCCAGCACCTCGCAGAGCTGATCGGCACATTCCTTCAACACTTTTCCAGGGATGTTGTCTGGGCCGGTTGTCTTGTGCGGATTAATCCTCCTGAAAGTACTCCTTACTTCAGCTGAGGTCACACTGAGATGCTCTTCATCCCGTGGTGAGGTGAGCCTGGTGCTGGGTGGTCTGTTCGGGTCTTCAAAGTGTAGTGAACCTGGTCTGACCTCAAATCTGATCAGATGACAGAGACTGTTATTTCACTGATCTGCATCCAGAAATACAGTTTGAGCCATCTGGGGACTTTCTTTCTTGAATTAATCAAGTAGAAAAGACAATTCTCTATGATCATTACTGTTTTACAAATGTTTGATAATCAAATTGTGTTAGTTCACTCAATGCTTACAGGTTGAAGAGAACTACTCATTTTTATTTTACATAAACAGTAAGTAATGATTTTTATTCCTCATTCAAAGAAGAAATCAGGTTAATATGCATTTCTTGATTTTTCTGTCTGCAATGAGCAAGTTTTGTAAGTATGTTAAAGGTCGAGTCTCGGTCAACTAAAATGTTTACTGAGAAGAAATGTCATGTTTAAACTTTTTCAGAAGATAATAAGAGTGAGACTCCACGAAGTCTGGTTTTTTCCAATAATCTTTTCTGTCTGTTAAGCAATCTCATTCTCTGCCCTTGACTTTTGATAACATCTTACGTCACAAAACACACCTCTATTCTGGTCCATCCACGAATCAGAAAGCTCTAAATTGACCCGGAAGTCAACTCATTTAAAATGTGGCAACTTCCCGGTTCTCTAAGAGTCTGATGTCGGAAGTCTGATAGAGAGTGCTAAGGAGATGAAAGGAGTTCAGAGTTCTTGGATGCAAACGCATTCAGGATGATCCAGAGACGTTTTGGGATTATAACTTCTGTTTGAATAACCTCGCACGACTCTCGAAGGATTTCAGCTGCTCTCAACGGAGACGCTGAAAGAGTCAAAGGAGGATCCTATACCGACGCTGACCTATCATCAACCAGGTAACAGTCCACTTCGACCAAGCGTACCGTCGCAAGCTGAGATCTGAAGGAGCGTGCACGTTTCTGGTCAAACAGATTAATTCCCTCACAAATCTCTCTGTAAGATAAATCTCCATCTTTCATCTTAAACTCTCCTTTCTCCTAAATTCATTTGACAGATATCTTAGAGATATCTGAAGCAAAGTCCTCAATCACCGCCGTGTGATTGAAGTCCATTATCTGTGAAACTTGTCTGTTATTATTTTCATATTTTGCCAAATTAATGTAAATGCTTGATGTTAAACTTTGATTCTGAAAATAAATGACCGCATTCATTTTGATGGGTCAAAGATAATAACGTCTCTCGTTACATTTCTGTTGAATTCAATGCACGACATTTACACAGTCAGAAAGATGAGGAACTCGTGAAAAAGTATGAATATATCCAGCATATGACATACTACATTTGGTGGCCCGTAACGTGCTCATAAATGACTGTAAATTCGTGTAAAGATTGATTTTTTACATGTTGGCATAAAGAAAAATAACAGTTGTCAGCTGTGATTGAACGCAGCGCGCTGAAGAAGCTGTGCCGCTTTGAAGTCAAAACGCTGCATGTTTTAAGCGTTGGGCTAGTGATGTTAAAAGCTGAAATAGTGTCATATGTCTTGTGAAAGCTGAAATTGTACGTCTGTTATGTGTAGCTCAGCTTATGAGCTGTGGAAAACGTTATTCTGTTTAAACTGTGGTCCAAACGGACGGAGGTCCGGTTGTGGTCCGGCTCGGTTCTGGAAAAAGTTCGAACGAGTTGTTTTAAACGGTTTAAAAGACGTTGTGCCACGGAGCGCCGACTCCGTGCAGCTCAGAGAGTTGATTCGTTACATTTTTTAACAGAAAAAGTGCATTTTGACAGTTTAAAAGACGAAAAGTTGACGAATTTTAGTTCACGCTAATCTAGCATGCTGGTTGCAAACGTTTCGTGATTGGTTGAATATTGCTGTTGTGGAGCGCTCTGATTCGCTGAAAGGTTGACTGACGTGGCTACGTCATTTCCTCTCAACCCTGCGCTGCTCTGTCATTAGTGATTTCAGTCACGTGACCCAGAAATGAAAATTCGTTTTCATAGGGAAATAAAATCTGCTTTTTAAAGCTGAAAAACGCTTTAAAAGTGTATTTTGATACGCTGGTTAAGTTCCTCGAAGCATACTCGCTGAAATTTTGCCACGTTAGAGTTTAAAATCCGTCATTAAATGATGTTTTTGAACAACGCTAGCGATGCTAATTTTTAGCTAACGACCGGATGAGTGACGTGTCACGTCACTTCCCCCATGTCGGAAATGAGCTTTGCCGTGCTTAAAATCACTAAATAAAGCTGCAATATTGTCCCAAAAAACTCATGTTCATGCTATAAAGTCGTGCTTGTTGAAAGTTTGCCACGTTTGTGTAAAAAATCCGTTCAGAAATGTTGGTTTTAACCGAGTCTAGCCGATGCTAATTTTTAGCTAACAGCTAACGACCGGACGCCACAGGAAGTGATAGCTCCCCTACTGGACAACACCAACAGTGTCTGAGTTAAAATTATTAAGGTTGTTCTGCCATCTTCTGGAGAAACTTGAGAACACAGGTTTTCACTTCGCTTTTTAGGTTTAAAGAGTGAAATTAAACGTTTTTATTTTTCTAAAAGGCATTTTTGAGTTAATAAACGTTCCTCAAAGCTGAATAAATACTGTTATCTTGCATTTTAAAAGTTATAAAGGTATTTATGCAAAGAGCATTTACCAAAAAGTTTTTATTCACTGGTAATCCCTTAAAAATAAGGTACAAAATAAAAGTTAACTTTTTAAAAAATAGAAACAGTTACAGATATTCACAAAGTTGGAAAAAGTTTACTCATTTGCTAAAAGGATAGTGCACGTTTAATTGATAAATCACTAAATAAAAGTAAATATATCAGACAAAGAGACTTTGCTGATTTTATTTATTTTAAAAAACCTAAAACATTAAAATTCTCCTGTTTAATCTTTAAATAGAAGAAAAATGACAAGCGACGAAGAAGAAGAGAACCCTTTAAAACCCCAAACAAATGATGATATCATTTTGGGGGCCTTACATATTTTAACAACTCCACTTATTGGCAAGGAAATACAGCAATTACAACAACTCAATGAACTTCAAAGACAAGAAGAGCTGGAAAGTCTAGCCGCAGGAACATTAGGGCCAGAGAGTAAAAAGCATAGCCAAGAACGGTTAGCAAAAATCTCTCTGCTTCTAAAAGCTGAATTGGATGAACGGTCGGAACGCCTTGTCAGGATGTCTAGAACACATGAGAGGGAGCTCTCAGAAATGCAGGCGTCATTACAAACACAATCTTATGAGAAGATTAGTGAAAAAGACCGTCAATATCAAGCTGCGTGTTCAGACAATGACCAGCTACAAAGACAGTTGCAGCTCGCAAAAATGGAACTGGAACAATGCAAAATAGATAAACAAAATCTACAAAAGCTACATATGCGTTTAGAAGATGACTATTGTACATCCCAGGAACATTTAAAAAAATGTGAGGTGAAACTAATAGCAGCAACAGAAAAAGGTCAGAAAGTTGGGCAAGGTGACCTGGAATCCAAACCAGACCTTGAACAGAGTCGGGGTAATACACCAAAACCTCAACGACCTCTTTACTCACCCGGTGCTTTTAGACCCATCCAAACACCTACACAAACGGGCAGAGTAACACCCCCACACCTGATCACACATGTGAGACCATTGATATCTTCTCCATCAATGGATGACTTGCAAAAAATCTCAAAATATGTACAACGTTTCATCCCTGAACCGTTGGGCTCCGCTGGAACGAAAGCGTACCTCAGAGATCTGGATTTCAGATTGAGAGCTTATCCAAACGCTACGGTAGAAGATAAAATCAGTCTGATACGACTCACTTCGGACAGAGAGGTGTTTACCTTCATCGAGCGTCTACCAGATGCAACGAGAAGGGATTACAAACTTCTGTGTGAAGCTCTGATCAAAGAGTACGACTCCTGCGCAGGGCCTGCTGGGTATCCAGCCGCAGACAAGGTCACGCAGGGCAAGAATGAACATCCAAAGGTTTATTACAAAAGAATCTTCCAAGCTTATTTTGGTAGCAGAAATGAAACCGGAATGGAGGAAGAAGAAGGTTTTAAATTTGTTTTCAGCAAAAATCTCCATCCTGACATTCAAACGTCAGTGCAAATGATGGCAAATTACAGAGAAAAATCCATCAGTGAGATTAAACAGTGCGCTGTGAATGTGTTTGAGGCACGTTCTCATGCCAAGACGCCCATAGAAGTGTTTCCTGGTGTAAAGGTTAAACCCCACTCCCTAGAATTAGAAGGAAGGCGTTCATCGCCACCTCCTCCTAAAAAAGGAGAAAAAAGGCAGTATTTTCAGACTAACAAACCGCATCATGAAGGTGCACGCTGGGACAAAAAGGCTCCTCCTTCAGAGGACGAACGTGATTATCGTAAATGGGATCAGCGGAGGACGCAAAAAAATGGGAACCGAGAGGAACCCCAAAAAGACGTACCTAGCCGCCTCCCACCTCGGACGAAACGTCCCGAGGCGAAAAAATCACAAAAGTCCCAGAAAAAAGGCCCTCCACCTCTGAGCTCGGAAGAGACAGAAAAATTGCGTGAAATGTTAGAAGACTTGAAACACACTGACAAGGGAAGCCGACCAAAAGCACTATGCAGTGAGGTACTCACCATTACATCTCTGGGCGCGAATGACAACACTACAGACGTCGGTGAAACACACCAAGACGTTGCTGTTGTTGCCTCAAACAACCCCTCATCGGATGAAAGGGGGGTAATCACACACACAAACGATGACGAGTCATCGCAAGCTGAACACGCAGAAACAGCTACAGCTGTGCTGACGGTTCAGACAAACCAAGATTACACAGATAAGGCTGAACGCGTGAAGAAGCGTCAGAAAAAAACCAAAAGGTTTCTGTGTAACTTTATCAGAAAGGGGGTCGCCAAAAAGGCGTACCTGTCAGTAACACTCGAAGGTGTCCTCACACACGAAGCACTCTTGGACGGTGGGGCAGACATAACAATTATGTCAGCTAAACTGTTCGAGGAGCTGAGGACAGCCGCAGCCGAGAAAAACAGGATAATACCTCTATCTGATTGTGCTATAGAAATGCAGGGTCTCTCGGAGAATAAAACAACCCTGACAGCTATAGCAATGGTTCACATGCAGATTGGCAATATGACACTGTACCACCCGGTACACGTGAC
>NC_056513.1:30826300-30837334 GCF_014905685.2 Nematolebias whitei | reverse complement strand
AAAAACAACACGCCGCCTAAAAGGCATGAGGTGGCCTCTAAACCTTCTCTGTACACCAGCGCTGAAAAGCCGTCCCCTTTGATGTGTACAGAACTGTGGTAGATGCAGCACGTGAATCTTGAATTGTGCACACTATCTCCTGAGGGAGACCCATCCTCTAAGTGGGACCGCTCAGCGGTCAGACCCACAGGTGTTGACCGATTTCTGGGTAACTCTTGGTCGCTCCTCCTGCCTGAAGGAGAGCATCCTCCCTCCACGACAGTTCCACGGCGACCCGACAACAGACGTTGCAGGCCTGGGAACCATGTTGCGTTCACACGCCGGGAGCCACCAGGAGAGCTGTCAATCCCTCCTCCTGAACTCGGTTCAGGAACCGTAAAAAACAGAGGAGGTGGGGGAAAAGAAACGCGTATAAAAGCGTTTTGGGCCATCGGCTGTGAGCAAATGCGTCCCCCCCCAGCGATGGATCGTCTCGCGGGCTCAGGAAAAAAACCATAGTTGACACTGAGCGTTCTTCTCGCGTCGCAAACAGGTCCACAGCTGCTTGCCAACTTCTGCTGCGTCTGAAAACATCAGGTCTGGATGGAGGGTCCGGTCCACGTGACGTGGGCCGCCCCTGGACGTCACATCTGCCCCTCCTTTTAGAACACCGGATATGTAAACCGCTCTAATAAAGAGCAGGTTTTGATGAACCCAACTCAGTAGCTTTCGCACAATGTGTAACATCTGGACTGAACGCACACCCTTGGTAGTTATGTACGCAGCAGTCATCATGTTGTCTGTGTGAATCAACACGTGTTGATTCTGTAGCACGGGTTTACGCCGTGCTGTTGGAGTGAAGGCTGCTAGCCCCGCGGGAGCACCCGTTGTCTCTGGAGGGACGCGCGCCGCTCTCGCTGGAGGGGCGCGCGCTGGAGGGAGGCGGGACTCATTACCGGGTTCTTTCAGCTGCTTCACGTTTAAGCTGCGGTGAGCTGCCGAAAGCTGAGACGCGGTGGTGACGGCTGCCCGCGTTGATTCGTCGAGACGGGTGTCGTTTCTTGTGAGAGAGAAGGGCCCCCACCCGAACCAGCCTGCGGACCACATTTATACCGATGTGAGCTGGTTAGCGCCGGCAGCTGTGTGTGTGCGCCAGCATCAACGTAGCGCCGTTGGATGGAGGCTGTCCATCTTAGTGATCGACTCGTCATGTCAGAGCGGCGGTGAGTTAAAATCCTGTTTAAGGACACCGGCTCATGTGGAGGCTGTTCCATCCCACGAGTGCGAGTTGACACCGCTTGAGTGAGGATCGTGCAGTTCTAGTTGGTAATGAGTTATTTTCGCTTACCGTTGTGCCGTGATCGGCTCGTCATGTCTAGAGCGACGGTGAGTTTAAAAACCTTTAATTAAGGACACCGGCTCATGTGTGGAGGCTGTTCTGTGATCGACTCGTCATGTCTTAGAGCGACGGTGAGTTTAAAAACCTTTATTTAAGGACACCGGCTCGTGTGTGGGGCTGTTTCATCCCACGGGTACGAGTTGACATCGCTTGGGTGAAAAACGTGCAGCCCGGGATTATAACGAGTTATTTTCACTTACCATCGTGCCCTGTAAGCGACTAATAATGTATTGGAGCGGCGGTGAGTTTAAAAAGCCTTATAAAGGACACCGGCTCTTATGTGTGCGGCCGCTGTGAGCTCTTCCGGGCTTACAGACTGGCTAAAAAACAGACACTTGATCATTAATGATGATTTATTTCAACTTTCGTGTCACTTTTACACACACCCTCCGGAGACCGTCATTTTGAGAGCTTTCTCTCTCATGAGCTCTGCGATTGTTTGCCCAGAGCGCTGTCTTGCAGGCGAACTCTGGGGAAAACGCTGAGCTGCAGGCTGCCGGAGTGAAGAGGGCTGGATTCTGACGGGCGGGGCTGGTGGTGGAACTCAGCGAGAGCCGCGGCCGTGGAAAAGTCGAAGCTTGCTCGCGACGGTCCCTCCAGCGGGACGGGGTGGGCCGCGCGGCTTGATGAGGTGGCGCACAGCCTCTGGCACCTCCTCCGACTGTTTCACTTCGCCAGCATGGTTTGAAGCTGCTCTGAACAGCGCGTCCGCGATGGGTTTCATCAGGTCTTGTGCAGATTCTCCGGCAGCGAGGGGAGTAACGAAGCCAGATGGGTCGTTGGGTCATCGTCCTCCGCGCTGCAGTCCTCGACAGGCAAACCGTGGGAGAGGCACACATGTTGAGCTGGCGTCAGCTGCCTGACAGAGGGAGTTCTTTGTCTCCAAGGCAGGTCTGCGGCCTTCAATCCCTTGGACATGCTATATGCTAGCAGCGCACGTTGTTGCTAACTGCGGCTGCCTGAAAACACATTGGTGGGCTCGATTTGAGAGCGTGTTCGCCGTCTGGTTCGTGTTCCTCCGGAGGGACGGGACGCTGCTCCGACCTGGGCAGCTTCGCTCCGGAAGCTTCCGCGAGGCTTGGCTCCAGGAGGGGTTACCGAGGAATAGCCCCGCTCGGTGAATCCCTCAACTCTGGTGATGGGAGCGGACTGGGGACCGACTCCTCTAATCTACCAGGAAAGAACCGTCTGCGGCCTCGCCCGTGGAACGTCCTGTTGGAACGCGAGGCCGTATGGATCAAGACGGTGAGCCACAGTGGAGCCCAGTGAAAAACAACCTTCCCGCCGATCATCCGAACTGGCGGGAAAAGGCGAGGGACGTAGAAAAAAGGGGTCCCTTCATGTCAGCCTCCTCCCGGGTTCCGCCGGGCAACCCCTGAGGGCGCTGTCGGCCGGGAGCGGTGTGATCGCCGATGCGAAAAGAGGTGGGATGGGGTGAGCATTCACTCAGCCCCCCTCCACCTACACTACGCTCCCCGGGAGGGAATGAGCAGCGGGGGCTGCAGCTGAGCACGCCTTGCCCCGGAGGAACCATCCGGTTCGCCCCGAGGGTCGGCGATAAGAGGAAAAAACACAAGATGGCGTTGTCCAGCGTGTAGTGACCTGTCACTGGGAAATGTTCCACGACGCTTACCTTGGAATAAGACTGCTGTCATCTTCTCCTCGGGGAGGAGAACTCACCGGACGACCGGAGGTCGACTGCCGGGCCCAGCATCCTTCACAAGGTTGGTCATTTACACAACTTATCTTCTTTGTTCTTCTGACAGTGCTATATTAGCTCGCTGAAGAAAAAATGGGAGCCGATTTCCCGCTCTTAACGTAATTTATACGGACCGGGTGGGGCCCACACAGCAGGTGGGCGTGGACTAATTTTTTCAGTGCTTATGCTCTGCATAACGGGATAAACCCACTAAAGCGAAGGCCTTAAAGGGCGAAGCTTATACGACATAGAACAAGACTCTCTGATCCCCTCCTACAAGCCCCCCAAGAGAACATCTGTGGACCCTTATCAGACTGGATGAGAGACACTGTAATATCTTTATCAGGACTATGGAAAGTATCTGGAAGTGTTCATGGACAATCTCACAGTCTTGTTGCCCCCCGCACCCCCCCCCCCCCCCCCCCCCCCTCCAATTGCTTTATGTCTTTCTATGTTGCTTGCTGAGGTAGATTTTTACATCATGCTGTAGTGTTCTAAAAGGCTAGGTTAGCTTCAGAGCTACACTACAGTCATATTTAAATAACGGGTTCTCTCTTTTTCGAGCTACTTACAGATATGTGACAGAGGTACTGTGCGTAAATGGTTTAATCAGTGACATGAGATGTTAATTTTCTTTGACCCATCAAAATAAATGTGGTCATTTATTAACAGAAATCAAAATTTAACATCAAAACATTGTACACTTGATTAGACTGGTCTGGTTCTGATTAATAAAACTTGGCACGTTTTACAAAACAACAGACGTTTCTGAAGTTATCTGGATTAATTACTGGCAAAATAGAAGAGTTTTAAAGATGGGAAATATGGAGGAGTTTAAAGGAAGATGTGGAGGAAGATTTATGTCTGTAGACCAGGACAACACGCTCCTTTCAAACGCAGCTCGCCGCGGTACACTTGTAGTGAAGCTCGCGACGACTCTTTACCTTGGCAGAGGATGGGTCTGCTGCGGTCAAGAGGTCCCTGGCACGCTACCTTTCAGCGTCTCCTCAGGGCGGCTGCGACTCGGCAGAAGTCGTGAGATACTCCGTTCTACAGAACAACATTCGCCAGGTGGAGCCACAGCGAGGCGTCGTGGCTCCTGCAGAGATGGATGGCTCCGTCAGACTGGAAACTGAGTCCGAAGTTCCACTCGGCAGTGGAAAAACTCCAGAACTACTCCACAGAACCCCAGAAGACTCAAGAAGACTCAGAAAACTCAGAAGACTGAGCAGACATTACTCCACAGACTCAGAAAAGACTCAAGAACTACTCCACAGAAGAACTAATAGTTCCAGGAAGTGTCGACTTTTAAAGAGTTCTGCTTCCGCTCACTTTTAGTAAGTCCTGATTGGTTGAAGCAACCAACAGGGGTGTGGTTCTAGTGACGTCAAAGGGTTTTTACAAGTCAAGAAAACAGCAGAAATGTTTAGGAACAGACAGAGAAATGTTTTGGCGAAGTGACTAACACTACAGGTGCCAGTTCTCTTATTTACTGTCTGAGAGTTTTAAAAACACGACAGCCCGTTCTAACAACTTGTTTCTTGACTGTCTCCGACTTTTGATCAACATCACTCTCATTTCAGACAGAAGATCAAAAAATGCATAATTACTTTGTAAAATAGACATTTAACTTGATTTCTAATTTGAATGAGGATTAAAAAATCATTAATACTGTTTCACAGTTGATTTAAAATGAGTGGTTCACTTCAACATTTAAAAATGGTATGAACTAAACACACTTTTGATTATCAAGATATTGTAAAATAGTAATGATAATATAAAAAAGAGAGTGTTCTTTCAATTGATTACTTCAGGATACAATTAGAAAGTCTCTGGATGAGCTAATTTGTATTTCTGGATTCAAATCAATGAAATAACAGTTCCTGTCCCATGAAGGTCTTCAGAGGCAGGTTTTGGTCGGAGGCCTAGTCCACTACAATGCCCTCTGTCAAGGACACAGTGCGAGAGATCTTTTTTTTATACCATGTCTCCTCATGTTTTTTTCCCCTTGTCTAAGCGGTAAGGGCAGCGCTCATAGGGAGCTGCAGCCCAGGTCCACATCCTTCAGACGGCTGTATGGAACGAATTTCGCTGTAATTAACTGTACTGATTGACAAGATGGCCGCGCTCAGAGCAGTTGCAGCTTCACAGGCTCCCGGTACTATCCCAGTTTTTAGAAATTTTGATATTGACTCTGTGCCTGACTCCGCACGATTTATGCGTGTGAACTATAGCCGAACCAAATTGATGAGAATAGGAGCGGATTTGCGAAATATAGCAGAAATCAGCAACAAATTCAAAACTACTCTCGGAAGAATGCAGATCTTAAAGTCATCTACCTGGAAGCTGCAACAGAGACGTTCAGCGGGCAGAAGAGGAAGCACTGCTCCCGGCTTAAGAGGAGAGGATGACGGGTGGGGGCTATGGTGAGGCTACGAGCTAACGCTAAAGCCGGAAAACTCCCGATGCCGTCTCTCTTTCTGTTGAACGTCCGCTCGTTGAACAACAAGATGGATTTACTTCGTCTGAGAGCGGGCGCCTCAGAAGAGATGAAGAAGTGTGCGGTGCTTTGCCTCAGAAACGTGGATTACACTCGAAACGCCAGATACAGTCTTCCAGCTGGATGACAGACTTTTCTTTCGAGCGGACCGCTGCAGCGAGCTAACGGGGAAATCACAGGGAGGCGGAGTATGCATTTACGTGAGTAAATGTTGGTGCATGAACTGTACTGTTGTAAAAAGCTCATGCTCGAAGGCTTTGGAGCAAATAACTGAAATATCGGCCACATTATCTACCCCGCGAGTTCACAGTGACTTTCATCACAGTCATTTACATTCCTCCGGAGGCTAATGCTAATGACGTCCTGCAGGAACTACATGATATCATCAGCTCGCTGCAGAACAAACACCCTGAGGCGCTTTACGTGGTAACTGGAGACTTTAATCACGTGTATCTAAAGGACTGTCTCCCAAGCTTTTATCAACATGTGTGCATACCATAGAGGTGGACAATAATTCAATATCGATATATCGCAATATACTTTTATTCAATAACGATTATATGAGTTTTAAGCACATTTTCGATATTTCGATAGGATTACAGCGTTTCACTGACGCATTTCTTTTTCTGTTCGGGTTGAAGCGGCCACTTCAGTTTCAACCCGGACAGAAAAAGGTGCGACACAACTACGTAAGTGCGTGGTGACGTAATGTTACACAGAGCTCAAGTCCAGAAGGTGTTAGTGGTAGCAGGCTAAGCTAGGCTAATCTTCATCGCGCGTTAAGTTTTCGCTTCAAAATGAGTGCCCATGATCGTCAGAATGTGACTGAACAAGCTTTCACAAGTGAAGAGAAAGCAGATGACATCACTGATAAAAGAGAAAAGACTAATTTGCTGGTTTGGAAGTGGTTCGGCTTTCTGAGATTCGATAAACTGCAGGTTTCAGTCAGTGTGCTGCAAAATGTGACGGAGAGTCGTTCTAACTCGCGGTTGGAACATCTAAATTGTTCTACTTAACATATCTGATAGTGGAGACATATATGCATACACATATGCACTACAATAAAAGTTTGAGCCAATGTGTCCCTGAAACACCCCCAGCGCTGCATGTTTTTTTTTGTTTGTTTGTTTTTATCATTTATTCATTCATTTAAAATAAAGCAAATTCATCAGAAAGAAAAAAATAAACCTTGAATGAAAAGGTTGAAGAAAGAAGAAAATAATTCTTTTCTGCCCCTAATTTAAAAAATACAAAATAACTACAAACAAACAACAACCTTGACTTGAACAATCTCTAAACTGAAAACGAAAAAACTTCAGGTATCCTTCACCTGGTACTATACCTTCCCAACAACTTTAACTATCATTTTTTTAAACATATAAATTGTTTTAGAAATTTTTATGGTGATATCAAGACAATTCCATAATCCTGTTCCCTGAATTACAACACAGCTCCTTGAGACTAGTTCTAAATGGAGGTTTTACAAACATTTCCATTCCCTTAAGTTATATTGACTCTCCTTTTTTTATATTTATTTTTTACAAATTTAATTGAATATTTGTGGCTAATATTTTTATGAGCTTTATGCATGACTTGTAAAATACTATATTCAACCAAATCATAACATTTTAATAATTTCAATTGATGAAATAATATATTTGATGGGTGACCATAGCACTTCATACTACTAATAATTCTTATAGCTCTTTTTTGTAAAAATAAAAATAGGGTTTGTAATTGTTTTGCATGCTTTTCCCCAAACTTCATTACAATAGATTAAATATGGAACAATCATTACATTATACAATATATACAAGCTTTGTCATTCAAAAACTCTTTTACTTTATACAATTGTAGATGAACAGATGCTGCAAAATATTCATCAATTAAAACGGATTCCTCATTTTTCTGGACTGAATAAAACGTGCATTGAATTTAATGAAATGCAAACGTGAGACGTCATTTATCTTTGACCCATCAAAATGAATGCGGTCATTTATTTACAGAATCAAAGTTTACATCAAACATTTACATTAATTTGGCAAAATATGAAAATAACAACATAATCAATCAATCAGGAAAACCATACGGCCATGATTTTCCGTTGCTTCACCACAGACATTTATGAAAACTGTACAATTATGATCAATTATCCACACGGCGGTGGATGAGCACTTTACACAGACATTTCTAAAATGTCTGGAAGGATTTCTACTTGAGAGAAGACTTTAAAGATGGAAATGAAGTTTAAAGGGAGTAAAAGATGGTATGTGAGGGGAAGTGTTCACCAGAACCGACACTCTCCATCAGAACCCAGCTTCCCTCGGTACGCTTGGTAGGAAACTTGACTCATTACCTTTCTGAAGATTAATCAGCAGATATGGAGGTCCAGTTAACGCTACCTGTCCAGCGTCTCCATAGGATGGCTGTGACTCGTCCGAAGTAGTGACGAGATTCCGTCCGACACCAGCTCACATCAGCAAGTGGACTTCACATGAGTGGGGTACTTCAGAAGTTCCACTCAGAGGTGGAGGATATTATAATCCAACTCGGAGGAGCCTTATCATGCTGGACTTCTGTTCTCCCAAACGACTTCTCAGCGCAGAACCGAACTGAGAGAACTAGGAAGTACCGGCATTTTAAAGAGCTCTATTTCCGGTATATTTGAGCGTCCCTTATTGGGTAATATCAACCAGACAGGGGTGTGTTTTGTGATGTCAGAGGTTACTAGAAGTCAGAAAAGAGCAAGAATTGTTATGGAACAGATTAAACTGTTCTCAGAGACAGAGAGAGTTTGTTTTGGCGAGTTTTAGAAACAGGTGCCAACTCTACGTCTGAGAGGATGTAAACAAGACAGTTGTTCCAACACATGTCTGCTTTGACTCCTGACTTTGGAAAACGCACACTTGCTCATTCAAAGACAGAAATCAGAAAATGCATAAAAATCTAACAGACCTTAACATGAATTCTAACTCTGCATAAGCATTAAAAATCATGACACTGTTTCACAGTTAATAAAATTGATTAGTTCACTGCAACATCTAAAATGGTTTGAACTAAGACACTTTGATTATCAACATTTGTAAAATAGTAATGATAATAAAAAGAGAGTGTTCTTCCACTTGATTTTCAAGAAAGAGAGTCTCAGAATGGGTGAACCTGTATTTCTGGATTCAAATCAATGAAATGACAGTTCCTGTCCCACAAGGTTCTTAAGGTCAAGGGTTTTGACCTTAGGCTTAGTCTTGACATCAGGTTAAGTTCACAATTGATTATTTTTATTTTTAAGTATTTTACATGAAATTTCCATGTCAGCTTCTCCATACCATACCATACCGTACCATACCATACCATACCACTTTATTTATAAAGCACTTAAAACAGCAACAAGGCCAACCAAAGTGCTGTACAGACAGAACAACAGGTAACGCACAACGCAAAATACAAAATGAGGTAAATCAGAATATAGAGAAAACCTATGCAGATAATGACGATAAACCAGTGTAGAGCATACAGGATCAAAACACAGATCATCTTGTGTTGAAAGCTATTGAATAGTAGTGAGTTTTTAAACGGGACTTGAAAACCGAGAGGGAGGGGGCCTGTCTGACAAGCAGAGGTTCTCATCAATAACGACACCCCAAAATTTTATTTCATTAACAACAAATTTCAGTGCTGTCAATTTTAAAGTTGTTGTTTAAAGTTAAAACTATTAATATTGACAAAGTTGAGAATTTTATGTTTATTTGACAGTGATTTCAATTTTTTTGAAGGCTATATACAAATAAAAGGTGAACATTAATTTATTTTTATAGTTTGTAGTTTTTCTTTGGCTTTTATATTGTTTATATCGATATCAAATTATATCGTTATTGACCGAAATTAAGAAATATACCGTGATAAAAGTTTTGGCCATTTCGTCCAGCCCTAGCATACCAACACATGGAGACCACACGCTGGACTGTGTTTACACGAACGTAAAAGATGCATACAAAGCCGAACCCCGCCCCCACCTAGGACTGTCAGACCACATCTCAATCTTCCTGGCTCCTGCTTACATGCCCCCGCTGAGACGCTCCAGACCGGTACAAAAGAAAGTTAAATGCTGGATCCAGGACAGTGGCTCCATACTGAGAGATTGTTTTGATCAAACAGACTGGCAGGTTTTCAGAGAAGCCGCTGAAAATGGAGGTTCGCTTGATCTGGACCAATACACATCTTCAGTTCTGGGTTACTTTAGTACATGTACTGACACCGTCTCCACTATCAGATATGTTAAAAGCTACCCAAACAGAAAACCTTGGCTAAATGCAGAGGTTTGCTGAAAGCCTTCAGGTCTGGAAACTCAGAGGAGCTGAGTAGGAGAAGGAAAGAGCTGGTTGCTGGTATTGAGAAGGCCAAGGCCCCATATGCACAGAGGATCGAGGATCAATTCATCTCACAAGACCCTCGGAGCATGTGGAGGGGCATTAAGTGCATAACAGATTATAAAGGAAGGAGTGAACAATGCTCCAAAGACCCATCTCTGCCTGATGCCCTCAACAAGTTCTATGCACGCTTTTGTAGTATGTCATATGCTGGATATATTCATACTTTTTCACGAGTTCCTCATCTTTCTGACTATGTAAATGTCGTGCATTGAATTCAACAGAAATGTAACGAGAGACGTTATTATCTTTGACCCATCAAAATGAATGCGGTCATTTATTTTCAGAATCAAAGTTTAACATCAAGCATTTACATTAATTTGGCAAAATATGAAAATAATAACAGACAAGTTTCACAGATAATGGACTTCAATCACACGGCGGTGATTGAGGACTTTGCTTCAGATATCTCTAAGATATCTGTCAAATGAATTTAGGAGAAAGGAGAGTTTAAGATGGAAGATGGAGATTTATCTTACAGAGAGATTTGTGAGGGAATTAATCTGTTTGACCAGAAACGTGCACGCTCCTTCAGATCTCAGCTTGCGACGGTACGCTTGGTCGAAGTGGACTGTTACCTGGTTGATGATAGGTCAGCGTCGGTATAGGATCCTCCTTTGACTCTTTCAGCGTCTCCGTTGAGAGCAGCTGAAATCCTTCGAGAGTCGTGCGAGGTTATTCAAACAGAAGTTATAATCCCAAAACGTCTCTGGATCATCCTGAATGCGTTTGCATCCAAGAACTCTGAACTCCTTTCATCTCCTTAGCACTCTCTATCAGACTTCCGACATCAGACTCTTAGAGAACCGGGAAGTTGCCACATTTTAAATGAGTTGACTTCCGGGTCAATTTAGAGCTTTCTGATTCGTGGATGGACCAGAATAGAGGTGTGTTTTGTGACGTAAGATGTTATCAAAAGTCAAGGGCAGAGAATGAGATTGCTTAACAGACAGAAAAGATTATTGGAGAAAACCAGACTTCGTGGAGTCTCACTCTTATTATCTTCTGAAAAAGTTTAAACATGACATTT
>NC_056513.1:30824696-30826200 GCF_014905685.2 Nematolebias whitei | reverse complement strand
AGTCCAAGGCGAGCGAGCAGCAGAGGGAAATCCACAAGAGTCCAAAAGGGGAACGAGGAAGGCTGGCACTGGAGGCAAAGAGGCACGAGGAATACCTGAGAGGCCTAGGAATCCAAATCAGGTCACGAGGGAATCCAAAGAGCACGAGGAAACTGGAAAAAAGAACAAAAGGTGAACAAATTCTTTTCACCAAGACATTTGCCTCACAACAGTACAATACCGTAAGAGGTGATATGCTCCAGCGTCGAATCACACCGGACTGCAGCCTTAAGTAGATGGAGAGGCTCATCAGGCTGATGGCCGCCAGGTGTTGGTAATCAGCGGCCATCAGCAAGGCAGGCTGCAGGCAGTGGGATCCTTACAAGCAGAGCTGTTGCACTGAAATGGATGTTCATTTCTCTACCATAAGTCATCTCCAAAGGTGTTTCAGAGAATTTGGTATGTCCAACTGGCCCACAACAGCTGACCACGTATAACCACACCTGCCCAGGACCTCCACATCCAGCATCTTGACCCCCAGGATCATCAGAGACCAGCCACCCTGGCAGCTGCTGCAACAATCTGTTTGCATAACCAAATAATTTCTGCACAAACTGTCAGAAACCCATTCACACACGGAGAGAACATGCAAGCTTCACCCAGAAAGCCTCGGGGCCGGGATTTGAACCAGGGTGAGCTTCTCGCTGAGAGGCAGCAGCTCTACCAACTGTGCCACCGTGCTGCCACAGTTAAATGTAAATTTATCTAATCCACATAGGGTGAAAATTAAGTGGTGCTGACGCTTCTAGAATGTCTTGTCTTCCAGCTTGAAAAGGCCAAGGTTAGTGATTGTGCTGGAAGTTTTTCTTCAAAGATTTGTTTGACAGCACTGATCACTTTAACAAATACTCAGAATAATGGAAAAGTCTAAGCAACTCACTGAAGACCTACTAAAGAGAAATATAGATTTATACAAGTTGTGACAAACTTCTGGATCCATATTTCAAGAACTTCAGACTCAAAGATGAGAAGTTAAAATATTACATGCAATTACAAGTTATCTGACTGTTGGCCAACATCTGGACGAAGATCCAAACAGTTTCCCTCAGATGAAATTAAGGTGGTCAAAATGGTCAGGAACAACCTCCAAGGATCAAGCCTGCCATGAACTGGAAACATATGGAACACCAGTGTTTTTGTCCACAGTAAAGACACTTTGTCCACAGTAAAGACACTTTACTATGGACTTGAAGACCTAAATAGACCACCCAACACCAGACACACTTCACCATCTGAAGAGAAGTTTATCAGCGTGACCTTCCAGTTTAAATTATTATGATTATACGTTTCTTAATGGTAATAATATGAATAATGGGTGGGGGGGTGGGTGGGGGGGTCTTCAGCCTCAGCTTTTTCAGACTGCTTGCTTGAATACCTAAGACTTTGTTTATCACTATAAGAATAGTTTTTTTATTATTATACTGTGTTTATTACTGTTTTATTTTCATTTATTAATAAAGTATTT
>NC_056513.1:30820470-30824596 GCF_014905685.2 Nematolebias whitei | reverse complement strand
ATTTATTTATTTTTTTTATGGCTTCTGGAATGGCTTTCCCAAAACCTGACTTCATCCTCGTTGACAATTGTTGACCTACATTAAAATCCAAAAAGGAATTGTCCAAAATTTTAATGGAGACACGCAAAAAACTCTTTAGTAGGACCAAAAAAGTATTTTGGATAAAAGATGAAACGTTTGAACAAAGAAGAACCCATTCAAAGGACCTGGCTCCACCTCGATAGGTTTTTTATTATACGGTCAGTGTACGAACCATTTG
Source organism: Nematolebias whitei (assembly GCF_014905685.2). Classification (NCBI taxonomy): domain Eukaryota; kingdom Metazoa; phylum Chordata; class Actinopteri; order Cyprinodontiformes; family Rivulidae; genus Nematolebias; species Nematolebias whitei. Next base: position 30,824,337 of record NC_056513.1, on the reverse strand, counting down.
ACTATTAAAATAGAGAATGGCACAGAATCCCAATTAAACCATACCATACCATACCACTTTATTTATTAATCTAGTTAAAGGTAGAAATAGCTTTGCACATCAAATTTTCAAAATTAAATAAAGGACTATAATTCCTAGAAGGAATGTATATTGCCCTCCTTCTTTGATGCTTGACTTTTAAACCATCTTAAAATGAAAAATGATAGATTTAATGACCTAAAAGGCATTGTACATACTCACGTGATACTGCAAGATCTGGCATCTCTGTTCTTGATTTTATATGTACAGCACTTTGTGGCAGCTGTGGTTGTTTTAAAGGGCTTTATAAATAAAGTATTATTATTATTATTATTATCTCCTCATGCGCTGAGGATGAATCTAATTTCTGCTATATTTCTGTCAAACTGACTGTATTACAGCATTTTTTTGCTTTTTCTAAGCCTAATTAACTGTGGTGGCCGTCTTAAATTGGATTGACGACTCTAAAGTTGTATATACATATCTTATTATTACTTTTTGAGAGTTATAATAAAATGTCTCTTGTGCGTCATGAGATATTTTGCTAACAAATGGACAGAGTTGGTTAGAATAATTTAAACAAAAGGCTTTCTTGTTGTGTTAGGCTCTAAATATGTGCTGAGGATCAGTCTCACTTTCTACCACAGCAAAAATAAGGCCAATAATTGTAAAAATGACTGATTGCAGCGTTTATTTCTGTTTTTTTATTTTTTTATTTGTTGGCTTTGCCTGCAATCTTGAATCAAGTTCATTGAAAAAGTTAATCAGCTGTGCAAGTGTTGAAATGTGTCTTATTGTTCATGAGATACTTTGATGGGACCCGAAGGTCCCGGGTTCGATCCTGGGTCATTGCACATCTCGTAGTGTCTCTGAGCAAGACATCCCATCCCCAGTTGCTCCCTAGGTGCCTCCAAAGGTCGCCCACTGCTCCGCATGGTGGTGGATGGGTTAAATGTAGAGAACCAATTTCGTCATTGTATGGAATCATACAATGATGACAATATATACACATTATTATTATTATTATTATTATTATTATTATTATTATTATTATAAGAGTCAGACACAAGAACACACAGATACAGTATGCGTGCTCCAACAGGATCGCCTGCTGTCTATGGGCACAAATTCCAGTCATAACTATTTGTATGCATAGAAACGATTTGTAAACTTGTTACAAATATTTTTTACACATACAAATATTTTTTACTTGTGCAAGATACAGTATTTATGACAGGAATTTATGTCTGTGCCATAAACGACTGCTCTTCCTGGTCTCACCTCTGGGTGGCGCTTGTGCACAGGAAACATACTTAACATGCTTACGTTGATTTTAAAACGAAGATGACTCACTTCTACTTGTTTCCCGGTACTCAAACTAGAACGAAAAGAACCTAAATCAGGCGGATAAGTCTAAAATCAGGGAAAACATGATTATATTTAAAGCTTAAATTTTATTTTAATACTTTAAAATCAAAATGGATTGGTATGTTTGTGAATTATTGTGTACTAATGGACAAGTTTCAGCCATAGGTGAATCGAAGAGGCGTGGCGGAGCCGCTCATCTGTCTGCTAATAGTACAGCTGTATAGAAGCGTTAGCAGTCTCTGCTCAGTCTCAGCCTGTTCTGTAGACAGTGTTAAACACAGGCATATGTTTATGGTTTTAAAGACGTTTTGTTGGGTCTCCGGGTTATGTATGACCGGATTTTTACGGATAATGAACAGCGTGTCGTTGGAGCTGAGATTTGAACGCTATCGAGCGAGCCAGGCCGCCGAGAGAGAGACAGGGAGAGCTGGTTGGAGTTACCCGGAGCATCAATGTTGAACACAAAGCTCCTTATCGACCTCATTCACGAAGACACACAAGATGCGAAAAGACGTGAGGATATTATTGGTGGGGGAACGTAAGTGAAGCTGTTTTATTTCTTCATTTATTTTAGGTCAAGTGTGTGCAGAGTCAGCCTTCAGAGCAGCAGTGATGAAGTCTGCGTTCATCTTCATGTCCGTTTCCTGTAGAGGTGATGAGGAGGAGGTTTTCTTCCTCACTACTCCAACTCAAGTTGAAATGTTTGCTTCTGACCTGGACACAGTGTGAGGACACAGATTGTTGAATGATGGTCACATCCACGTTCACACTGAAATGTTGTTTAGAAACATTCATTCTAACAGGAAGTGGTCCAGTGTGGTGCACATGCAGATCAGCTGAGGATGTGTAAATGCGCAAGGGTTGAGAATGGGCACCATTAGGTGGTGGCAGCAGGGAAGCCATGGTGTTATCAGGTAGTTGCTGGAGTGTCAACTACAGTAGTCCTCGATTGTCACGGGAGCTACGTTCCAAACACCCCTGTGATAGGTGAAAAACTGCAAAGAAGAAACGCTATATTTATTTTAATATTTTTATATATTTTATTTTATAAACCCTTCCCCCACTCTTGCAATGTTCTAAACTCTAAAACCTATGTGATTTTAACAACATATTTATTGTACAGTAGCTACTGCAATATTTTATATGGGCTCTCATCAGCCTTGGTCTGGTTCTGGTCCGGTTCTGATTGGCTCTCTGCAACCGTTGAGCGCCAGACGCACTTTTGGAGAGAGCCAGATCTGTGGAGAGCCAGCACAAAACCACACAATGGTCCCAATCAAGTCTAAACAATCCAGAGAGATCCGGATGAAAAAAGTTTGAGTGAGCTCCAGAGAAGACACCTGACCTCCAAGCAACACCTCCCCACTCGAAAGGCTTCTGGCAAGCAGCAGATTGACCGATGAGGGTGGACATGCCAATAGTCCTGGTCCAATTCCTGGCCGGTTCCGTACGGCTCTCTGCATCCACTGAGCACCAAAGTCACTATGAGTAAGAACTAAACTTAGTCAGGTTCAGATCAGATCAAAACTTTCCCTCCATTTTGGTAGAAGGTAGTGGCCGGAAGCACTGTTGGCTTCTGGGTAATGTTGTTTTTGACTGGCATTACAGTATAGGCTTATTGAAAGAAAACTGCAAAATGATGGTGCCTATCCGAAGCATTTTTTTTAATTAACTTTTTATCCCATAATGTCCCAATCGTGAGTTTTATTAAAGTTGACAATTTGCGAAAACGCGAAAGAGAAAGTACGCAAAAGTCAAACAGCGATGTAGCGAGGGACTACTGTACTACAGGCCACTCCAGAAAATGAGTCCTCGTGACTCAATGAGATAAACCTGAATAAATAACGGTTGAATGAAAAAGTGTCCCAACGGCTATATCTCTATATCTCAATTTCTCCTTGGATGTTATGGAAACGTTGGTTACGTACTGTAACCCCAGATTCTATGAGTATAAGCGTAGCCCTTTAAGGCCTTCGCTTTAGTGGGTTTATCCCGTTATGCAGAGCATAAGCACTGAAAAAATTAGTCCACGCCCACCTGCTGTGTGGGCCCCACCCGGTCCGTATAAATTACGTTAAGAGCGGGAAATCGGCTCCCAAAATAGCTTTTTTCTTCAGCCATTTAGGAGCCAGTGAGGCCCGACGCTTAAAGGGCTACGCTTATACTCATAGAATCTGGGGTTACAGTACGTAACCAACGTTCTATGTCGTATAAGCTTCGCCCTTTAAGGCCTTCGCTTTAGTGGGTAAAGGGCGAAGCCGATGTGGTCCTCGCCTCACTGGGTCCATTCGAACACAGTAAGAAGCGGAAGCTTGCCCAAAAAACGTCTTGTCACTCAGCTCCCCGTGTGCATAACTACGCATCGCGTAATTATGTGCCATGCACAGACGCATGTTGTGTAGCTATGCGTTCTGACAAAGCATGAATACCCCGGACAACTTTCAACGGGAAGAAGAAGTTGAAAAGAGGGGGGGGGGGGGC
>NC_056513.1:30819924-30820370 GCF_014905685.2 Nematolebias whitei | reverse complement strand
GGGGGGGGGGGGCGGGCATGAACCAACTGGTTCATGGCTGAACAGTATAAACAGATTAATGTCCATAAATTGATTATTAATCAATTGAACTGATTGGTAACAATAATCATGAACTGATTAGTGACAATAGAACCAAAATCACAGACACGACTTGTGACTGAAAACAACATCTCACACTGTAATGCATACAGACAGAAGTGAGCTTAAACAGAGTTCCATGAGAACAACAATATTCATTCTGTTAGAGCACTAAGGACAGAATGTGTCATGGAACGAGCTGTTACATCACGTAGGTAAAAGCGAATAAATGAGCAGGGTGTTGACCATGCAGCCGCAGTGCAAATGTCCTGCATTGACATACCATTATGCAGAGCAGTCGAAGATGCGATACCCCTGGTGGAGTGTGCTTAGAGGTTGATAGGAGGCTCTAGATCTGATGCTCTGTA
>NC_056513.1:30819446-30819824 GCF_014905685.2 Nematolebias whitei | reverse complement strand
CAGCACCTCAGACTGAGGAAGTCTCTTGGATGAGAGACGAAAAGTTTTTACTTTTTTTTTTTGCTTTATTTTTTGTTTGTTTGTTTTCTTGTTTTTTTGAATGTCCAGAGGACCAGATTGAACTTTTTTGGATTTTTCTACCTGGATATTGAGCATGTATCAGGATAGGTAGTGTTCAATATTTTCCATGTCAGAATGAATGAAATCGTCAGATCTCAGCCAAAAATTGGGTCATAAATATGGGGGTAAAACATATATCAATCAACCTTTATTTATACAGGTAAATCCCATTGAGCCTCATATATTACTCGCTTCAGTGTATAAGTCGCAGAACTTTTAAATTTATGCAAAAAGTTGCAACTTTATTTATATATATAT
>NC_056513.1:30812987-30819346 GCF_014905685.2 Nematolebias whitei | reverse complement strand
ATTTATATATATATATATATATATATATATATATATATATATATATATATATATATCCCCCCGCATATGAACACATGATAAGAGAAGTCATGTATCATTTTCATCTGGAAAAACATCAGATTTACTTTGAAAGGTTCTGTGAAGAGGTTTTCTCATGTTCACAACCTGTTTAACATGTTCATATTTGTGCAGCTGATCTGGTTTGGGAGGAGATTATGTTTTGTAATTTTTTTCTTTCTTATGTGTGCGTATGTTCTAAAAAAGTAAAATTTCAATAAAAAGACTGATAAAAACATAAAAATATGTGTACAACATTGGTGAGAAAAAGGCTTTTTGTGTTCTCAGAATAAGTTTCAGATCTTTGAGTTCAGCTCATGAAAAATGGGAGCAAAAACCAAAGTGTCACGATTATATATATATGTTCAGTCTAATTTCACAGTCGTGCATGCAAGGTGTATGTAAAACTGATCAGAACTGTACAAACAAGTATCACAACACTACTAAACGATGTCTTTGTAATATCCTGATGCATGCTCAATAATCCAGGTAGAAAAATCACGTCTTTTGGACAAAAGACGAAACGTTTCAATTTTTTTATTTTTTTTATTTTTATCAGAGCACCAGACTTAACTTTGTTAAAAATTTTATAATATGTGTTTTTTTCTTATTAAAGCAGAGAAAAACAACTTCCTATTCATAAATTGTCAGTTGAGTTAGATAATTTGCAATTTTTCTAAAAAAAAAAAAAAAAAAAAAAATCCAACATTTATCTTTTTATTTCACAGACAGAGTTTATAAAACCATTGCAACAAACCAGATGAGAGTAATCTTACAAAAATGTGCAAGACGCATGAAAAGACCCCAAAAATGCTACAAAAATACAACAAGACGGTCTGGTGTGATTTTAGACAACAATTTTAAAATTGTACGTCAACTCTAAATCCTACATTTGAATAAATACAACATTTTATACTTTTAATACACAAAGTAATGCAAATGACTCTTTTTATGAGTGATGCTCATGCAGTAAATAAAACAAGTCCAATACACATCAACGAGCTGCAGCTTAGCTGGTCACTGTAGACATTTTAGTCCAAATGTTCCCATCATTTTCCTCGTCTCAAAGCAGCTTCATCTGTGTAAAAAGAGAGACAAATATCAGACGTGAGGGTTCATATTTCAACTTAAACATGAAGACACTGTGTCCATTGTTTCAGCAGTAAAGGAATCATTGTACTAGCATAGTCCTCTGGAGTCATGGGCTGGGAGATGACGGCTCTGAAGGCCTCCATCCACTCCCTCCTCTCCTCCTCCTGTTCACACATGAACACAAACTGCCTGCCCGGAGTCTCCAGGGTGATCCCGCAGTGCCACCGTCCTGACCTCGTGCTCCGACTGCAGCTCTCTGACACCAAGTAACCGTGATTCTCTGAACCGATGAAGACCGAGCCCAGATCTGTAGCATCCTGACCAACAGGGCAAACAGATGACGGGTTCAGATTACACAAGCATCTCACACTGGACTTTTTTTTTTTGCATCTAAACTATTTTTTTTTTTTTTTTTTGGAACGATTCTTATTGTAAAATGTGCAATACCAGTGGAGATTTAAAATACAGAAGCTTTCTGTTCATCGAGCACAGTGTGAACCACCTCTTCTTAAATGGCTCACGTTGCTGAAAAACACAAATACAGACTGGTTTAAATTTGTAAAAGAAATAGAAGCAAAATGATTCAAATAAGATCATAAATAAAAGTAAGTGAACAAACCGTTGGGCCCGTCTTCTCCATGTAACCCTCCTTCAGACAGGATGTTGTTAACTGAGGTATTAACTGTGAAGATAAGACAGAAACCACCACCAGCACGGTGTGATGAACGACAGCGGGTATGGAAACAGTCTGCCGTCAGACTTCTTTGGTCCTGATGATTTTACACACCAGACATTTTCCAACAATATACACTTTTATATAAATTAGGAGACAGAACCAGAGTGATAACAAGATAAAACAAAAGGAAAAGTCAATCTGAATCAAACCAAGGCTGCTAAAAATGACACTAATTTATTCACAATGAAGATTTATAGACAAAATAATCAGTATGAACTAACGTACTAGTTCTGATCTTTATAGATCAGGTTCTGTAGGAACATTATGAACAATTAATATCTCTTTGAAGGCCATCTATTTGGAGAAATAAAGTTTTTTTCCCACCTGACTGATGAGCTAACAGCTAGTCTGAGATCAGCCAAGACCAAAGTAAAAGGCTGCTGTTTTAAAACTGGTCTAATATTAAAACACATATATATAATCCTGATGCATGCTCAATAATCCAGGTAGAAAAATCCAAAAAAGTTCAATCTGGTCCTCTGGACATTCAAAAAACAAAAAACAAAACAAAGCAAAAAAATATAGAAACGTTTCGTCTCTCATCCAAGAGACTTCCTCAGTCTGAGTCAGTCAGTCAGTCAGTCATAATCGTCATTATTGCAAATCTTTCTTTTTTTTTATTAAACTTTTACACTGCCACCAGTGCCATGCAGCTGTTTCAACAAAATATTGTGAAATTCCTCCTGTCTGCAGAGGAAGGTGTCAGTGTAATGTGCATTATTTGCGCTCATCATGATCAATAACTCTCCTGTGGGAGCGTTCTATAATGTCCTCTCACGTTGTGATGTATGATACTAACGGTCCCATGTACCATATTATAAGTCGCAGTTTTTTTGCATAGATTTGTCAATCCTGTGACTTATATACGTTTTTTTTTCCCATATTCATAACACAATTTTTGACGGATGCTTTAAATTTCATAGAGCTGCAACAGAGAGTCCTCCCATGCACACTAACTTCACTCAGCTGGTGCAGGTGGAGGAATGCTGGAGAGCTAGTGGCTCCAGCTGAGATGGATGGATGGCACCGTGCCGCCCAGGCAAAATGAAGCTGTTTTGACCATTAAATAAACACATAATAAACACGACGGGTCAGTGGTGATGCAAAATGAATGTGACTTATATGCTGAAGTGACTTATCTATGTTTTTTCTTCATGATGCTTTTGTTGACTGATTTTACTTGCATTTTAGAGCGACTTATATGCCGGAAAGTACGGTAATCACTCCTATTATGACAAATTAGTGAGGAACAGAAAGAACTGGTACATTGATACGATAGAGTTGATATGATATGGTGACGTGTCTCAAGCAGAGTACTTGATTCAGAGACTCCTTCGTGCCCGTAGTGAACCCTTGGATGACAGCTTTGACGTGGATGGAGAGGAGCTGAGGGCTGGACAGGAAGATTATTCTCTAAAACTAATTTGACCGGTCCAGAGAGTAGAGCAGGTCAGGGTTTGAGGGATGAGACATGAATGAAAGCACTGATGAGTGTAATCTTGTATTCTGCATGTTCTGTGAATGTTTGGACTTCTCTCCAAAGCTTTGTAAATAAGTCTGATTAAAAACACCTTGGTCTGTTCTGGGAATCACCTTTTTTCCGCAACAAAGGCTACAGTTGCTGCTGCTATCTGCACTTGAATAAAAACACGGACATCCATGTAAACAACTGTGTGATATGAGCTTGATATTTATTTTATAAAGTTTTATTTAAAAAAAAATCATATGAACTACTAAAGCTAAAGGTGACAGTCTTGTTCTTACTCAAACTAGCTGTTAGCTCATAAATTCAGCCATTATTAACCCCCATATCTCTGAATTGAGACTATTTAAAGAGCTATCTACAACAGGTAAGATATTAATGGTTCTTAACTCTTTCTCTCATCTTCACTTCAAAAATCTAAATTAAAGTGGGTCGTACTTTTCCACTGTCGCCAATGTGCTGCTCTGGATGGGGTACTGCAACAAAGTGAAGATACTAAATAAGTAAACTGAATTTAATAATTTATTTAAACCATAATACATTTTGGGAAATTGGAAATCTGTATTCCATTTTTGATCAAAAAGTATTTACAATCAGTGCTTTTTGGATTTCAGCATTCATCCAAGTCTGTTAACAATGGATTCAGGTGTTGACAGCTTTTTAAAACTGCTAAATAAAAGAGAGCGGTAATGACTGTGACACCAGCATCATTCTGTTGTCATTAATTATTCAGATACATAATATTCATCTGTTTCTGACTGGTGATTCATTTTCCTTTAGTTTGAGTCAAACAGCTTGCGTCTCACCAAGGCTGAGCATAACTTTGATCAAAACTGCACAAGACAAATTTCAACTAAAAGGCCTCTCACTTCATTACTTTGAAGAGCAGGGTGTTTCTTCAGGAGGTATGCCAAGCGGGTGGCCCGAACAGCATTGAAAAATGACACAATTGCCTGTGCAAGGATGGAAAACAGTAAGTTAGATAAATGCACGAGCTGTTGGTGTGGACTGGGTGGTTCAGAACTAAAGAATGAGATATTTCTGCCTCACCTGTCCGTCCTCGTGATAAACAAACAGGTTCCGTGTGTGTTCGTCCTCTTTAAAGGAAATCTGCAGCCCGTGAGCATGGCCGATCTTCTCCGGCTGGAACTCTGCGTTCAGGTCCTTCATGCTGATGACGGCTTTGGGAGCCTTGGACTTCATGAAAGGACGGAGTTAGACGGAAGCATAAAGAAACGAGCTGAATCATGAGCTGAAGCTGTAACGCACATCCTCCTTGATGAAGTATCTGAGGGTGAAATCCTTCTGTGACAGCAGAAAGATCCTCTTCAGGAACTGTTTGTTGTCTCTGCCTTTCTTCCACAGGACTGACTCGAACAATTCTGCAGCGAAGATCCATTCACAGAAAAGACAAAAAAGAATTTTATTAAAAAAAACTAGAGCAATTGCATTAACTGCAAAAATGATGTATGAATGCTTATTGCAGAAGAATTTGCTGAAAAACAGCTGAAATTAGCTAAATAGAAAAAAAAAACATGCTGAAATATAGCTGAAATGGAAGAATAAGACTAAATTAACTAAATGGTAAATGGACTGTACTGTACATATAGCACCTTTCTATCTTATTTCAAGATACTCAAAGCACTTTACACCACAATCTGTGCCCCATTTACCCATTCATACAGCACTCTACTAGATCTCTACAAAGCTAATGGAACAAATCATTCTAAAGAGACTAATCAGTGCTTTAGATCACATTCATACACTGATGGGACACACATCAGAGGCTATGAGGGGTTCAGTGTCTTGCCCAGGGACACTTCAGCATGTGACTGCTGGTGGATTCGAACCCCCAACTCTCGCATTGGAGGACGACTGCTCTAACCACTCAGCCACAGGCACCCAGAAAGCAGAAAGAACATGTATTTGCTGAATTAGGTTTAAATAAGCAATTAGCACAAAAATTAGGAAATTAGCTAAAAAATCAAAATCAAAATCAAAAGGCTGAAATTAGCAACAACAAAAAAATGGCTGAAAAATAGCTGAAAGGCTGAAAGAAGCTTAAATTACCAGAAGGAAATGGAAAAAGCTGATATGAGCTCAGAAAATGTGGAATTAGCTGAAAGCCAAAATTAGCATAAAACAGCTTGAAATAGCAGAACTAGCTGAAAAATGCACAATTAAGCTGAAAGGAGCATAACAAGATGAAAATAACAGAAATAAGTTAATTTAACTGAAAGTAGCAGAATTTACCATAAATAATTGGAATCTATCTGAAAACAGCTGAAATTGGCAAAAGAAAAATCTATCTGAAAAGGTAGAACAAGCTTAAATCAGCAGAAAAAAACAGAAAGAACGTTTTCTCAATAATGCTGAAAATTTCAGAAATGAGCACAAAAAGTGGAAATTAGCTGAAAAAAGCTGATATTAGCATAAAACCTGCTGGTGAAAAAACAGAAAGAAGCTTAAATTATCAGAAGGAAGTGGAGAGAGCACATTTTTGCTGAAAAAGGCTGAAAAAAGCTGAAATGAGTTCAAAAGATGTGGGATTAGCTAAAAAAGCTAAAATTAGCATAAAAACAGCATAGCTGAAATAGCAGTACTAGCTGAAAATTGCATAATTAAGCTGAAAGGAGCATAACAAGCTGAAAATAACAGAAATAAGTTAATTTCACTGAAAATAGCAGAATTTACCACAGATAACTTGAATCTGTCTGAAACAGCTGAAATTAGCTAAATAGAAAAAAAACATGCTGAAATATAGCTGAAATGGAAGAATAAGACTAAATTAACTAAATGGTAAATGGGTGACAAGGCAGAACAAACTTAAATCAGCAGAAGAAAGCAGAAAGAACATGTTTGCTCAATAACCCTGAAAAAAAATCAGAAATGAGCACAAGTGGAAATTAGCTGAAAAATGCTGAGATTAGCATAAAACCAGCTGAAATGGTATGGTATAAAGTTTATTCATTTTAAAAAAGTACAAAACAA
>NC_056513.1:30800024-30812887 GCF_014905685.2 Nematolebias whitei | reverse complement strand
TACTTCATATATACTTTTTTAACAATTCAGCTTTGATCTTTTTCTTAAATGTACACATTGACTTGGCATTTTTTACATCACTCTCTAGACCATTCCACAATCCAATTCCTTGGAATGAGGTAGACTTTCCCTTCAGACTAGTTCTGAATTTTGGTTTGACAAATATCTCTATCCCCTTAAGAAATACAAGCTTAAAAAGCAGAAAGAAGCTTAAATTACCAGAAGGAAGTGGAGAGAGCACATTTTTGCTGAATTAAGCTGAAAAAAGTTTAAATGAGCTCAGAAAATGTGGAATTAGCTGAAAAAGCTTAAATTAGCGTTAAACAGCTATAGCTGAAATAGCTGAATAAGCTGAAACTTGCATAAATAAGCAAAAAGGAACATTACAAGCTGAAATGAGCAGAAATACATTGGAAGAAGCACAAAAATGTTATAGTTAGCAAAAAGATCCTGAAAGGAGAACAAAACAGCTGAACAAAAACCCCCAGCTGAAATTATTTGAATGTAGCTGAAAAAAAAAAAAAGTATAAATTTGCAGAGGGAAGCTGAAAGAAGTGAGCGAGAGCGTGAATGGTTGTTTGTCTCGTTTGTCTCTATGTGGCCCTGTGATGGACTTGCGACCCGTCCAGGGTGTACCCCGCCCCTCGCACAGTGATTGCTGGACATGGGCACCGGCGACCCCCGTGACCCAAAATGGAATAAGTGGGTGAAGATAATGGATGGATGGATGGAAGCTGAAAGAAGCTGAAGCAGAACAAAATGTGAAAGGAGCAATAAAAGGTTGTAAACAGATCTAAAGATTTGAAAGAGGTAAAATGAGCTCAGTTCATTTTCTATGATGAAAAAAGTAAATGGTAAATGGACTGTACTTATATAGCGCCTTTCTGTCTTATTTCAAGATACTCAAAGCGCTTTACACTACAATCTGTGTCCTCATTTACCCATTCATACAGCACTCTACTAGATAGTAGCAGAAAAGGCTAAATATTTCAAAAAGGTAAAGTTGCACCAATACCAAAGGTCATAGCAGGATTATCCTGAAAGAGCTAAACGTTTTGATTTATGGTTTGTTAAAATAGCACAAAAATTGTGGAACAAGAAAGATGCTGAAAAACATACAATGGATCACGATAGTGTGAACGCTTCATAAACATTCACACAATAAGAGCCATTAAAAACCATTCCATGTTGAAATGCATTTTATGCTGAGAGATATTTTAGCCATTATGGTCCAACCACATGAATGATTTTTTGCACGATCTCACTAATATTTTGAAATCTCACGAGATGTATCAGTGCTCAGAGTATTTCATGGGGATGACTTTCAGCTACTACCACACAAAACTTGTTTTGTTAAAACCATATTTGTGGCAGCCGTCTTGATTAACTGTGGTAGCAAATGATTCTAAAAGATAAGGAGTTGTAGATGTTCACACAGTAATTACTTTCTGAGAGTTTCACTAAAGTTTGTTCAGTGGTTCAATAAATATTTTGCTAACAGACAGCATAGACTCTAATGGCAACATTTCACACAAAGATCTTGCACAACACAGATCACTTAAAGTATATGTTGTGAATGACTCTCAGCTACTTCCACATCAAGTATTATAACAATAGCTATAAAATTTACAAAGTGAAAGTATCTTTGTATTTTCTGGGATCACTTGACTGTGGTGAGTGACCATCTTTAATTGGGTTGGTTCCAAAAGTTAATCAATTGTAGACTTACAGTCAGTGATTAATTTCTTGCAGCTTTATCAAAATCTGTCTGTTGGTGCATGAAATATTTTGCTAACAGACAGAGAGAGTTGACACCAAATAGGTAATAACAAATTTCTAGACGAAGATCTTTGCAGTCCATCAGAGCTCAGAGTATGTGTTAGGGATCAGGACAGTTACCTGAGGAGTAGGTTTGCAGACAGGAGCTGTTTGTGAATTCCCTTCTTTCATACTTTGCACGTATCCACTGATCCCTAAGAACACTGAAAGTAAACAAAAACATGTTTACAGCCCCTTGTGGATGTAAACAGAAACTTTTTATTTCATATATCTTTGCCATCACCACCGTTGTGTCCAAGCCTCTCACTTCTCTATCGTTCCTCAGCCATTTATAAAAAGACTGAGTCCTCACTTTTCACTTCTGCTGAGCTCAGGAGGTTAATGGCTGCCACGCGAGGTAAAAAGTCACTCACACACAGTCTTTCTGTTGCGGCCTGTAGAAAGAAGCTGGGACATACTTCTCAAAAGTGGCTTTGGCTGCACAGTTTCCCCTCTCTGCCATGAACTGAAACCAGAGGAGACTGCATGTTCAACTGGGCGAGAAAGATTAAACGTTCATTTGATTGACTCTAAAAATGAACTTTTAAATGCAAAAGGAGATAGAGTCAATAAAATAAATAAAAAATAAAGACTACCGAGGAGGCAAAGTGAGCGTGACAGGACAGTGAAACAGGGCCAAGCAGCATGGAGACAGCAGGTTAGCAAGCAGTACATGAACCTATCATCCATCCCAGAGTTGGCATAAAGTGTGTTTGAGTTTCTGGATGTGTTCAGGGCTCACAGGAAGTCTATCAGTATTGCTACTCCATAAGTACATAAACCTTTAATCAGCTTTATCAACTAAAATTAAAATTAATCCATGCTGTCTGACCAGAAAAAGGTATGTTATTGCAAAAGAAAACACATTTCAGGAAAGAGATGGTTTTCCTGTTCTGGTTCTACATTAATATAAGAAAAATACACAGTGAGTCCATGTCATTGGACTAGCCCAGGTGTCTGCAACCCTTACAATCAAAAGAGACATTTTTACGCCTTTGTTCACTAAATTAAAAGTGTTCAGAGCTGCAACAACATGCTACAACTGTGATTATCAACTGGTGGCCCATGGGCCACTTTAGGTTTGTTGGAGTGTGGCTTTTGTGGCCACTAGGGGTGACTTGATAAAGATAAAATAACTAATAATTTATATTTTAACAATTTAAGACAACTGAAAATTTCAAAGAGAGTTTTTTTTAATTAATAAGAACTATGAACTATGCAGACCTAGGTAATTTTTTTAATTGTGGAAAAAATATTTAAGTATAAAGTTAAAGTGGGTGTGTTTTACTCCTTGTACTTGTTCCAGTATTCACATATTTGCAAAAAAAATAAAAGGAAAACTGCTAAAACTACCAGTAGACCTTTTATTGCTGTTTGTATAACAACCAATAAAATTCAGTTTTACGTCAGTTTTGGTCAAAGCTTGTATAAGAGCCGCTGCAGAAGGACCAAAGAGTTGCATGTGGCTCCAGAGCTGCAGGTTGCAGAACCCCTGGACTAGCCTATAAGCTCCAGCTGACATTATCTTTTAGTCAAGTGGCCTGTGAGAGGACTTTCTCTACACTCAAGTTTGTGAATAACAGACTGAGGAGCACACTGACACAGAAGCATCTTGAGACATTTCTGCTAATGTTAACAGAGAACGAGGCCCTGATGACTTTAGACTGATGCAGTTATGGACAGAGTTGCAGAGACCAGTGTTCTGCTCAAGCTCTTGTTAATGATGTAAGTTATGACAGTTTCCTTTTGTTTGGGGGAGAGTTGTGATGTTATAGGTCTGTATACCTTTGGAGGTTGTTTTTTTTGTTCCTTAATATTTACTTTTTTTTTATTTTTTAAGCTGCTTGTTTAATAAACTTTTATAAACTGATTTGTATTTGTATTTGTATCATTGCATACATGAAGACATAAACAGTAGTTTTGATTGTTGAAAAAAACAGTGTTTTAATGCTGCAAATAAAGTATTTGTGTTAGAACTATGACTCCACGTGCATCCGTTGGTCGATCGGATAAAAGGCCTCTCCAAAGCAAGCTCCCGGGATGAATTTCAACCTCAGCCCACCCCTGCCTCCGCCCCCGTTTAACGATGGACAAAATCAGAAGAATCTGTTCAGAGGACCTGACTCAACCTTATTAGATTAAATTTACATGGATAACTGAGCGGTCAGCAGGAGTTATACAGCACTGTAACAGCTTTAGTAAGGGTTTGTAACAATATTCTTTTAGCAACTGACTCTGGTCAGTTTGTGATCCTGTTGACCACAGTATCCTTATATTGCGGTTACAACTCTATTGGTTTTGTTCTTACTTATGCAGCAGAATAATTTGTGTTAATGTTGGTAATTTTTTATCCACTTCAACACCTCTTTCCTGTAGGGTTCCGCGGGGCTCAATTCTTGAGCCACTTCTGTTTTCATTGTACCAGCTTCCTTTGGGGTCTATTCTGAGGAAGCATGGTCTTTCTTTTCATTGCTATGAGGATGATTGACAGATTTATCTGCCTTTAAAACCTAATAATAGTTCTCATCAGTGACGATTTTAGCCTCTTTTTGGGGGTGCTCAAGCACCCCTAAATTTTAACTCAGCACGGCTGAAAAAGAAAGGGTTATTTTTGTTGTTGTTGTTCTGGATTTGGGTTTTGGGTTCTATTTATTGCATTTATGATTCAGTGCAACAAAATAAACAAATTTAAAAGGTAACAGATCATTGTAATACTTGGTTTATTTACATAATGACTTTAATCGCTGAATGTCTGGGCCCTGAGCTCTGGCTGTCAGCAACTGTGGCCCCCTGAGCAGTTTAGTTGAATAGCCTTGATTTAGAGGGTGTAATACAGTTAAAATTTTCTGGGGGAGGACACCCAGACCCCCCCCCCCCCCACCACCACCACCACCAGTGTGTGTCTCCCTCCCACATTATGAATGTGTCTGACGCCAATGATCACCACGTTGTTCAAGCCAAGCGCTATTGTCAGCACTGGGGGCTAAGCACCCCTACAGGTCAGATTCTAGAATCGCTCCTGGTTCTCACCCCACCCACTCTCTTAAAATGTTTTGATGACATCAAAGCTTGGATGGCTTCAAATATTTTTAAATTTTACCAATAAGAAAAGTGAAGTTATTGTGCACAGCCCTAGCTCTATTTCGGCAGCACAGCGGCTCAGTGGTTAGCACTGTTGCCTCACAGCAAGAAGGTCCTGGTCCAATCCCTGGTTGGACATGGGGTCTTTCTGGATGGAGTTTGCATGTTCTTCTCATGCTTGCATGGGTTTTCTCCAGGTACTCCGGTTTCCTCCCACAGATCAAAAACATGCATGTTAGGCTGCCTTCAGGTCCAGGCCTCCACTGCAAAAGAGATCTGTGATCTAATGGGATTTGCCTGGTTAAATAAAGGATAATAAATAAATAAATAAATAAATAAATAAATACTGCTGTCTCTGTTCCCATAAACCTTGACTTCTTGAGCCATACCTTAAGCAGTCTGTTATGAATCTGGGGATAATTTTAGACTCTGATTTTAGGTTTAATAAACAGATTAACTCTGTTTTGACCTTGAGAAAATAGTCCATGCCTCATTACAACCCCACTTGATTACTGTAACTTACTTTATGTCTGGGCCAGTCAGGTGTCCCTTTCAAGTCTCCAGCTTGTCCAAAATGCTGCAGCTCGGCTCTTAACAGGAACTCGTAGGCTTGAGCATATTTCACCAGTTTTATCCTCCCTTCACTGGCTCCGTGTATCTCAGAATAGATTTTTCCTGCAGACCTATAAATGCCTAAAGGGCCTCACACCCTATATTTTTGCGACCTACTTAAACCTTATGTTCCTTCTCGGGCGCTGAGATCATCTGATCAGCTACTTGTGGTTGAAGCTCCAAGGAGATCGGGCTTTGTCAGTTGTGGCTCCTAAACTTTGGACCAATCTACTCCCCAACATTAGACTGACCTCTTCAACTCCTGTTTTTAAAACATGTCTGTTCTCACTGTCTTTTAACACAAGGTGACTTGTTTAAGTCTTTTATTTTCTTCTGATGCTTTTCAATTAATGTTTTCTTGTTTTTCTTTAATCCCGGCCATTGTGTTTTATTGCTCAGCACTTTGTAACAACCTGTTTTTAAATGTGCTTTATAAATAAATTTGACTTTGACTATAATCTTGTTTCTGAGCTCAACTGTCAGCTCTCATCTTTATTTGCTCTATGTTCAGTGTGAATCAAATGATACCAAACTACCATCTGCTGTTTTGTTGCCTTTAAATAGGCTGAGTGAATGATAGAATATTTAAGGTGCCAATGAAGTTCATACACTTTGTTTGAAACATGACTATACAGGTGCTGGTCATAAAATTAGAATATCATGAAAAAGTTGATTTATTTCTATAATTCCATTCAGAAAGTTAAACTTGTATATTATATTCATTCATTACACACAGACTGATATGTTTCAAATGTTATTTCTTTTAATGTTGATGATTATAACTGACAACTAATGAAAACCCCAAATTCAGTATCTCCGAAAATTAGAATATTGTGAAAAGGTTCAATATTGAAGACACCTGGTGCCACACTCTAATCAGCTAATTAACTCCAAACACCTGCAAATTCATTTAAATGGTCTCAGTCTAGTTCTGTAGGCTACACAATCATGGGGAAGACTGCTGACTTGATAGGTGTCCTAAAGACGACCATTGACACCATGCACAAAAAAGAGGGCAAGACACAAAAGGTCATTGCTAAAGAGGCTGGCTGTTCAGAGAGCTCTGTGTCCAAGCACATTAATAGAGAGGAGAAGGGAAGGAAAAAAATGTGGTAGAAAAAAGTGTACAAGCAATAGGGATAACTGCACCCTGGAGAGGATGGTGAAACAAAACCCATTCCAAAATGTGGGGGAGATTCACAAAGAGTGGACTGCAGCTGGAGTCAGTGCTTCAAGAACCACCACGCACAGATGTATGCAAGACAAGGGGTTCAGCTGTCACATTCCTTGTGTCAAGCCATTTTTGAACAAGAGACAGCATCAGAAGCGTCTCGCCTGGGACTGCTGCTGAGTGGTGCAATGTTATGTTCTCTGATGAAAGTACATTTTGCATTTACTTTGTAAATCAAGGTCCCAGAGTCTGGAGGAAGAGAGGAGAGGCACAGAATCCATGTTGTTTGAGGTCCAGTGTTAAGTTTCCACAGTCACACAATGGTTTGGGGTAGAGCTGTCATTTCTAACCAGAGCCCTAAGCCTGGCCCCACCCGACCCAAATTTGGGGCAGGCTGGGCCATGATAATGTGCGGGATGGGCGCGACGGGTCAGTGTTGGGCTTTTATTGGGTCAGGATCAGCCGCGATCCAATTATATGATAACATGGCTTGCCATACATTCAATAGCCGCACGCGGCCATTTCACTGCGAGCTGACCGTCTTGAAAGAGGTAAAAAGTTCAGTTAAGCTTCAGATGGGACTGTACTGCCAGGAAGCGATCCATCACACAAATGAACGTTCATTCAGCCGCTGCACTCAGCAGATAGGTTCGTCTGACAACCCAAACAGGTGACATCACAAAGGAGACATGTCAGAGCAGGGTCCGTGTCTGAATAAATCAGAATGCAGGCAGAAGCAGATATTAAATGCTCTTTTACGGCCATGAAAGGACAAACACTCCCTCAGCTCCGACCTTCTGCACCAGTCCCCGACCATTAATAACTAATAAAAAATTATATATATTTTTTCAGGGTTTAGACTTGTAATTACTGTTAATTTGTCGGGTTGGGTGGGGTTCGGAAATAATGACTGCGGGCTGGAGCTGGGTCAGATCTGATTTTTGGGGCCGGAATGCAACTCCAGTTTGTGGTGCCATGTCATCTACTGGTGTTGGTCCAGTGTGTTTTCTGAGGTCCAAGGTCAACGCAGCCGTCTACCAGGAAGTTTCAGATCACTTCATGCTTCCTGCTGCTGACCAACTTTATGGAGATGCAGATTTCATTTTCCAACAGGACTTGGCACAGCACACAGTGCCAAAGCTACCAGTACCTGGTTTAAGGACCATGGTATCTCTGTTCTTAATTGGCCAGCAAACTCGTCTGACCTTAACCCCATAGAAAGTCTGTGGAGTATTGTGAAGAGGAAGATGTGATACACCAGACCCAACAATTCAGAAGAGCTGAAGGTCACTATCAGAGCAACCTGGGCTCTTATAACACCCGAGCAGCGCCACAGACTGATCGACCCCATGCCATGCCACATTGCTGCAGCAATCCAGGCAAAAGGAACCCCAACTAAGTACTGAGTGCTGAACATGCTCATACTTTTCATGTTCATACTTTTCATGTTCATACTTTTCAGTTGGCCAACATTTCTAAAAATCCTTTTTTTTAATTGGTCTTAAGTAATAATCTAATTTTCTGAGATACTGAATTTGGGGTTTTCATTAGTTGTCAGTTATAATCAACATTAAAAAAAATAAACATTTGAAATATATCAGTCTGTGTGTAGTGAATGAATATAATATACAAGTTTCACTTTTTAAATGGAATTACTGAAATAAATCAACTTTTTCATGATATTCTAATTTTATGACCAGCACTTGTAATGCAAAAGTTGTCTCTGTAAGGCTGCTAATAAATCTGCCTGTGCTATTTTATTATTTTATTATATTTACCCCATCAAATACTACATTTGTTAAACAACTCCATTTAACAGGATCTCTTGGCATAAAAAGCGTAACATTATTTCAATGAGCTGTAATGGTGACAACAAACTGATAAAAAATCTGATCTGAAGTTTAAAAAACTTGTTTTCTTCACGACTGTGCTTTTGAAGAAAGGCTGGAAAGCAGTGAAAACAAGCGAAGAGACAAATTTAACCAAGTGAAATCTTACTTGAATGCAGAACAAATGTCACTCTGTTGGAATCCATACCTGAACTAATGAGTCTTCCCAGTAATCCAGTCGTATGGATTTGATCTTGCTGACAGCGGGTAGATTACGGTGCAAGCCTGAGCAGTTCAGGCACACGAAGACACCGAGTATGTATGAGGCCCAGTCAGGTTCTGTGAAGGGTTACACATTTTTATTTAGAAGAAGGAATTAAAACAACTACAATACAATAAGTACAATTTAATTTAAATCAACTCTCTTGCTTTTCTACTTTCATGCAGGGTGTCTAACAAGTGACAAAGTGTTGGGAGTTAGAAGAGGAACAATGAGGTCATATCACAAACTTACCGGAGCCACTGCTTCCCCTTAAACAGGTTTATTACAAAATGTGACTGGGTTATAAAATGATCATTCAAAGAATCTGTTGATAAAAGCATCACGTGACTTTTCATTTTTATTTATCACTCTAATTAAAGAAAATAAGTTTGCGTCAGTGAATCAGGAATTGTCTTTAAATGATAAAAGTTGAACAAATGTGACTTATATGGACCAAAATGTCCCTTTTGTGCCATGAATCTGTTGGAGTTTACTCACCAGGAGCTGCACAGTCAGCACACGTGTTGTTCCCTGGCTGCAGCACCAGTTCCTGCAGGATTTTGTTATTTCTGCTCAGACCGGCCATAGATGAGAAGTCTGCTTCTGTCCCACAGACAGTCAAACCCACAGGAAACTGCTACTAGGTATTAACTCCATTTTGGTTCTAAACACAGCTGGTTTGAACTGCGGCAGCTAAAGAACGCTTGCTTCTGATAACTGGGCCAGTATTTCCTCTTACTGGAGCAGCATCATGAAGTTTATTGTTCTGCTCACAAAACACAGCAGTCCAGAAATAACAGAGACAGGAAGTGAAAGGCTGTGACAAGGGGATTGACTTACACTAGCTTACTGGCTGTAACTTGTACAAAATAGGAATTTGACTGGTGTGAGTGGGTTTATGTCACATTAGTTATTGTGTTTATGAGAAGTGGTCTTGAGCAACAGTGCTTTAGGGTTCCTGACGACTTTATACGAGTGCTTCTCAAGAATTTTGAATATCATAAAAATAAATCTGTCATTTTTGTCAAACATTTCAGAAAGTGAAACTCATATTATATAGAATATTATATAGATTCATTACAGAGTGAAATAGTTCAGCCTTTACTTCTTGTAACTTTGATAATTATGGCTTACAGATAATGACAAAACAAAATTCAATCTCAGAAAATTAGAATATTGTGAAGAGGTTCAGTATTGTAACCTCATGGTGTCACACTCTAATCAGCTGATTAATTCCTGGACATGAGCTACAAATGTCTCATTCCTCAAGTCCAGCCACTCTTGAACCAGAGACATCAGAAGCATCTTACCTGCTGAGAAGACAAAGAACTGGACTGTTGCTCAGTGGTCCATTGACCTCTTTTCACATGAAAGTACATTTTCCTGTCATTTGTAAATCAAGGTCCCAGAGTCTGGAGGAAAAGTGGAGAGGCCCAGAATCCATGTTACTTGAAGTAAAGTGTGAAGTTTCCACATTCAGTGATGGTTTGGGTTCATATCCTCTGCTGGTGTTGGTCCACTGGGTTTTCTGAAATCCACAGCCCACGCAGCATCTACCAGGACGTTTTAGGGACTTCATGCTTCTTTATGTTGACGAGCTTTGCTTCATGCTTCTGCATCATGAAGGACCCCACTCACCCAGCACAAACACTTTTAGCCCCGCTTCCCCCAGGAAGGAGGTTAAGGCGCATTAAGTGTAGAACCACTAGACTGAGGAACAGCTTGAACTCTGAGGCTGTTAGACTCACGGATCTCTAACCAGAATAATCACTGTGAAAAATCACATCATGTTGCTGCTGATCTGTTTCATGTTGATGTGTTCATGCGTGCTCATCTGCTCACACAGACTCATGTTCATGCTGCTGTTTGGCGTATTGTTTTTATACTACAAGTGCTTAGTGCATTTGTAGTTGATGTTTTGCTTAGTTCATATCTTAGACCTTATTACTGTTTTTTTTTTACATTTTATTGTTGGATGTAACTGGGACCCTGTGTACAAAATTTTGCATAAAGAACCTCTGACTCTCTCTGACTCTGACTCTTTATGGAGATGCTGATTTCATTTTCCAGCATGACTCAGCACCGGCCCACACTGACAAAAGGTACCAAAAGCTGGCTGTGGAATATTCTCATTTTCCGAGACACTACATTCTGTTTTTTCATTATTTGTAAGTCATAATCATCAAAATCACAAAAAATAAAGGCTTGAAATATTCCACTCTATGCGTAATAAATCTACAGGTATTATGTAAAATATGAGTTTCGCTTTCTTAAAGTACTGACAATTATTATTATTTTTTTTTTACTTTTCACAATACTTTATTCTCATTTTTTTTTTTTTAGATGTACTTGTTAATGTTTATTAGTGGCTCCTTTCCTAAGGATCATTTACAATCCTGATTTTGAGCTTTACCAATTGTAGAAGGAAGTAAAGTGTCTTCAGGCACAACAAGAGTTTGTAAGGAGAATGACTCTCAGCTACCACCAAACCAAATTTTAGCTCAGTGTGTCTTCAAACAACTGAGTTATGACCATTTTTGTGTTGGCTTATGATAATCAGCTGGTGTCCATGTCCAGCAGTCACTGTGTGAGAGGTGCCCTGGACAGGTCTCCAGTCCATCAAAGGGACACATAGAGCCAAATGAGACAAACAATCCGAAAAAGTTCAATCTGGTCCTCTGGACATCCAAAAAATACAAAGCAAAAAAATATAGAAACGTTTCATCTCTCATCCGAGAGACTTCTTCAGTCTGAGGTGCTGTATTCATCTCAGTCTCTTAAATAGCACCTTCTCAGAGTGGATCAACCAGTTTACTGCTGACAACCAAAACCAGCTGATCACATGCTCAAGAAGGACCATCAGCCTAAGATTGGATCATTAGCACACTGATGGCTGTTTACTATTCACAGGGGGTTGAGTGATACTAGCAATAACAGCAGTATAAGAAGGGGACAGTTGAACCCGGAGGCCTCCATCCCTGTTTAATGATGGACGATTTCTTTTCACAAAGATGGCCTCCTTTACTCTTCTCTCAAAACATCGTTCCTCTCTATCCAGGATGTGAACATCTTCATCCCTGAAAGAGTGACCGCTGGCCTGGAGATGAGTGTAGACCGCAGAATCCTGGCCTGATGATGTTGATCTTCTATGCTGGGCCATCCTTTTGGCCAGTGGCTGTTTAGTTTCCCCGCTGTAAGACTGATCACAGCCCTCCTGACACTGAACAGCATACACAACATTGCTCTGTTTGTGCCGGGGGACTGGATTTTGGGATGAACCAGTCTTTGCCGTAATGTATTTTGGGGTTTAAAAGCCACTGGGACGTTATGTTTAGAAAATAAACGTCTCAGTTTCTCTGATACTCCCTCAACATACGGAATGACTACTGGTCTTGGCTCCTCTTTTTCACCTGATGGCTGACTGGAGTCCTGTTTGGGTTTCTTCTCTGCTTTCAGGAAGGTCCAGTTAGGATATCCACATTGCTCTAGAGCCTGTCTTGTGTAGGATTTCTCCTTCTGAGGTCGGTTGGATGTACTGCCAAATTCTCTGAAACACCTTTGGAGACGGGTTATGGTAGAAAAATGAACATTCAATTCATGAGCAACAACTCTGGTGGACATTTCTGCAGTCAGCATGTCAATTGCATGCCCCTCAAAACCTGCATTGTGCTGTTTGATAAATCTGCACTTTTTGAGTGACCTTTTATTGTGGTCAGCCTAAGGTACACCTGTGCAACATGCTGTCTCATTAGCATCTTGATATGCCACACCTGTGAGGTGGATGGAT
The DNA here is from genome assembly GCF_014905685.2 of Nematolebias whitei. NCBI lineage: Eukaryota > Metazoa > Chordata > Actinopteri > Cyprinodontiformes > Rivulidae > Nematolebias > Nematolebias whitei. Next base: position 30,800,327 of record NC_056513.1, on the reverse strand, counting down.
TATCTCACTAACACAGATTTACACACATTTGTGAACACTATTTGAGAGAGAAAGGCATTTATGTTCATAGAAAAAGTCTTATCTTTGAGTTCAGCTCATAAAAAATGGGAGCTAAAACAAAAGTGTTGAATTTATATTTTTGTTCAGTGTATTTTGTCTGTCTAGTGAATGTTTTGAACTCTAGAACGGTAGCAATAATGTACCTTTAATTTTGATGCAAATCACTAACTAAGGAGACGAGTGAGTGGTTGGCTTGGAGCAAGATGAGTCAGCGATCTGGTAAGGCGGTTGGCAGCGACTGGG
>NC_056513.1:30794384-30799924 GCF_014905685.2 Nematolebias whitei | reverse complement strand
CAGCGGAAGATATGTCAAACCCAGAAAATGATGAGGAAAATGAAGTAGTAACTGAGAAACAAAAAGATGAGTATAAAGTTATTATTAAATTAAATCAAGAGGGAGAACCTTTTGGTGAGTGGAACCCAATTCAACTAACCAAATTAATAAGCAAACTAATAGGTGAAGTCCGAAGTGCTAAGGTTTTGCGAAGTGGTGCACTTTTTGTTCATTGCAGAGACAGCATTCAACAAAGAAAGGCCATTAAGATTAACAAAATGGAAGGGAAGAAAGTTCAGTGCAGTTCTGTTGAAAACAAAAAAATGAGTAGAGGAGTCATTATTGGAGTTCCTTTAAAAATCTCCAATGAAGAAATACAAGAAAATATACGTGGAGCAAAAGTGAGAGAAATTAAACGTCTGAAAACAACAAGAAATGGAGAAAGATGTGATAGCTTCTCAGTCTTGATCACATTTTGAAGGAGAATGTTTACCAAGTAAAATTTTCATAGGTTATATGAGCTATGATGTAAAACAATACATTCCTCCTCCATTAAGGTGTTTTAAATGCCAGAAATTTGGACACGTAGCAGCGATCTGTAAAGGAAAACAACGATGTGGAAGATGTGCGGGTGAACATGAATATGGGAAATGTGAAAAAGAAGCAAAAATTAAATGTTGTAACTGTGGGGGAGAACACACTGCTGCTTACCGTGGATGTCAAGTCAGTAAAAGAGCAGAGGAGATCCAAAAAGTTAAACTAGCTCAAGGGATTACTTACGCTGAAGCCGTGAAAAGAATCCCAAATCAAGCAGAGAGACCAAAACCAACTGTGACACCAAACATAAAACCAAAGGCGTGTGATGGATGCTCTAAAATAGCTAATGATTCAATGATAGTGAACAAAAAGGATTTTGTGCTGTTTATGGTAGAAGTGATTAATTGTTCAGCTCAAACAGTAAAGAAAACTGAAAAGATTAAAATTATCGTGAGGGCTGCAGAAAAATATCTAGATGTGAAAAACCTTGGTTGGGAAGCAGTAGAGAATATGATAGGCAAAGGAGTAACACCAACTCAGTCAGAAGGTGGTACTTCTACATGATCATGAAAATATTTCAATGGAACGCAAGAAGTCTTATATCAAATGGACAAGATTTTAAACATTACATATCACAACTACAAGAGAAACCTCATATTATCTGTATTCAAGAAACCTGGTTAAAACCAGAATTAGATTATGTTTTACATGGGTACACTGCAATCAGGAGAGATAGAGATAGTGGAAGGGGTGGAGGAATAATGACATTTGTACAAAATAATATAGGTTACAGTATAATCAATATAGGGAAAGATCATGAATACATTTCTATTAAAATATGGACAGGTAAGGACGAAATAATCATTATTAATTATTATAATCTGTGTAAAGAATTAAAAACTGAAACATTGAATATAGTACGAGGACAGGAGCAGGGGAAAATTGTATGGTGTGGAGATTTCAATGCTCACAGTAATCTTTGGGGAAGTGATCACACAGACATAAATGGTAGAAACATAGAGGAATTCATTGAAGATAACAGACTGGTGTGCATAAATAATGGAACAGGGACAAGATATAATATCACAAAGAACACAGAAACAGCAATAGATTTAACATTTACCTCAAATAACATTGCAGGAATTACACAGTGGGAAGTAATAAACAAAACAACACTTGGCAGTGACCATTATCCAATAATCATTCAAATAGGAATGGATGCTCTTAAAGGAAAACCATTTCAAGTACCTAGGTGGCAATTTAGTAAAGCAAACTGGATACATTTTCAAGATCAGATAGAAGCAAAATGTGGAGAAATTATTAAAGAAAGTATTAAAGATGTTGAAGAATTTAATGGAAAATTAACATCATTAATTATACAGACTGCAAATAAAACAATACCTAAAAGTACAGGAAGTAGAATTAAAAAGAATGTTCCATGGTGGAATGAGGACTGCAAAAAAGCTATTAAAGAAAGGAATAAAGGATTTAAACAACTTAAAGTTCAGCATACAGTTGAAAAGTTAATATGTTATAAAAGGAAACAAGCAATCGTTAGGAGAACAATAAGAAAGGCAAAGAGAGAATACTGGCAAAAATACTGCTCTACCATAGGGAGAGAAACAAAATTATCAGATGTGTGGGGGATGATAAGGAGGATGAATGGGATAACTAAAAAATATGAAATCCCAATAATCAAACAAGAAAACACTGTTGCAATAAACAATTTAGATAAAGCAGAATTATTAGTTAAAACACTGGTTAAAATACATAGTTCTGATAATATTTCAGAGAATGTTAGGGAGTTGAGGGACAATATATTAAAAAAAACATCCAAATATAGTTGACAGAAAACCAGTCAATGAAGAGAAGATGGACCTACCTATAACTTTATTTGAATTTAAAAGAGCTCTTAGTAGTACAAAACAATCATCCCCTGGAAAAGATAATATTTGTTATGATATGTTAAAACATATGGGTGATAAGTCTACTAAAGCAATATTAACTTTGTTTAATTTAATTTGGGACAGTGGTAAAATACCAGTTACATGGAAAAAATTCAATCATAATACCAATATTAAAACCAGGTAAAGATCCTTCAAATCCCTCAAACTATAGACCAATTGCTTTAAACTCACAATTGGGGAAAACAATGGAAAAAATAATAACTGAAAGGCTATATTGTTATTTAGAACTTAATCAACTTTTAACACCAAATCAAAGTGGATTTAGGAAAGGGAGAAGTACAATGGACTCTGTGTTATGCTTCGAATCTGAGATAAGGAAAGCACAAGCTAATAAAGAATCAGTTATTGCAGTCTTTTTTGATATTGAAAAAGCTTATGATACTGTTTGGAAAGAAGGTTTATTAATAAAACTGGAAAGACTTGGGGTAAAAGGAAAGCTATTTAATTATATAAATTTTTTTTATTTGAAAGAACAATAGAAGTGCGAGTGGGAAAGGAATTTTCGAATAAATGTAGTGTGGAGAATGGTACTCCCCAAGGTAGTGTTTGTAGCCCAGTATTATTCTTGATAATGATCAACGATATATTTGAAAAAGTAGATCCTGGAATTGGTAAATCTTTATTTGCGGATGATGGAGCTTTATGGATTCGTGGTCGTAATCCAGAATATATTAAGAATAAAATGCAAAAGGCAATCAATGAAGTTGAAATATGGTCCAATAAATGGGGTTTTAAACTTTCAACAACAAAATCTCAGGTTATCTGCTTTTCTAAAAAACATAAATCTATCTCCTTAAAATTATATGGTCAAAATCTTGAACAGGTTAAAGATATAAAATTTTTAGGCATGATATTCGATGAAAAACTAACATGGAAACAACATATAGAAAAAATAAAAATAAAATGTAAAAATGTCAATAATATATTGCGTTGTTTAACAGGAAGGGAATGGGGAGCAAGTAGAAAAGCATTAGTAAATATATATCAATCACTTATGAGATCCACAATGGACTATGGCAGCATCAGCTATTTGGCAGCAGCAGAAACTAATCTGAAGCTTCTGGATATAGAACAATCAAAAGCACTTAGAATATGCAGTGGAGCATTTAGAACATCACCAGTCTCAGCTCTTCAAGTTGAAATGGGGGAAATGCTTTTACGAATAAGAAGATTAAACCAAATGTTAGTGTACTGGATTAATATTAAAGGACATGACCAATCGCACCCAGTAAATAGTATATTGCAAGAATGTTGGGAACATCAAAAAACAAATATTTATAGTTTTGGCTGGATAGGTAATATAAAAGCTCAATATGCAGGGTTGCATGAAATAGACTTGAGTCCAACAGTTAATCACTCGTGTATTCCTCACTGGTTATATATTTATCCTTCTGTCGATTTATCATTACACAAAGTTAATAAAAAATAAAGGGAAAAATATGTCAGAAAACTTCTTAGTGCATCAATTTTTTCATAAACAATATATGGATAAACTTATAGTATTTACAGATGGATCAAAAGATCCAGAATCAGGACTAACAGGAGCAGCAGTATACATCCCAAACCACAATATAGAGATGAAGAAAAGAGCAACAAATAACTTGTCAGTATATACAGCAGAATTATTAGCAATAATCATGGGATTAGAATGGATTGAAAAATATAATGATCAAAAATATGTAATTGCATCTGATAGTATGGCAGCCTTATTAAGCATCAAATCAAGCAAATCAGAAAGACAAGACATAATTGACAGAATTTACCACATTCTATATAAACTTCACTTGAGGGAAATATCAGTAGATTTCGTTTGGATCCCAGCACATGTGGGAGTGGAAGGCAATGAAGGTGCAGACATTCTTGCAAAACAGGCGTTAAAATCTAAAAATATAAACTATAAAATTCCATTAAGTAAAGCTGAATGTAAAATGATAATAAATAGATATGTTGGAAAGGTCTGGCAGGAAAATTGGGACATAAACGATACAGGACGACATTTATATAACATTCAGAAAAAGGTAGGATGTACAAAGAAAGTAGGAAGGAATAAGAAACTAGAAACAATAATGACCCGTATCAGAATAGGACATACAGGTCTCAATAAATCACTTAAAGTAATAGGAAAACATGCAACGGGACAATGCGACAAATGTAATCTCCCTGAAACAGTACAACATGTTTTTATGGAATGTACTGGATATGAATTCGAAAGAAGAAGTTTCCAAAAAGAAATGGATAAAATGAATATAAAATTTACAATGAATAACATTTTTAGTAGTGATGATAATAAAGTCAAAAATCAAATTATTATTTTCTTGAAACAAACAAATTTAATAGATAGAATTTAGATGAGGTATCAAGGTTAAGTAATTTCACAGAATTTTTATTTATTTATTTATTTTTATTTATTTATTTATTTTATTTATTTATTTATTTATTTTGCGTATATGTCTCCTGCTCACACTCCAGCTCAGTAGGTGGCGGTAATGCACCTAGCAGTTGGTATGCCAACCGCCATAAAACAATACTAGAAGAAGAAGAAGAAGAAGAAGAAGAAGAACTAAGGAGACACCTTACACCGGAACTAATGCGAGTCACCGTGTTTGCGCCGAACAGCTGAAACTGACGGACTTCAAACAAACCACGGGGCTGTTTATCTTCATGACGTTCTAACGAAAATAAAACATTTAAATCAAATAAGAAGGATGTGGGGCGTCAGGCGGTATCTGTCGTTGGTCGCAAAGAGAGGTGAGTGTATTTGTAGTAAAGTTACTTGTTTTTATTTACTTTACTCTTGAAATTCAAACCTTTGAGTAACTCGCTGCTAAATGTAAACAAGAGGGTAAATATCCTGATGCATGCTCAATAATCCAGATAGAAAAATCTAAAAAAGTTCAATCTGGTCCTCTGGACATTCAAAAAAACCCAAAACAAAGCAAAACAACAAAAAATGTAGAAACGTTTCGTCTCTCGTCCGAGAGACTTCTTCAGTCTGACGTGCTGTATTCATCTCAGTCTCTTAAATAGCACCTTCTCAGAGTGGATCAACCAGTTTTG
>NC_056513.1:30786913-30794284 GCF_014905685.2 Nematolebias whitei | reverse complement strand
TATATCACATATGATATATATATATCACATATGATATATATATATATATATATATCACATATGATATATATATATATATCACATATGATATATATATATCACATATGATATAAATATATATATATATATATACACACACACACATATATATACACATATGTGTGTACATATATATTTGTGTGTGTGTACATATATATTTGTGTGTGTGTGTATATATATATACTTATATATATATTTATATATTTATACACATGTACATACACACATACATGCATACGTACATACACACAACTTCAAAATAACATAAATTCTCAACCTGTACTGAAAACAGTTTCTGCGTCTCAGCGCCACCAGCTGGTGAGAGGTGGTGACGTCAATTTGAACCCCGCCCACTGGAACCGGTACTGAAAGCATAATGGAAACACAACCTGTAACGTACCGAGTAGAGTAGAGCCGTGCTATACCGGTACTACAGGTACTAATGGAAAAGGGGCATTAGTGGGGGAGTGTTTGGATGCTGAAGTTGACATGGGTGGAGTTATTGTCCAATGCCTTTTAGATACGGGGTCAATGGTTACAACAATAACAGAGTTTCTTTAGGGATCATTTTTCTGAGAAAAGACTGAAGGAATGTGGTTGGTTGGGTCTTAAAGCAGCGAATTGCTTAAAAATACCTTATTTGGGTTACGTGGAGCTGGATATGTTGATTCTGGGGGTGCACTTACCACGTCGTGGGGTGTTGGTGGTAGAGGATCCATCTGATATTCACATAAAGCAGAAAGACAATTGTTCCTGGGGTATTGGGAATGAATGTACTTAATCTTCTATATTGTGAACTTAATGAGCAATATGGTTCTGATCTATGGGATGCTCCAGTGATAAGAACATCCCCACAGATTTGGAGGAGAGCCCCGAGATGTTGCCAAATGATGGATGCCATGACAAACTCTTCAGAGCCTAATCTTGTCAGGCTCCAGGGGAAGAAAGGTATTTGTGTTCAAGCTGACACTTTGACTTATATTCTAGTAACTTGTCCAAAATTGCCTGTGCATGAACCGGTGGAGTTTTTGTTGAACCCCTGGGGCCTGATGTTGGTTGTCTTCCCGAGGGTCTCTTGGTGTCACCATCACTGATTTAAGGAGAAAGGGGCACAGCCTATGTTCCAGTCACCAATGTGGGTAAAACAGATGTGTGGCTGACACCTCGTAGGGTCATAGCCACAGTTCAAACTATAAAAGTACTGGATGACGAGAATTCACAAATAAATGTGTCCGTGGAGATGGAGAGTTGTACAGTTCATATTTCTACCTTACAGCTGTATGTGGTAAGCCAGAGTTGGATTTACCACAATTTGAGAATCTCAAAAAAGATGAAAGAAGAGGCAAATTCTTTATTATTAAAGTACAGTGATGTGTTTTCTAGAAATGATTTGGATGTGGGTTGTACAAAATTAATTGCGCACGAGATCCCTCTAGTTGATGAAACACCAGTACAATTGCCGTACAGACGCATTCCCCCATCTCAGTATGAACTAGGGGCTGAACGACTACATAATTTTTAAACTCGACATTAACATAATAAAACTCGAGTAGAACTCGAGTACTTGATGACATCATAGGATCTAAAGATACAAAAATAAACAAATAAAACCGCAAAAAAGGTCATTATTTACAAAAAAAGACCAACAAAACATTGGGAGCATATATTATGCTCTTACCATTTATCATACAGCAAATAAGTCACAGGAAAAACTAAACTATTAGTTGTTATTATTAAGCTGCAAACGTGAAGAAACGTGCAGCACGTCAAAAACTAAACTAAAAACAGTGGGGATCCCACCCCACACCACCGCCAGCTGTGGTGTGCATTAAGTTTAGTTTTAGAAATTAATATGTTTATAGATTTTTTTTAAATAGGTTTAGAGATTAATATTTTTTGCTTTTTGTTTGTGAAACAATGTCAGAAGGAAGCTGGTTCGGTAGATTGGACCCGGTGTTACACCATACTCTGTGACCTGCAACAGTGCAACACCGCCCCCTACTGTCACAAAATATGGTGTATCACCAGTTCACAACGAGCTCCAAACAGTCAGGAAGTTGTTTCATTTTCTGTTTCCTTACGGTAGTTGAACTAGAAGATTCATCTTTAGTGAAATATTTCTAGACTATTGATGCATTTCCACCTGTTTGTCAAGACTGGGCCTACTCTGCTCCATCCGTCTGCTTGAAGAAATCCATTTTGTAACCCGCACTGGTGCGGATCACATGACACGTGACGCAATGACGTAACTGCGGCATAATGACGTCACCACGAATACTCAACGTGAAATTAAAAACCTCGATAGGTATCCTAGGAATTGATGTGTAGATTACTCGAGTAGTCTGTTAAAGCCCTAGTATGAACTGGCAAGGAGTCATATCAAACAGCTGTTACAAGGTGAGATTATAAGAGAAAGTAGGAGCCAATATTCATCTCCCATTGTTTTGGTTCAAAAGAAAGATGGTAGTTTAAGAATGTGTGTGGACTACAGACAGTTGAATGCAAAGACAAGAAAATATGCTTTCCTTTACCAAGGATAGAGGAAACATTGGATGCTCTTACTGGAGCCAAATGGTTTTCTACACTAGATTTGGCCAGTGGCTATAGTCAGGTAGAAATGGCAGAGAAAGACAAAGCTAAAACTGCATTTTGTACTCCATTTGGTTTATTTGAGTTTAATCGTATGCCTTTCGGATTATGCAATGCACCGGGTACTTTTCAGCACCTTATGGAGCGTCTATTCGGGGATTGTCGACATCAGTCATTGTTATTGTATCTAGATGATGTAATAGTTTTTTCTTCATCAGTCCAACAACATCTTGAACGGTTGGAAGAAGTAATGTCTCGACTGAAGGAACATGGGTAGTGAAGCTCTCAAAGTGTCAGTTTTTTCAGAAGCAAGTGAAGTATTTAGGCCACGTAGTATCAGCAGAAGGGGTTTCTACTGACCCTGATAAAGTTGCTGCTGTGCAGGACTGGAAAGAGCCAAGCACTTTAGCAGAGCTTCGTTCATTTTTGGGGTTCGCAAGTTATTATAGAAGAATTATCGCTGGAATTGCACACATGGCGGCCCCTTTGCACAGATTAGTTTCCAAGCTTCTTCCTCCAAGTAGAAAGGGCAAAACTCCTCTAAAATGGCTGGCAGAGTCTTGGGACTTGGAATGTGACCAAAGTATCCATAAGCTTAAGGCTGCCTTAACTTCAACACCGGTGCTTGACTATGCAGATTTTCAGAAACCCTTTGTGCTAGATGTTGATGCTAGTCATGCTTGCTTGAGAGCTGTGCTCTCTCAGGAGGAGGAAGGTAGGTTGCGACCCATAGCTTTTGCTAATAGAAGCTTGAAGCCTGCCGAGCGAAACATGAGAAACACAGTTCTACGAAGCTTGAACTGTTGGCTCTTAAATGGGCAGTTACGGAAAAATTTAGAGAATATCTATTGGGGCATAAGTGCACAGTGTTTACAGATAATAACCCTTTGAGTCACTTGGTGACAGCTAAGTTGGGCGCAACTGAACAGAGATGGGTATCAGAGCTGGCAGTTTTTGATATTGATGTGAAGTACCACCCAGGTTCACAAAATACAAATGCGGATGCTCTGTCCCGGCAACATCCAATGATGGAACAGGAGGTTTCTGATGTACGTGATTTTCTGGAACATGGCTATAGTGAGCCTGTGGTTCAGTCAGAGATAGGCACCTTACCTGGTTGTTCATTATCTGACATTTGTGTCTTACAGAAGCAGGATCCAGTAATTGGTCCCTTTTTGAAGTTTTGGAAGGCAGCCAGGATGCCAGATGTAAAAGAAAGGAAAGATCTTAGTAGAGGCACCAGGGAATTGGTCCGCCAGTGGGGGTGCATTTTTGAGGAAAAATCTGTTGTACCGTCTCATTTACACTCCAGATGGCGGTAAGGAAGCTAACCAAATTTTGTTACCCCAGTGCTTGCAGAAAGGTATTTTTGAGTCCCTTCATGACAATCATGGCCATCAGGGAATATAACGTACATTTCAGTTGGTCCATGTACAGTATTATTGGCCAAATATGTATAATGACATTGAGAGGTGGTGTAAAACTTGTGGAAGGTGTGTGGTTTCCAAGGCTCTTCAGCCAAAGATTAAAACTTTTATGGGTCATGTTAGAGCATCTTGCCCTCATGAAATATTAGCAATTGATTTTACAGTTCTGGAACCTTCAACAGAAGGTAAAGAAAATGTTTTGGTGATGACTGATGTTTTTTCTAAGTACACCCAGACTGTTGCAACGAAGGACCAACGAGCTACTACAGTGGCAGAAGCATTAGTGAAGCATTGGTTTCAGCTGTTTGGGCCACCAAGTCATATTCACTCTGACCAGGGACGAAATTTTGAAAGTGCATTGGTTCAACAGCTTTGTAAGACATATAAGATTGAGAAGAGTTGAACTACGCCATACCATCCATAGGGCAATGGTCAGTGTGAGCGGTTTAACCGTACACTCTATGACCTGTTACGAGCTCTGCCCCCAGAGCAAAAATGCTATTGGCCTCGACACCTTTCTCAGGTCACTTATGTTTATAACACTACAGTCCACCAGTCAACGGGTATGACTCCATACTTTCTAATGTTTGGACAGGAACCTCGTTTGCCAGTGGACTTCTTGGTGGGGGTGGAAAGGGAACTAGTTGATTTGTCCAGGGAAGATTGGGTGATGGAACATCAAAAGTCCCTGGCTGTTGCATATGACACTATCCAAAAAAGGTTGGAGGTCAGAAGAGCACAGCAGTATTTAAAAGATGAAGATGATGGGGCCGCCCCTAATTTTGAACGGGCAATTTAGTATATACCAGAAACCGAGCTGTGAAAGGCCAAAATAAGATTCAGGATTTTTGGGACTCTACACCATATGAGGTAGTGCATCCACCCCCTGAGAGAGGTGTGGTGTATTCAATTGCACCCTTAGGCCAGGGTGAGCCACTTTGTCAGGTGCATAGAGCTGACTTGAGAAGTATTCCTGAGCCTAGAGAAGGGGAATCTGTGAGAGGGGTTGATGAAATGGTAAGTTGGGAGGATCACACAGAGCCACAGGAAACTCACAGTGTTGAACGGGTTGGAAATGTATCTGGGGTCATTTTAAATGATATTGTGGAACCCTCCCATGAGGCTTTGGACCCTGGGTCTTCAGATTCTGAACACAATGCAACGCTGCCTCTCCCTTCCCAGGAAGATGAATTGAATGTAGAAAATGTCCCAAGAGAACCCCGTAGATCTTCAAGGAAAACTGCTGGGCAGCATTCTAACCCATTTAATCTGCCCAAGTCTGTGCTTTCTGAAGTGAATGAATGAACTGTAGTGTTTTTGTTCGTCGGGTCGCCGATGAATTTTGAAGGGGAGGGATGTAACCAGTGGCACCTGTTGGTGCTCCACCTCACTGACTGAAAGGCAAGCAGATAAAGGAGTAGGTGTGGCCTTTCAGAAATGTTTGTCAGAGCTCTGATGGTTGTGCTTCTGCTGTTGGAGTGTATGGTAAGAAATCACATTTATCTTGTGATCTGGTGTTTTTAAAAACTTAATGCAGGTATCTCTCCTTATGTGTTGTTTGGATGTCGCAGTGTGGTCACACAAGATTTTAAAGTGTTTTCTACATCCAGCTGCATGTGGGTGTGACAACGTGTCAGGTATAGTTTGTTTTTATATAAATGTATGTCAAGTTATTAATTGGATTTTGATGTCTTTATAGTTTCAGATGTACCGTTTCCTGCTGTCCTTTTTGAGTTGAGATTATTGAATTGTTTTTTGGTGGTCCGCCCAGGCCTTGCATGGCCTGTAGACCAGAAGATCTGGGAGTGAGTCTTGTAAGGGCAGACTAACTACTTTATTTTTGTTTTGTTTGTCCTTATTTAGCCATCCACCTATGTGACAACAGATGTAGCTTATAGCCACAAGACTTTACATCCAGGAAGCCTGACCCATTCTCATGTGGTGTGGGAACCTGAAGTTTGTGGCCTTTTTCACTTAGTTTTGTCAGCTTCTCTTTGACTTGTAGGCTTGTGGAACATATGAGCAGCACTGGTTGTAACAATTGGGAATTAAAGTGCCACATGATTTATCCACTATTAAATTGTCTATTTTGACTCTACTGATTGATATGACATTTATTGGACCTACGGGTTACATTCGTATTAGGGGTAGACTACCTTGTGACTGAAAGGTTACATACTGTTTGACAAACTAGGTTAATAATTTGCACTTATGTAGCCATGTACTCTATAAAATTGATACAGTGTGTGGTTCAGGGAACAGTGTCGAGGAACTGATAGAATGACTGGGTAATTTCTAATCCGTTCACTCTTTATCCGCAGAAGCTGCTGGGACAGAATGGAAGCTGCCAGCAGATGGACTAGATTCACCAGAAAACTGGCTCAGGTCTAGTGTGGCCCCTATAAAGGGAAAATAATGAAATACTTTATCCAGTTAAATTGGTGGTGTTTTGAGACTCTTTTAGTAGCCCAGTCTGTACTACAGATGGGAAATAACCTGAGGTTTAGACATCAACATATAAACGGGATGTGACCTGAGCCGAACAATTTTATCCCCCCCCCCAGTAGCAACTATTGGTTTATGATCAAATACCAAGACAATGATAACTAAACTCTTAAACGTATGGCCTGATGTAGTAAATGAAGCCAAAGTTAACACTATGATGACTATTTTATATTCACCCAATGTGCAAAGTGCTCTTCTTGTTTGAGTGTTTTCTACAAAGAAGGATTTTTATCGATCAAAAAATGCAACAGTTTGGCAAAATTAAGAAAATGTTTGATTTTCCATACACTATTCTCTTGGTTAAAACCGGCCTTTAAAACATTTTAAATACACAAATAAGGATGATTTTATGTACTTGACTGGGCTTCTACTCAGCCTTAATGAGGATATCATTCGAATTCATGATCTTTGGTGGTTTTGTGATGTGTAAACATTTATTTTCCGGGGCAGGGATGTTTTGAGCCGTTTTCTGTTAAGTCTTTTTTAGGTAAGTAAAATAAAATAAAAAGTGTACGTGTTTAAACAAAAAATTACTACACAGTGTGTAATGCTATCTTACAATTAATAATCTTTCTACTCGAAAGACTGCAACAGAAATTAATAAAAACAGATGCATTTGCTAAACTATTTACCCTCTTCTAAAAAAGTTCAATCTGGTCCTCTGGACATTCAAAAAAACCCAAAACAAAGCAAAACAACAAAAAATGTAGAAACGTTTCGTCTCTCGTCCGAGAGACTTCTTCAGTCTGAGGTGCTGTATTCAGCTCAGTCTCTTAAATAGCACCTTCTCAGAGTGGATCAACCAGTTTTG
>NC_056513.1:30785428-30786813 GCF_014905685.2 Nematolebias whitei | reverse complement strand
CTCAGTCTCTTAAATAGCACCTTCTCAGAGTGGATCAACCAGTTTTGCTGCTGACAACCAAAACCAGCTGATCACATGCTCAAGAAGGACCATCAGCCTAACAATGGATCATTAGCACACTGATTGCTGTGTACTATTCACAGAGGGCTGAGTGATACTAGCAATCACAGCATTGTAAGAGGGGGACAATTGAACACGTAGGCCTCCACCCCTGTTTAACGATGGACGGTTTCTTTTCACAAAGATGGCCTCTTTTACTCCTCTCTCAAACCATCGTTCCTCTCTATCCAGGATGTGAACATCTTCATCCCTGAAAGAGTGACCGCTGGCCTGGAGATGAGTGTAGACTGCAGAGTCCTGGCCTGATGATGTTGATCTTCTGTGCTGGGCCATCCTAGCTGCCAACTAAAGGGATGAGTACAGACACCAGATATTTGGAAACATTTTAAGTGACAGAGTTAATCATGCTAACAGCTCAGAACACCACGGACTTTGTGGATAAGGTGAGGGATGTCATCATGGAGACTGATGAAACAATGGTCTCTTTTGATGTCACATCACTCTTTATGTGCATTCCTGTTGATGATGCAGTAGAGGTGGTCAGTTTAAAATTAAAATCAGACACCACTCTGAGCAGCAGTACCACGCTTTCCACAGATCAACTGTGTCAACTCTTGAAACTGTGCCTGCAGTCAACCTACTTCACATATGGGGAGCAATATTATAGGCAGAAACATGGGTGTGCTATGGGGTCTCCAGTTTCTCCTATTGTTGCCAACCTGTACATGGAGGAGGTAGAAAAGAGAGCCTTGACATCCTTTTCAGGGACACCACCAAGTCATTGGTTCAGGTATGTTGACGACACCTGGGTTAAAATTAAATCTCAGGAAGTCCAACATTTTACTGACCACATCAACTCTGTGGATAAATACATCAAGTTCACACGAGAAGATGAAAAAAATGGCAAGTTGGCTTTCTTGGACTGTGAGGTCTCAGTCTCTGATAGAGGACATTTGCAAACTGAGGTGTACCGCAAACCCACCCACACAGACCAGTATTTGCAGTTTGACTCCCATCACCCTTTGGAGCACAAGTTAGGAGTCATCAGGACTCTGTATCACAGAGCAGACAGCGCCCCCACTAGCTCAGGAGCCAGGCAGAAGGAGAAATCCCACACAAGACAGGCTCTAGAGCAATGTGGATATCCTAACTGGGCCTTCCTAAAAGCAGAGAAGAAACCCAAACAGGACTCCAGTCAGCCAACAGGTGAAAAGGAGGAACCCAGACCAGTGGTCATTCCATATGTTGAGGGAGTATCAGAGAAACTGAGACGTTTATTTTCTAAACATAACGTCCCAGTGGCTTTTAAACCCCAAAATACATTA
>NC_056513.1:30782571-30785328 GCF_014905685.2 Nematolebias whitei | reverse complement strand
GCATTTTGGGTTTTCATGAGCTGTATGCCATAATCATCAGTATTAAAACAATTAAAGACCTGAAATATTTCAGTTGGTGTGCAATGAATCTGCAATATATGAAATTTTCATTTTTATCATTACATTATCGAAAATAATGACCTTTATCACAATACGCTAATTTTTTGAGAAGGACCTGTAAAAGTCAAATGAGTGTTTAATACTTCAAAGGACTGTTTAAAATAAAGATTGGATCCAGAACTGATCCCTGTGGAACACCTTTACCTACACAAAGAAAGCTGGAAGGTAAACCTATTTTCACACAAAAAACTGTTTGAGATAGTTTTTAAATTACCAAACTGTATGTCGACGGTCCAAAACTAAATGTCGACGGTCCAAAACTGAGAAGTCTTTGCTTTAATAAAGTATGTTTCTGCTAAGGCAGCTGTCGACTGTAGTAACGTGATTTTACCCAAGACCAAACTGAACATTAGCTAGATATTCTGAGTAGTTAGATACTTCTTTAGCTGTTCACTGTATGTCTTCAACAGGACAGTTTGGGTTACTCTGCCGCCCTCGGTTTGGCTCCCTCCCTGAACTAGAGCTCCAGTACCTTCAGTGCACGTGTTGTTGGAGGAGCCGGGTTCCCTTGGCGAGCTTCGATACCCTTAACTCCGCTCTCACCTCATCCTTGTCCCAGCCCAGTAAGGAGGACAGCAGCAGACCCCTGGACGACACCTACACCCTCGAACAGAGAAACGCCATCCTCCAGCTCCTCAACACTGCATCTGCCTCAGAGCTGGCCGGCGTGAAGCTACTGAGAGGCCGCAAGGCGCTCAACATTGTGGAGTACAGGAGTAACAATGGTCCTTTTACAACTCTGGAGAGTGTTATTAATGTGCCGCTGCTGAAGCACAAAAGTGCTGTCATAATCTTCAACTCCATCATCAACCCAGAGAAGAAGGAAAGGAAAGAGAAGTTGCAGCTGACAAAGTTTATTCTGCCAGTGGTGGACAAGACCTGGCTACAGCAGGTGAGCTTTCCTTCTGGTTAATTTTAAGTGATGAGTGGTAACTATAGATGCACCGATCCGCTTTCTCAATTTCCGATACCGATATCTGAGGTTTAGTGTTGGTCAATACCGATCTGATACAGAAAAACTGTGCTGAATTCCATTCAATAAACTCAGCGTGCTCTTTAGCTTGAAATCTCTGGAGATGCTTGATTAAGTTGGTAGTGTTATAACTGGAAGCTTTAGTGAGACCCCCTGGAACTGTTTCTGTGCATGTATTGTATTGCACATATCCTCTCTCTCTCTCTCTCTCTCTCTCTCTCTCTATCTCTATCTCTATCTCTATCTCTATCTCTATCTCTCTCTCTCTCTATCTCTATCTCTATCTCTCTATCTGTCTTTATCTTGTGCTCTGGTCCAGTGTCTTCATGGACGATGTGTGTGAGGGTGGACATGTTTGGAGGTTGCTGTGTTGAAGCTCCATGAATCAGCCTCTCTGCAGCTCTCAGCACCTTCACTGAGCCTTGAGAGAATCACTGAGCTGCTGTTGTTCATCACAATTAGAAGCTGGTAGCTCTCGTCAAATGATGATCTCCAGCATCATCTTGTTCATGCCAGGCTTTTCATCCACTGACCACAGACACCTGGAAACATCAGGGGGACCAGCAGCTATTTAACACATCTGGAAGGAAACCAGTGAGATTTTAATATGACCATGACCATTATGATAAGATGTTATGTGGGGGAGTGGTGGCACAGAGGTTAGAAGATGGGCCTGTGATGGGAAAATTGCAGGTTCAACTCCCGGTACCGTCAACATCAAAATGTGGGTGGAAAAGGTGAAACACCCACACCTGCCTCCACCCTCATTGGCCCCACTCTGGGCCCCTGAGCAAGGCACTCAACCCCCACCATCTGCTCCTAAACAGGTCTTTCTAGAAAATGAGTTCTCGTGACTCAGTGAGACTACCTGGATAAATAAAGGTAAATGAAAAAATAAAAGTTTAAAATAGAAATACTCACATCATGAGGTCGAGGTTGTGTGTGTGACGTGCACGTTCCTGAGAGGCCACAGACAGAGCAGCTCCAGCTTTTGTTGAGTTCCTGTAGTCCTGCAGTTTTCAAGCTGAAATGAAAAAACATAATGAATATGAACTTTACAGTCTATAGTTACCTGTACATATAAACACATGGAGGTGTCTCACCTTGTGACTGACAATAAAATATGTAAATTTATGAACTCTAATGAACTGTGAACCGATGGTACCACACCATCTCTCAGTCGGAGAGTCTGATCAGTTTGATCAAAATCCTCCAGTTTAAAATCCTCACTTCTCAGATGAATCCTCCTCAAAGATACTTCCTCCTCTTCCTCACATCTTGTTCTTTGGGAAACCTTCAAAATGAAAACAGGAGATTTGTGTGTACACAAAAACATACTTAACTAACATACATACAAAAACAACTTAAACAAAACTCCATTTTTGATGCATATCTGTTGATAATAAACCAAAGCTACTAAAATAGTGAGTACGTTTGTTAGAAAAATATTCCTGTCATCAGATCTCAGTTAGCTTCATTGCAGCTGAACACCGTGTTACACTGAACATCACATCAGCTGGTGGACATAAATGTAGTAGAACATATCTGTCATATATTCATACTGTTAAAACGGATTCTTTCATTTTTCTGGACTGTATAAAACGTGCATTGAATTTAATAAAATGTGGACGTGAGACGTTAATTATCTTTGACTCACCACGACA
>NC_056513.1:30769664-30782471 GCF_014905685.2 Nematolebias whitei | reverse complement strand
TGACCATGGTATTACTGTGCTCAATTGGCCTGCCAACTCTCCTGACCTGAACCCCATAGAGAACCTGTGGGATATTGTGAAGAGAAAGTTGAGAGACGCAAGACCCAACACTCTGGATGAGCTTAAGGCCGCTATCGAAGCATCCTGGGCCTCCATAACACCTCAGCAGTGCCACAGGCTGATTGCCTCCATGCCACGCCGCACTGAAGCAGTCATTCATGCAAAAGGATTCCCGACCAAGTATTGAATGTATAACTGAACATGATTATTTGAAGGTTGGCGATTTTTGTATTAAAAACACTTGTCTTTCATTGGTGGGATGAAATATGCTAATTTTTTGGGACAGGCATTTTGGGTTTTCATGAGCTGTATGCCATAATCATCAGTATTAAAACAATTAAAGACCTGAAATATTTCAGTTGGTGTGCAATGAATCTGAAATATATGAAAGTTTCATTTTTATCATTACATTATGGAAAATAATGACCTTTATCACAATATGCTAATTTTTTGAGAAGGATATGTATGTTGATGATATTGTGAAGTACTTTGTTGTATCGACAGTTTATCAGGGATTTATCAGACCCAACAGTTTTTTAATGTCCATCACATTTTGTGCGATTCCAAGCTGGTTTTGAAGGCTAAGAAAAATAAGTCTAATGTTTTTCTTAAAATTAAAATTCATGAATCTTCTTGGCTCAGAATTAGTGCCTGAATACAAACAGTTAAAAATTCTGAATGAAAATTTTCCTTCAAAATCTCACATTCAGCAACTGTAAAAAAAAATATAATATAATTTCTTCTTTAGAAACAAATCGCTATTCTTTTGAGTCTAAAACAAATTAAAAAAATTGTTTTCCACTGCTTTCATGTTTTTTTAGATTATGGGTATGTACTGTATTTGCAAGCTTCTAAGTGCAGCTTTACCTGCTCAGTTGGAGTTGACCACAGAGCCCTGAGATTTATTACAAACCTTAAAACTGTTTGTTGTGCATTGTATTCTTGCACTGAATGGTACAATTTGTCTTTTTGTAGAATAAATGATTGGTAGGTTCTCATTTACAAATCTAGTCTTGGTCTTATCCCATCAGATTTATAAACCTGCAAGCTCCAAAACAATACAGGAGGTTACTGTACTTGTTTACACTATTTACTTCTTTTAAATGTACCAACGCATTTTAAGAGAAAAAATAAATTGACATCATCTTTCCCTGTTGAAACTTCCAAACCAGCTGAGAGCATTAACCGTATTTTTTACCATATAAATTGTGGTTTTCTGCATAATTTGCATGCCCTGCGACTTATACGCTGAAGCGACTCATTTATGGATTTTTTTTTCTTTCCCAATTTTTGCCTGAGATATGATCGTTTTCAGTCTTTCTGACTAGGGATGCACAATATTATTGTCATGGTATCTGTATCAGACAATATTGGCGTTAAAGTTCAATATCGGACATCAGCTATTCCATTAAAATAACTCACCAACATAAAAGGCACTGTTTTGCCTGCAGCGGCAGCACAACGTGATGACGTCACATGCACCTACCCAATCTCACGGCGAAGAGGAAAATTCAAAATGTCGGCGATGCGGAAGTTTTATTTATTCGTTGGTGAGGATGTCAGATTCCCAAGATTTATGGACTACGTTGTGCCTCGCTACATCGTCCGCAGTCGGGAGATATTTTTCCGACGTAACGCTACCCGAGTTACAAGCCGTCATTTTCGACATCGTTGAGAAGCTAATAGCCGATAGCGCGACTTGTTGGGTGATTTTTACCACACACATTTGGACGTCGTGTTAGCTCCGTTAGCATGAGTAGTCTTACGGCACAATGGATAGACAAAATCTTTTAACTTAAAAAGGCTGTTCTTCATGCACAGGAGTGCAGAAGATCCCACACTGCAGCTAGGAATCTGGAACAAGCCTCCACAAGTGAGACAGCATCACAAGTGACTAATGCTAATAAATAACATTTAACACTTTTCATTTAATATAAGTTAAAGTGCTATGCATATCATATGGCTGTTACTGAATGTATTAGGGATGCACAATGTTGGATTTTTGGCCGATATGTTAAAACTTATTCGGCCGATAACCAATGCCGATACAGATATTTTATATACGTTCCTTTGTCAGAACATAGCCCTCTTATTTAGGCTTATTTGCTACAAAAATTATGTAACATCTGTAAGAACTAGTGACATATATTCAGTAACAGCCATATGATATGCATAGCACTTTAACTTATATTAAATGAAAAGTGTTAAATGTTATTTATTAGCATTAGTCACCTGTGATGCTGTCTCACTTGTGGAGGCTTGTTCCAGGTTCCTAGCTGCAGTGTGGGATCATCTGCACTCCTGTGCATGAAGGACAGCCTTTTGAAGTTCAAAGTTTGTGTCTATCCATTGTACTTGTAAGACTAATTATGCTAACGGGACTAACACAATGTCCAAATGTCTGTGGCATAACTCACCCAAGTGCTATCGGCTATTAGCTTCTCAATGACTTCAGAAATGACGGCTTTGTAGTGATGTAAGGACAGCTTTCGCTGTAACATACTACTAATTAACTATTCTTAAAGCCAGTTCAAGCACAAAGAATATTAATTGTTTAATTACAATGGATTCTTTCTTTTTCGAGTTAAATTTCTTCCATGTGACCAAGATAACTTGAGAGTGGAGTTTTAATTAGTGACATGAGACGCCATTTTTCTTTGACCCATCAGAATAAATGCTGTCATTTATTTAACAGAATCAAAATTTAACATCAAACATGTACACATTGATTGGCTGATCTGTTTCTGAGTAATAAACTTAGCAAGATTTACTAAACAAGACAACAGAAGATTACTGATGGAGAATAATTCATCTCTGAAGGCATCTAGCTTGATTTACTGGCGAATAGAAGTTTAAAGAGAAGGAGTAAAGAGGTTTAAATATTTAAAGAGGAGGTTTAGATGGATGAAGGAAGATGTGTTGACCAGAAAATGGCACCCTTCCTCCGACACCAGCTCAGTCTGCGGTACACTCAGGGCGTGCTGAGGAGGTCCATTGGCACGCTACCTTTTCAGCATCCCCAGTCAGGGTGGCTGAGAATCTTTAGAAGTAGTTCCATATGCTCCAATCAACAGAATAAGCTTCCTTCGAAGTTGAGAGCATTTAATGCTTGGGGTGAGTCACAGCGAGGCAGCTGGGACTCCGCTGAAATGGAGGGACCCTTGGCACATGGTCCAATCCATCAGCTATTTAGTTCAGCTGTAAGACTCCATTAGACTGAGTCTCATCTTCGACTGAAAGTTCCAGGAAGACTGGAAAGACTCGGAAGACTTGGAAGACCCAATAGTTCCAAGAAGTGTTGACTTTTAAAGGGTATCCACTTCCTGTCACTTGGTACTTCCTAATTGGTTGAAACAACCAGCAGGGGTGTAGTTTTAGTGGTGTCAGAGGGTTATTAGAAGTCAGCAGACAGCAGAAATGTTTTTAAGAATGGTTAGTACAGACAGAAAAATATTTTGAAGAAGTGAGAGACAGCAGTTGCCAGCCAGTTCTTATTTACTGTCTGAGAGTTTTAAAACAAGGCACTTCGTTCTCATAACTTGTCTCTGACTTTCGACCTCAAATCCACTGCTCCTCATTCAGACAGAAAACTAAAATGCACACTTACTTCGTAAATAGACATTTAACTTGTATGACTGATGAAGTCTAATGAGGTTTAAAAATCATTAATACTGTTTCACAGTAGGTTTAAATGAGTGGTTCACTTCAACATTAGAAATGGTATGAAATAAACACACTTTTGATTATCAAGATATTATAAAATAGTAATGATAATATAAAAAGAAGAGTGTTCTTTCAATTGATTAATTCAGGATACAATTAAATAGTCTCTTGATAACAGTTCCTGTCCCTTGAAGGTCTTCAGAGACAGATTGATGTCGGAGGTCTAGTTCACTACAGCTTGTAACTCGGGTAACGTTACGACGGAAAAATATCTCCGACTGTGGACGATGTAGCGAGGCTCAACGTAGTCCATAAATCTTCGGAATATGACATCTTCACCAACGAAAAATAAAACTTCTACACCGCAGACATTTTGAATTTTCCTCTTCGCTCAGGTAAGCGCACGTGACGTCATCGCGTTATGCTGCCGCTGTAACGTCATCTCATTGTGCTGTCACTGCAGGCAAAATCAATGACTTTTATATTGGTGAGTTATTTTAATGGAATGGCCGATGCCCGATATTGAAATGTAACGCTAATATTGGCCGATACAATGCCGATAATATCGTGCATCCCTAGAATATATGTCCCCAGCTCTTACAGCTGTTGCACAATTTTTGTAGCAAATAAGCCTAAAAAAGGGCTATGTTCTGACAAAGGAACGTATATAAAATATCGGTATCTGCATCGGTTATCAGCCAAATAAGTTTTAACATATTGACATATTGGATATCGGCCAAAAATCCAATACCGTGCCTCCCTAATTCGGATTGAAAAATGTTGAACTCTACCATTTTAAGCCGCTAGATGGCACTTGAGTAGTGTGGCATGCCGTTGTGTCATGTAATAGGTAAAAGTGGCCACAATCTGCTTGCCGTAGCCTGACACTTTCGTCCAGCTCACCTGAAGCAACCGTCAACCAGATTCATTTTGTTGCGCCAGCAAAATACAGCTAATTTGACCACTGAAGTGCATTTATTAAGTAAAAGTTCAACTGAGACACACCTTTACTATAAAGTCGAGCAAACAAATTGTTTTTAGGTGGTTATATTGTTATTTCAAAGAAATGCACAGCGAGTCCTCACATGCACACTCCTACTTCTGCGTATCGGCTTTTGAAATACAGCTGATTTGACTGTCAAAGTGCATTCATTAAGGAAAACTTAAACTGAGACACACCTTTACTATAATGGTGAGCAAATAAATAATTGTTTTTAAGTGTTAATCTTGTTAAATTCTTGTCAAAATCCTCCTGTGCACATTCCCGCGGCCGCCATTTGGCATCCAACTGATTTTTGGCACAACACCGGCACACATTTCTGGGTTGTCAGAAGCATAATAGATGCAACGTATACGTTGAAGCAATGTATATATTAATTTTTTCCCACTTTATCAGACATATTTGGACTGACACAAGTTATAATGCGGTGTGACGGGTACGGCAAAAAATATGGTGAGCTCATTTTAAAACAGGGTTTTTATACATTTTTCATTTCAAAATGTTGTACTTTTATAACTTCATTTTATTTTTTTGTTGATTTAGAGCCGTTTTTCATGTTGACATCTACATAAATTGGTAACACTTTACAATAAGGTACACAAAATTTGATTAACTACTAGGGAATGCCTCAGGAACAAATCAGGAGCTAATGGGCAGTTAACCAGTACTTACTGGGAAACACACAGTCAAGCCTTATTAGGAGACTACTGGTTTGTTACCACAGAAAGAAGATAAATGATTCATGTGGGTTCTGAATAAACCCTACACCTGGGAGATCACAGTTTGTAATTGTCAAAAACCTGTTTCCTAGTTATTACTGATTTTATTGGATTTTCTCTTTTGTAAATCTATTGATGAAAGACATCAGTTTCATAATCTTGTACTGCTGTCATCTTAACTCTGTCTGACTATCACTTACTGAGAACCAAATCATTGCCTCACTATTAGTTTGTTCACTGATGTAGTGAAGCATCATACCAAGTACTCACTGTGGAACCGATCATTACTTAATCACTACCTGACCATTACCTACAGTTTGTTACCACAGTAAAAAACCAGTAGTCTCCTAATAAGGCTAGGCTGTTTGCTCCCCAATAAGTACTGGTTAAATAACCATTAGCTCCTGATTCGTCCATATTTGTTTCCTTGGTATCTACCCATTAGTTCTAGATTAGTTCCTCAATTTACAAGGTAACTAACCAGTAGCCCCCTAACAAGGCTTGGCTGTGTGTTCCCCAGTAAGTACTGGGTAAACACCCATTAGCTCCTGATTTGTTCCCGATTCATTCCTGAGGCGTTCCCAAGTAGTTAATCAAATTTTGTGTACCTTACTGTAAAGTGTTACCCAAAAATTTACTGTAGTTTGTTTAGTGATGGAACTTTAATCATCTGCAAAAAACAACGCAAACTGTACACATAAAATGAACAGGCAGAACATTTACATAAAAAGTTTTATGTTTTCCTGATTAGCTTATAAATTTAACACCATAGTTTAAGTCTTCAATACAAAATTACCGGTAAGTTTCTTTATTTATTATATATAGGAACACAGTTTTAACAAAGAAGACTTTCTATGTGTAACCAGTGGCACCTGTTGGTGCTCCACCTCACTGACTGAAAGGCAAGCAGATAAAGGAGTAGGTGTGGCCTTTCAGAAATGTTTGTCAGAGCTCTGATGGTTGTGCTTCTGCTGTTGGGGTGTACGGTAAGAAATCACATTTATCTGGTGATCTGGTGTTTTTAAAAACTTAATGCAGGTATCTCTCCTAATGTGTTGTTTGGATGTTGCAGTGTGGTCACACAAGATTTTAGTGTTTTCTACATCCAGCTGCATGTGGGTGTGACAACGTGTCAGGTATAGTTTGTTTTTATATAAATGTATTTTAATAACTATTAAAATTAATTGTATATGAAACTGTCAAGTTATTAATTGGATTTTGATGTCTTTATAGTTTCAGATGTACCATTTCCTGCTGTCCTTTTTGAGTTGAGATTATTGAATTGTTTTTTGGTGGTCCGCCCGGGAACTTGCATGGTCTGTAAACCAGAAGATCTGGGAGTGAGTCTTGTAAGGGCAGACTAACTGCTTTATTTTTGTTTTGTTTGTCCTTATTTAGCCATCCACCTATGTGACAACAGATGTAGCTTATAGCCACAAGACTTTACATCCAGGAAGCCTGACCCATTCTCATGTGGTGTGGGAACCTGAAGTTTGTGGCCTTTTTCACTTAGTTTTGTCAGCTTCTCCTTTGACTTGTAGGCTTGTGGAACATATGAGCAGCACTGGTTGTAACAATTGGGAATTAAAGTGCCACATGATTTATCCACTATTAAATTGTCTATTTTGACTCTACTGATTGATGTGACATTTATTGGACATACGGGTTACATTCTGGCGTTGTTGGTAGGGCTTGTGGCAGTCCCAATAGGGAGGGTGGCATATATTTTTTTAATGTTATTGAAAGGACAGCAGGAGCAGTAGTTGGCTTCCTCTTCAAGTTACCACCATGTCTTCTAAGGAGGATGCTGAGAAGTTGAAGATGGTTAAGCGCATACAGGAATTGGAGAATGAACTGAGGGATCTGAAAGCCATGGAAAGTCCCTCGACATCTGCAGGAACTTCAGAGAGCAAGATTGGACCAGCTATGAGAGACAGCCCTGTAGTATATGTTCAACTGGACAGAAAACTTCCAACATTTTCTGGGAGGTTGGACAATTCAGACTCAATGACACTCGATGAGTGGATTGACCAAATAAGAGACCATGTTCAAACAAGCGGTAAAACTAAGAAAGAACGTGCTCAGATTGTGTTTGATCATTTGGAAGCGGCTGCACGTACAGAGATTAAGTTTTTACCAGCTGACCATAGAGAAAATGCAGAAAACATTTTTCATGCCCTAAAAGAAGTTTATGGTTGTCTTCATTCTCATGTGTCTTTGCAGCGCAGATTTTTCAATCGCAGACAACAACAGGATAAGTCTTTAATCGATTATTCACATGCTTTGATGGATCTGATGGATCAAATTGTCAAAACAGATAGACAGGCTGCAGAAAAAGCTTCAAAGGATTTACGAGACCAATTCTGTGATGGTGTAAGGGATCAAGCATTAAGAATGAGGTTAAGAGATGTGCTTAATACCAATCCACAATTGACAATTCGAGAAGTCAGAGCAGAAGATACAAAATGGCTGGCACAATATGATAGCCAGCCAGTTAGATCTAGATATAACCAGTCAATGTTGGTTGTTGATGAAAAATCTGTATCCTGTGAAAGCATAGGTTCATCAGATTATAGAGAATTGAGGTCTTTGATTAAAGCCCAGCAGGCACAATTAGAGCTGGTTGTTAAAGCATTAACACCCAATAGTCAGTCTCCAATGCCCCCATGACTCGACCAAGGAGAACGATGGATGGAAAGCCTATCTGTTTTAAGTGTGAGAAGGCTGGACATATTGCCAGATATTGTCCTAGATTATCTCAGTCGGGAAGAAACAAAACCAGTAAAGGAGGATGAGGAGCTGGGTGTAGTCTCTCAGGCACACAGGCCGGCGGAAAACTAAACCCCGCTAGTGTCCAGAGCCACAAATTGGCGGGAGGGTCTCAAGGCTCTAGTAGTAGTAACTGGACAGATGTTGGTCATTTATGCCCCTTTTCCATTAGTACCAGTATGGGCCAACTGGACCCTACTTGGCCCAGTTCTGAGGCTTTTCCATTAGTACCGGTACTTAGCACCTGTTACTATTTTCAGTACCCTTGGCTCTGTGGTTCTAACCGGTACGAAGAGGTACTAAAACGTGATGTCAGAACACTGTCGGTCACTGATTGGTCAGGGGCGGAGTCGGGGGCGGAGTCACTGGATCCTTCAGAAACTTTTCAAAACAAAAATCCGCCATTTGCAATTTCTCGGACTGGAGCAGTGGCTGGACTTATTTTAAAGATTTTAAAAACAATACTGACAACATCTTGGTCTAATGCTGATGTGCTGGCATTTTTTGTGCTTGGTGGCCGACAACATAATTCAGAGCAAGCTGGATGGAGCTCTGCTGGTGTACCCCGATCCTCCCTCCGGAGCCTCGGAGCACCAGGCCGGGCAGGGCGTCATCTCCCCGGCTCCAAGTTCAGCTGGTCGCCGCGGAAGATCCTTCGATGTGCCGACTCCGAGGCTCGGGTTCTGGATACCAGCCTTGTGTGCTCAGAGCTCCGCTGGTCACTGCGAAGCTGGAGATGGGGACTCAGAAATGGCCGTTGCGAGACCCCGGCCGCGTGTAATCATGAAGGCTGAATCCCGATCCCACCCGGCAGTCAGGCGGACTGGACAGTCTGGGACGGACGGTGGAAGCGATTTTTAAATAAAATAATATTTTGTTTTTATACAAAAAATGTTTTAAAAAATAGCTGAAGCGATTTAAAAATGATTATTATTTTTTTTACACGTAAAAAATTTTTTTAAATCGCTTCCACCGTTCGTCGCAGACCCGTCTCTGTCCACCTGTCTGCGCATGTTGGGCTTTCATGATTATGCGCGGCTGGGGTCTTGGAACGGCCTCTGCGAGTCACCAGCTGAGCTCGGAGCTGGGAGGATGAGCCTGCCCGTCCCGTCTCTGGAGGAGAGGATCGTGTGACTGCGGGCAGTGTCGTGCGAGACCAGCAGAGCATTGAAGATTTAAAAAAATAAAAATAAACGGTGCCAGCTTCATCATGAAATCCTGTTTTCACTTTAATGACTGTTAACTCAGCTGAAAATCATAAAAAGACACAAAACTATTGGATCTCAGGAATATTTCCCTGAAACATGTTTAAAGAAAAGAGACTATCTTCAGTTCAACTTTATTTTAACCCACAAATGTACAAATCACAAAACAAGAACTTTAAAGCAAAGCTAAAAATAAAATGTATATATGTGAACAAGAAAGAAAACCACACATCTAAAATGAATATTAAAAGTAGACAATGAGTGCAAATACATCAAATGATGATGAAAACCTATAAAAATTTAAATCTAGATGTTTTTGTAGAATCTGGTTCATCAGTTTTAATTTATATACATATATATATATATATATACGTATATATATGTATATATACGTATATATATACATATATATATATATATATATATATATACGTATATATATCAGAGAGTCATAGTCAGAGTTTCTTTATTGTCATTCGCACCTCATGTGGTACATGTGGTGGAGCGAAATTATGTACACAAGGTCCCAGTTACATCCAACAATAAAATGTATAAGAAAAACAGTAATAACATCTAAGATATGAACTAAGAAAAACATCAACTAAATATACACTAAGCACTCATAACATAAAACATTGAACATCAGCACAAACATGAACATGAGTCTGTGAGCAGATGTGCACGCATGAACACATCAACATTGAAACAGATCAGCAGCAACATGAAACAGATCAGCAGCAACATGATATGGTTTTTCACAGTGATTATTCTAGTTAGAGATTCATGAGTCTAACAGCCTCAGGGTAGAAGCTGTTCCTCAGTCTAGTGGTTCTACACTTAATGCTCCTTAACCTCCTTCCTGAGGGGAGTGGGGCAAAAAGTGTGTGTGCTGGGTGGGTGGGGTCCTTCATGATGCAGGTGGCCCTCTTCCTGCATCTGGAGGTGTAGATGTCTGTGATGGTGGGGAGACTGATTCCAACAGATTTCTGTGCAGCCTTCACCACTCTCTGCAAAGCTTTTCTTTCTGCAGCTGTGCAGCCTCCATGCCACACATTGATGCTCGAGCACAGGATGCTCTCCACTGCACACCTGTAGAAGGAGGTGAGGACTGAGCTTCCCAGACCAGCTCGCCTCAGCCGTCTGAGGAAGTAGAGTCTCTGATGAGCTTTCTTGATCAGGCTGGTGGTGTTGTTGCTCCAGCTGAGGTTGTCATTCATGTGTACACCCAAGTACTTGTAGCTGGAGACCACTTCCACCGCAGATCCTCTTATGTTCAGGGGGGTGTAGGTGTTTTTGTTCCTTCTGAAGTCCACAATCATCTCCTTTGTCTTCTTCACATTGATGTGAAGGTTATTCTCTCTGCACCAGCTCTCCAGGTGTTCCACCTCTTGCCTGTAGCTGGACTCATCATTGTTTGTGATGCATCCCACGCATATATATATATATATATATATATATATATCGTAAAAATGGCCGCGCTTAGAGCAGTTGCAGCTTCACAGGCACCCGGTACTATCCCAGTTTTTAGAAGTTTTGATATTGACTCTGTGCCTGACTCCGCACGATTTATACGTGTGAACTACAGCTGAACCGAACTGATGAGAATATTAGCGGACTTGCCATGAAATATAGCAGAAATCAGCAACAAACTCAAAACTACTCTCGGCAGAATGCAGATCTTAAAGTCATCTACCTGGAAGCTGCAGCAGAGGCGTTCCAGCGGGCAGAAGAGGAAGCGCTGCTCCTGGCTTAAGAGGAGGGGATGCCGGGCAGGGGTTATGGTGAGGCTACGAGCTAACGCTAAAGCCGATAAACTCCCCATGCCGTCTTTCTTTCTGTCGAACGTCCGCTCGTTGGACAACAAGATGGATTTACTTCGTCTGAGAGTGGGCGCCTCAGAAGAGATGAAGAAGTGTGCGGTGCTTTGCCTCACAGAAACATGGATTACAAGCGAAACGCCGGATACAGTCTTCCAGCTGGATGACAGACTCTTTTTTCGAGCTAACCGCTGCAGCGAGCTAACGGGGAAATCACGGGGAGGCGGAGTGTGCATTTACATTAGTAAAAGTTGGTGCACGAACTGTACTGTTGTAATCAGCTCATGCTTGAAGGCTTTGGAGCACCTAACAGTGAAATGTCGACCACATTATCTACCCCGCGAGTTCACAGTGACTTTCATCATAGTCATTTACATTCTGCCGGATGCTAATGCTAATGAATCACTTCAGGAGCTACATGATATCATCAGCTCGCTGCAGAACAAACACCCCGAGGCTCTTTACATGGTAGACAGAGACTTTAATCACGTGAATCTAAAGGACTGTCTCCCAAGCTTTTATCAACATGTGGCAATTCCAACACGTGGAGACAACATGCTGACCGTGTTTACACAAACATAAAAGATGCACACTAAGCCAAACCCCGCCCCTACCTAGGACTGTCAGACTACATCTCAATCTTTCTGGCTCCGGCTTACATGCCTCCGCTGAGACTCTCCAGATAGGTACAAAAAAAAGTTAAATGTTCGATCCAGGACATTGGCCCCATACTGAGAGATTGTTTTGATCTAACAGACTGGCAGGTTTTCAGAGAAGCTAATGAAAATGGAGGATCGCTTGATCTGGACCAATACACATCCTAAGTTCTGGGTTACATTAGTACATGTACTGACACCGTCTCCACTATCAGATATGTTAAAAGCTACCCAAACAGAAAACCTTGGCTGAATGCAGAGGTGCGCACCCTGCTGGAAGCCAGGAACACTGCCTTCAGGTCTGGAAGCTCAGAGGAGCTGAGTAGGGCAAGGACAGAGCTGGTTGCTAGTATTAAGAAGGCCAAGGGCACATATGCACAGAGGATTGTGGGTCAATTCACCTCACAAGAAGACCCAAACAGACCACCCAGCACCAGACTCACCTCACCACCGAATGAAGAGCATCTCAGCGTGACCTCAGCCGAAGTAAGGAGTACTTTCAGGAGGATTAATCCGCACAAAGCAACCGGCCCAGACAACATCCCCGGAAAAGTGTTGAAAGAATGTGCCCATCAGCTCTGCGAGGTGCTGGTAGACATCTTTAACACCTCACTTACCCTGGAGACAGTTCCCACCTGCCTGAAGACTGCCACCATCATCCCAGTCCCAAAAAGCTCTACAGTGACTGGTCTGAATGACTATCGGCCAGTGGCCCTCACCCCGATAGTTGCTAAATGCTTCAAAAAACTGGTCATGACTCACATTAAAACAACCATCAACATCAACAAGGACCCTCATCAGTATGCATACCGTGAGAACCGATCAACAGAGGATGCCATCTTCTCTGTGGTCCACACTGCGCTCAATCACTTGGAGCAGAAAAACTCTTACGTCCGTATGCTCTTTGTGGACTTCACA
>NC_056513.1:30731133-30769564 GCF_014905685.2 Nematolebias whitei | reverse complement strand
TGATCTTTCAAAATTGCTATTCCGATGACTCTTTTCTCTGGTAGTATTATTAGATTTGTGACGACCCAATTGGGTCCGTCAGATTCTGGTTCGGTGGAATGGTCTGCTACTGTTAGGTTTCCGGCCATTAAAGCCGCACTCCATCCTGCCGTGACTTTCAGTCAGTTCATCCAGGCCTGATGACCCTCTTTCTTTACTTTATTCCAAGCTGCTATTTGGTTCTGGGTGTTCTTTGCCGGATTCCATGGCAAGGAAATATTCTGTGTAGCGATATCCCAACAGTTCATGTCTGCATATTTTGATTTTCCATGGGCAACTGCCACATGTGTCAGGCTCCAGGGTCTGACTCCGGCTTGGTATAAGATAACCAACAACATTGCTAAGCCTATTAACACTACGAGTCCCCGCAGCAGGGTTCGCAGGCAAGTTGCTTTATCCAAAATCGTAATCCTTTGACGGTCCATAGGTCGGTTTGGGGTCGCTTCATCATCGCTTTCATCGCTACTTGGATCATCACTGTTGGAGTTTCTGTTTCTCATGTGAATCATTTCGAGAGGGGCCCTTGCTCCTTCGTCCTCGATGTCTCGGCTCTGAGTGTCGGCGGGCTGTCGTTACTCGTCCTTTAAGGAGTTCCAGGTATATAGGAGAAGGGTGTGGCAGCCCTGGTTGTAGTCCTTTCCACACCCATTTCCATTGTCTTACCTGCCAACATTTGATTTTGCGTTTGGGTAGATATGGAGTCATGACTGGGCCATGTTCCATGTCCATAGGGGAGTCTGGCCTGTACACATTCGCTAATGTTTCTATTTGCATTATTAAGAGGCTTTCTTGATATAGGACTCGTACTGCATAACCACCTTCTGTCCAAGGCCAGAGTATGCAACCCGACTCAAGCATTCGCTGTCTTTCAATTCTTATAGGCAGGTGTTGATTTTCAATTACGTACCGATTTGGGTTTTCCATTCTTCTGGTTATGGCTTCCACCATTTGTGGGCTTGTGCTCCAGATTATTATGCCTCCTATCGATACTTCGAAAAAGCGGCTTTGATACGGTTCGTGGTAATTAGGTCCCCATCTGAACTTCATTTCTTTTCCCCATAGGGTTAGGTATACCACGTTGAATATCCATGGGGATGTTGGTGGACAAGGCTGGGGATATGACCCTACGGTTATTCTGGGGAGATGTATTTCCTCTGAATACTGTTCCTTTTGGGGGACCTCCAGAGGAGGCCTTCTTTTATACTGGCGGTTTGAGTAGAAATAGTCTGTCGAGTGGTTATCATAATTGGGGAGGTTGAACTCTGGTTTGTCGAGCCATACTATGCCATTCGTAGTTTCTAAGGCTGGTATCTTCGAGCCAGTTTGTTTGCACTGGATCAAAATGTTGGCTACTCCAGCGCTAAGGCGTTTTGAGTTTATAATATCTTCCTCACGTACGGGGCCCCTGGTGAAGGTGCGATTAGACATGCTCGCTTAGGGTATCTTGTCTTCTGGTAGATCGGATGCGTGGGCTGCTCGGGTCCAGGTCCTCTGTGATCTCTATTCGTTACTCGCCCTTTATAAAGTTCTACACTGAGCGGTGAGGGGTGGTGTAAGTCCGGTCTTAATCCTCGCCACACCCACTTCCATTGCCTGACTGACCACTCAGAGGGTTCTCCTAGGGGTCCCTCCGTTGGCTCAAGCTGATCGCCAAGATAGCTAATCATTTCATCCCAATCACCATATCTCTCCATTGCTTCTCCCATAACTCGCTCCACCAGCTCCTCTCTTGCGGCCTTATGCTGGTCGTAGGCTTCTCCCATCTCTGTCAGCGCTGTTGTCAGGCTGATCAGCGGGTGTCCTCTGTAAGATACTTTTATTCGGTTAGCCGCTCGTGTGGGTTGTGAACCCCACCTGTCAAGTGGAGTTTGGACTTGATCATACAACATTTTCAGGGGTAACTGGGTATTTTCAATCACCACTCGTTCTGGTTCCGCTATTCTCTTGTTGATTTTTGTTCTCAGCGTTGGGCTCGTAGCCCAGATTATCAGTCCTCCCAGCGAGATCTCGCAGTATTCTGTTTGGTGAGGTTCTTCATAGTTTGGGCCCCACTTGAGTGTAACTGATTTATTCTTTATTTCCATTTGGACCATATTAAAGATCCATGGTGTTCCCATCGGACTAGGGTTATATGGGAATTTTAAGTTATCACTTAACAGGGTTAGGCCAGGGACTCTGTGGCTAGCTCTAGTGAGATCTGCTTCTCTAAATGTTTGCAGATGTGAATTATAATAATTTTTTGTTTTTGCCAGGAAGTTTGAAAAGTCCTTCTTTGGTCTGTCTAATTCCACCACTTGGCCTCTTACAAGCAGGGCCGGTTTATATATCTCAGTTCCGGGTGCTTGAAACAACATATTCTGCACTTCTTCTTCAGTTGTATGGCTACTCTGAGTATTAAAGGCATTTACTTTATATTTCCATGTTGGTAAGGCTGCTATTGCACTGGTTTTAACACGACATGTTTCAATAGGCCTGACTTGTTTTACGTGCCCTATTTTTCTCCAGATGTGGCTTGGGCTTTTTATTGTTTTTCTTAGAGGTTCTTTACCTTTTCTTTTCTTGCTCCCAGCGATGAGTCCAGCGACCCCTTGTTTATTTCCTACTTGCGCGCTTTCTTGTCCGCATGCCTCCATTTCCCTTGGAACGCTTTTTTGGCCCAACTTTTCAGTCCTTTCTTTTCAGTTCTGTTTGCTACCGGCTCCTCCGAGCAGTTTTTGTATTCCTTAATTGGGTGGGCTGTGGCTCCCACCAGGCACGTTCCTTCTTCATGGATCGGGTGTACTGCAGCTCCCACCGAGTACACTCCCTGGTATGGTGCAATGACCATCTGCACGGAAACTTTAACCCTCTGGGTGGAGTCGGGCTTCGTGGGCGTTCCTGCCCTCTGTGCAGCAGTTCCGGGGATCTGAAGCACTCCTTTCCTCTCCCAAGCTTCAGGGGTTACTAAGAATTCAACTGTTTTCTGCATGGGTTTAGCTTCATGCCTGGCCCATCCATCCAGACTGGTAGTATAATAGTACAAGTTATTATGTCTAGTTCCGGTCTCTCGGGGAACGTCTGGCAGGGGCACCAGGGGGACTTCTTGGTTCATGATTACCTCCGTAATCAACTGAGCCCATGTTGTTAATTCCCAGGGCCCTGTCCAGCCTCTCTGTCCAGCCTCGCCGGTTTCTTCGTCAGGTAACATACCTGCCTCCCCTTTTTTGCTCCCTGCGCTTGTTTGGTTTCGAAGTACTCTAAAAACTAAGGGAAACTGCTGAGTACCGAGGGGGGCATTCCTTTTCTTACCCCTCGAAGAATCATAAGGCCAGGCTCGTTGTACAGCCTGCTCGAGCAATTCTCCGGGATTTAACTTTTTCCTGTGCTGCTGCTTCTCTTTTCTTTCATCTAGTTCCCCTAGTTCTGGATATAGTAGTGGGGCTGAAGGTGTTACTTTTAGAGAGCTGTAGATGAGTTCTTGGTCGTACTGCTGTTCGGTCAGGGATCCTTCCGAGGTCCTGGTTTCATCTTCATCAAGTTGAGCTCTGAAAGATTTGAGGGGACTGTGATACCTCCTTACTTGCCAGCCCATTGCCCTCTCAGAGTGCAGCAGTTGGCCTTCCTCCATCTGTGTATCACAGGCTGAACAGTATTTTACTTCGGTGCCATCCCACTCGCATGCACAGTCTTGTGGGCCTTTGCCGCTTATGTCCCATTGTGTGATGATAGTTGCTCGAGGTAATGTGGTAATCCTGCATTCTCCACAAATGAATGCGTCCATTACCTTTACAGGTTTTATCTGCAGCTGACGTGTGTCCATCTTGTTTGTTTTAGGCTTGATGGGCTTCTCCGTCCCTGGTCCTTCCCAGAGAAGAGGTAATCCACTTGGTTTCAGGCAGAGCGTACAATTGTTCTCTTGCAAGCTCCACCTGAAGATTTCTCCTTCTTTTGACAGGTATCCTTTCTTTGCATATTCCAATGTGCTCAAGGCCCTACCCGTCCAAAGCCCTGAGACTGTTCTTCTTAGTATCACTCCCCCGCATATAGTGGCCAGTCTAATATAGGGGAGCATGGTGCTTGGTTCTGTGGCCATACTCTGGTTTCTGGTTTCAACTAGCTAGGAACTGGCTTCAGTTGTTCTATTCCTTGGATCCCTTTCTTCTCTAGCTCAACTGTGTTTTTATCTAACACTTTTCTCACTCTGTCTGTGGTGTTATATTTGGGCTTCACTGCAACTGCTGATGGGTGATCCTGTGCTCTGACCCACACCTTCTGTCCTACCTTGAATGGGGCCTCAGAGTCTGACTGTTCCTCTTTATCTTCAGAGCTCCGCCCAACTTCAGGCGTGCTAAACCGTCGTTGGTTGAGCTCTTCTGAGGGGGAGGGTCTACCGGCTCTTCTCCTGTCATTCAAGGCCTGACCTATCTCCACAGTTTTAGTACTCCATTCTTTAGTATTAGCATTTTTAGCTATCCAATTTTTGACTAAACCTATGGTTCTTTCTGCTACTCCATTGGCTTGAGGTGTGTAAGGAGGCGAATAAACGCGCATGACCCCAAAAGTCTGACACCAGTGATCCACCTGTGCATTGCGGAAGTGTGTCCCATTATCGGTTCTCAACTCTTTTGGAACTCCTAACGACCCACAGACTTGTTCCAGCATACTAACAACACTGTTGCCATTAGCTTTTCTAGCTGGTTTCACCACCACGTACCCCGACATCGAGTCTACCAGCACTAGAAGGTATTTCTCTCCCTTCTTGCCTGTAACTCCCATAGGTCCAGCTACATCCATGCATACTGAACCCCATGGTGTGGTACTCTTGATGGTCTGTCCATCCACTCGGTGCCCTCGCCTTCCTGCGTTGTATTGACCACATACATCACAGTTTTGCAATACCTTGCGGACCTGTTTCAACGGGATCCTGAGCTCCTGACACTCCAACTCCTTACGTGTGGGTTGTACGCCTGCATGACCTAGACCCTCATGCACGCCCCGTACAACCTGCTCCACGTACTTCTCTGGGACTCTCCGACCTTTGGAGGTTCTGTCCCATTCCTCGATCCCGACAAAGACTATTTTTCTCTGCTGTACATAGCGGTCAACTTCTTCGTTGCCTTGCCAGTATTTTCCTTCTCTAGTGTGGGCTTTCTGGTGCTCTACTTCTAACTTCAGATTTAGCCTGATCTCAGCTATTTTCTTCCACAAGTCATGGTGAGCTACCACTTTGCCCTTCGCACTTTCAAATCCATTTTCTTCCCAGATGGCTAGATCCTCATTTAGAGCTTGTGCACAATAGTGGCTGTCTGTCACTACTTTAGCTGTTCTTATCTTCTTGTGAGTTAGTTCTAGCAGTCCTTCGAGTACTGCCGTAACTTCTCCTGTTTGTGCACTACCCTGAACTCTCCCCCTTCTACGGCAGCACTCGTTCCCCTGATATTTGAGGATAAATCCCCAGTGTGCTACCTGATCTGACCCTTTTTTGGATCCATCCGTGTAGAGAGTCCAGTCGTGCTGCTTCGGTTCTTCGGGCACTTCTTTGGCTGCTTTTTTACTCACTGGCTGTGCAGGGCCTATCTCCAAATCGGGGTCTAATAGAATATCTTCCCATCTACCCCACCTTGTGTTAGTAGCTTTGGTACTTTCTATTGTCCCTTTTCTGAGATACTTGTGCACTTGGCTTTGTGTCACTACTCTAATAGGCTGCCCCTGGGCCAAATCTTTTAATGTCCCCCAGTATCTAGCAAGCACTGCTAGCTCTTTTTCTTCCTGAGGAAACTTTTTCTCTACTGAGGTCAAGGTGTAACTCCATAGAGTAACTAATCCACCGTTTTCGTTCTTTACGGCTATCATGGCATCATCACTGTCGCAGCTGACTTCAGCTATGAGTTTTGTCATTAGGCTTCTTGGTTCTAGCCTTACTGCTTCTTGAATCTTTTTCCTAAGTTCTTCTAAGTCCCGTTGATTTTCTGCTGTCCAGATTCACAACTTCTTACTGTTCGATTGACTGTCATTTTCTTTTTTCTTTAGGCAGGCATACAGTGGTTTGGCATATCTCTGATAGTTAGGGACATGATCTCTCACATAATTACACAGCCCTAAGATCTTCTGTAAGTCGTTCTCTGACTCAGGAGGCCGAATTTGCTCGAGTTTTTCCCTATATCCTTCTGAGAGTCCTAGGTCTGCTGTCACTTGAAACCCTAAGTAATTAACTTGGAACTGTCCAAGCTGGCATTTTTTCAAATTCAGTTTCAATCCTGCCTCTGTGACTCGCTGCACCACTTTAGCTAACCTCTCCAGGTGCTCTTCCTCCGTGTCATCTGCGATAAACACATCGTTGATGTAAATTGTGGCGCCTAAGTCTTTGAGCACGTCCATCACGACCGACTGAAATACATTAGGAGAGTTTTTATATCCCTGTGGTAGCCGCTGCCAAACATAACTTTTTCCCTGGTGGGTAAAAGCTGTCTTTCCCTGTGATTGTTTTGCCAGCCTAAGAGAGAAAAATCCATTTGCTAAATCGATGCAAGATTTGTACTTCTTCACTTGTAGAGTTTTTAGGGTGCCCTGCGGGTTAATTAGGCTCGCTCTGTTGGCTACTGTTCGTCTGTTAAGGGCTTTAAAGTTAATTACTGGTCGCCACCCTCCTCCTGCTGATTCGGGTTTCTTGACTGCCTGGATTGGGCTATTAGTTATGGGGTTTGTTTCTTCTCTAATAATTCCTAACGCTCCTAATTCTTTCACAATTTTGTTCATTTCTTCAACTGCTCCGGGATTTAGAGGATATTGTCTCACAGGCGGGTGAACTCCTCCTTCGATTATATGTACAAACTTTGGGCCTAGGTCTCCACAATCATTTTTAAATCTGGCTATTGAGGCTTTCTCTAGTATTTGTTTTAACTTCTCTTTCCCAGCCGGGGAGAAGTCACTCTCATCTATTTTTTGCTTTGTCACTTCAGGGATATTTACAGGTTTATACCAGTCTTCAGACTCACCTTGTTTGTGTGTGAACCCTATTTTTACTAGTCTAGATTTTAACTTCTCTAACCTTCTGTTTAAGGCTCTTCGGTTCTTTTTTGGTTTCTTTAGTTCTTTCAGATCTGTAATTGTCATAAGGTTATAAGGCCCTTTTATCCACACAATTCCTTGCCATAACCCGTAAGGCATTGTTTCAATTTTTCCGTTTGCTAACTGAACTGTGAGATGTCCTACTGTTTTTAGGTTTCTGCGGGTCATAGACACCTCAGCTCCGGAATCTATTAGGTAAGGTTCTCCCTCTACTTTAGTGTAGATTTCGTCCCCCTCCCAATAGGCATCTTCCAGAGTGACCCGCAACCTATCTGCCATTATTTAGCTGGCCCTCCACTCCCTTTCTCACGGGATTCATGGAGGGCTCTTTTTTCTTCTGGGGTCAGTTTTGCATATTCTTCCGGGGGTAGGTATTTACCTCCTTTCTGTGGTGTGGAGTTTGAAGCTGGAGCTGAAAATCGTTTTGGTTGTTGGTCCCTATATTGTGGCTCTGACTGCCTTGGTGGTCTCTCCCTGTACTGTGTCCCTTGCTGTCTCGGGAACTGTTCTCTGTATTGTGGCTGTTGAGGGGCCTTTTGTGTCGGCTTTGGTGGTTTTTGGTTTTGCCTGCTCTCACTTTTCTTCTTTTCTTCCCAGAACAGCTGTTCTAGGTCATATGATTTTACTGCCTGGTCTATCTGGGCGTCATTAGTTTCATGAGGCATTCTGGCAAAGGTGAGCTCTCCCCTTCTTCCCTTGGATATGATCCTTAAAGCTTTAACATACCTTTTAGGGGGAATTACTTGTTTAAGTTGATACCAAACTGGGGTGAGGCGTTGGCCTTGATCCATGCGCATCCTCGCCCGCTGAATGTGAGAGTCTTCGTCGTCCATGTCTTCTAGGACTAGTTTCTCATACTGGCTTTGAGCCGATTCCCCTTTACTCATTGGGTTTGTGGTGACATTACCTAGCCACAACTTTTTTGCTGCATCACACTCAGTGGAGCTAACTACCATGGGCCACACATCTTTGATGTATTCTTCGGTGGTCTCCTGGGGTTGTTTTTCTCTCACCAAGGTTTTCAGCTTTTTGTACTCACGATAACTGTCAGTTTCTGGGCCTGGGGCTTGGTTTTGTCTAGCCTGCCTGGGCTCATGGGTTGATTCAGGCATTTGATACGGTGGGCTTGTCTCGGCCGGGTATGTATCATCTTCCTCATCGGCCGATATTTCATCTCGCAATTTCTTCTCTGTTTCTTGGGCATACTTGTAGGCCGTCTTTTTCATTCTTCTTAGCATCACATCATGTACAATTCCTAGGTACGCGGTCCTAAATTTACTAGTTAAGGGTTTGTGGGCAGCTAAGGTGGGGTATGAGGGCATCATTAAAATGTTGGCCCACTCTCCCAAAGTAGCTTTAACAGTCAGTTCCACTGTCTCTTCTGACCTGTCTGCCCATACTGGTGGAATGTCATAGTGATTTTGGCCAGCTTCAGGGATGTAAGTTCGACGCCCATCACTCGCCTGCACCGGGCCCCAACTCAAGTCCCTGGCTAACCTTTCTGATACTCTATGTACGTCCAGTATTTCTACTCCCTTCTTTTGTCCTTTTCTTTGTCCTATTCTTAATGGCTTAACTGGACCGTCGTATTGGCCTGCTATTGATTCTAGACTGGCACTACCTTCGTCATCGGTTTCTTCCTGACTCGGGTCTGCATCTGGTTCTTCCTGAGAGCTCTCGTCGTCATCCTCCTCACTCTCTATGTTTAGGGGTTGTATTTTTGTGAATGTTTCTCTTTTTGGCTGTCCTTCTCGTGAG
Organism: Nematolebias whitei; assembly: GCF_014905685.2. NCBI lineage: Eukaryota > Metazoa > Chordata > Actinopteri > Cyprinodontiformes > Rivulidae > Nematolebias > Nematolebias whitei. The sequence goes on along the minus strand of NC_056513.1, from coordinate 30,760,720 downwards.
TCTGCTCCGCTTCTGCGTCGTCTTGTGGTTGAACTTATCAGGTCATTTTCTGAGGGTGAGGTCAGGGACATTTTCGACCCCTGGGGACTGATCCTTAATGGGTCTTCACTTTTCTTGGCTCCCGGTGATGATCCCGGTGTCGATGATTTTTCTGTGTCTTCTCTTCCTAACTTTAGGGATTCTTTGATTGGTTTTTCTTCTTGTTTTGTTATTGCGGCCACAACCCTGGATTTCCGATCTTCATCTAGATGAGTGGGGGTCACTATAATCATTTCTTTTAAGTGGGCTTCCGCTGGCATGTCTTTGGCCAGGTACGTCATTGAATTGACCGCTATTCTCTCAGCCGTTTCCCACTGCAAATGATGGGACCGGAGCCCATCTATTCCTATCACTATGCGCCTGAAGCCGAACTCTATGGCTCGGAACACTCCTTTCTGCAGAGCTTCTAACATTTCCTTGAGATACCTGGTCTCATCGGTTGCTTCTTTATAGCTTCGAATTGGGATGTGTATTATCGCATAGTACGGAGCATCAGCTCCACTGGTCATTCTTGTTTTTGGCTCTTCGCTATGTGGTCCACCGGTGAGTTGTTTTATTTCAACTTGGTACTCCCTACCGGCTACTTTCTTTAAAGCTTTTCTGTAGGTTGAGTTATGGATTTTGTACTTATGATTTGTAAACACCAGTAACGCATCTGCCTCTATAGACCATGGTGTCCCTATCACTTGGTATACTCGGGTACCATTTTGAAACTTCACACATTGAGTCTCTTTAGGGAGTGGTTCTAGAACCTGTTTGAGCCCTGCTGTTTGCCTGATTTTCGTTTTTGGTTCCTTTTGAAAATTTTCTTTTTCCCCTTCCTCTTGACTGGAATATGACTCAGGTTCTGGCTTTAGGTGTTTTTCTTTAGCCTTCTTTTTCCTGTAAATTTTTGGGGTTTCTCCTGAGGGGTTCTTTTTAGGATTTTCTTGTTTAACCGGCTGGTTTCTTAGCGGTTCTGTATGCTCCTGTTTTCGCATTCCTCGTAACCCCCGTTCTGCCCACCCAGTCTCAGTGGTTTCGAGTCTCCCCATCCTTTCCACTATACTTTGGGCAAGCAGATCTAAGTTCTTGTCAACCTGTTTAAGATAGTCCTTACACCCTGTGCTCTCATTATTACTTTCTTCAGGTTCGTTTTCTCTTTTGATCATACTTGCTAATAATCTCAGTTGCTCTGCTCTGGCTTCCTCGTCTGTATCAGAATGGTATTTGGGAGTTTCTCTGTACGCACACAGGTTTGGAGTGGAGCTCACGAACGTGGGGGGGTGATGAGAGGCTGGAGGGTAAACTCCCTGCTTTAGCCTCGTGCCTCCTGGGTTTTCTCCTTCCCTTTTAATATTGAGGGGGGGTATATTCTTTAAAACCACGTCCTCTGGTTCGCTTTGGTCTTCTTCACTCTCCGACGCTTCGGGGATTTGTGCAACGGAGCTGTGCTCACTTTTTGGATTCATCTCTAATTTTTTCTCTTTTCTATATTCCCTCATTCTTGCTAATTCTTCTTCACACTCTTTATATTTTGCTGTTGCCCTACATAGAGGGTTTGTAAGGTACCCGTCTAATCCTGTCACTTTGGATATCATTTTTACTATGGGGTCTAACTCGATTGAGGGGCTAATTACTGCTACTATTGTCCTGTCTCTTCGTGCCTCTATCTGTTGCACCCACCATTGCAACCATCTTTTGACTTCCTTTTTTGATTTGGCTTCGCCTGGGCTTTTACTACTACTGTTTGGGCTCCCCCCCGGGCTTTCGTACAGCAATACATTCCTTTTTCTTCTGTAAATCTTTTCAGTCCTTCCTCCAGGATTTTTTCACATATCCCGGGATTGCATTCTCTTAGTACTTCCCTCACTGCTGGATTCCAGGTATGATACCCTTTCCCATATAGGATGATTTCCACCTTGGTTACTCCTACTGGTTTTCCTCCTGTACTTTGTACCATTATCTTTTGGCCATCTGTCTTTCCTTCTACTGGCTTCTGTTCTTCTTGGCTCACCTGAGCCGGCTCGGGTTTGTCTGGCTCTACACTCGTAGATGCCTCTCCTGAGGCCATCGTTATGTCTTTTCTTGTCGGGTCAAGTTTGTCGGTCCTCAAAGTCTCCAGACTTTATCCTAACGTTTTGGACTAGGACAGACTAGCTGCTTACCTACGATTCTGGATTATGGTCAGTAACCCTCGTAAGCCTTCTACCCCTCCTCACTAGCCTCTAGTGATCTATTGGGGGTACTAACTGGGGGGTCTCCCAGTCACCAACAGCTCCTTACTGTCTAAAGCTGCTCTATCGACGCCTATCAGTCCTCTGTAGCGCGTCTTCACTTCTGGGACCGTGTGGGTCCCATCTGGGGTGCCATGTCTGCTTTACAATAAGCAAAGGTAACCACTGGAAGTAGCGATAAGCACCTTTGCTTGCAGCCTCTCCTCCAAGGGGTCCGGAAGCTTACTTCAGCGCCGTGGTTTTACCTGTAGCTGTCTAAAGTAGCCTCATTAAGGCTGCGGCGAGGTGATTCATCCAGAATATTAACGACCTTAAATCCGTGAGTCACACCCTAATCTCACTCTGTTACCTCGAACCTCCAAGCAGCAGGGAATGGATCTTCTGGTCCAGAGAAACTCGTGTTGTGGCCGCTCACCTCTCACTTTTGCGTTGCAATTGTTAACTGTTCTGGTAATTTTTAGGGCCCTGGAAATGGGCACAAGGATGTTGTCACTCTGTAGCTAATAAACCTGTCAAAACCTCCTTTATTTGTTGTTAAGTGAACCAAGCATTACCATGTTTTTGTTCATTAAGGGTGAAATAATAGTCCAAAATTATTCATTTTGCGTTGCTTTAATCAAATAGTTTTAGCAGGGAATACAGCATCAGGCACAATTTTATAATGATTAAATTTCATAAGTACATAGGATAAACTTTCTTCCCTAAGTGAGGCGATGATTATTATCCGATGAAATCTAAAACTCAAGAGCCCTTGAGGATTTATAGATTCTGCCTTCACATAGACCTTTCACAAATCAAGCCAAAAGATGTTCTCCCTCAACTCCCTCATGAACCAGAAGCACCTTCGAGCAAATCCTAATAATACCCAATTTAATATTCTTGAATTTGTCCTGTACACTAAATTTCTAATTTGATGAATTAATTTATTTAGACCAGAAGGACAGGGTAGTCCGCTTACCATGATTCTGAAGTGTCTCTCAGAGAATCTTTATGTCAGTAAACGGCATATTTCCCACTCTCCAGGAGGGAGATACGGGCCTTACCCAAGGACAGGAGCAATCTATGCCAAATTGGAGAATTCAGAGTTTTTTGGACGAGCCCGGGTCAAGCTTTTTAGAAGTAGGATCCTTCTTCAGTCTGTTGTTGCAAGTGGAGACCTATTCCAATCCCATTTCAGTAGAAAAAGAAGTAGATCCCCAGCCTTGTCCCAAACCGATATAATCCAACTTCTTTCAGGCGTCTCTGATCCTCTAGCTGCTCTCTGCCGTAGTACCTTCTGCTCAGCTCTTCAACTCAGCCTTCGACTCTGCATTGACCAAGTTTATTCTGTTCAGTCTGTATTTAAAGACTTCTTTTTCCCTCCTCCTCTTAAGGAGGGGTTTTGGAAAATTACATCATTTCTTTTCCAGTAACTTCTCTGCTGTTTTGCACCTCAACCGGTTTAGACTAGTTCTCTGGTACTTTCCAGAACTTGTTTTGCTCAAAGATGCGTCATCATGAGATGAGCTGTGTTTGAACTCTATGACTTCTTGTTTTCCTCTATTGCTCGAGGCAGGCCCAGGCTTGTCCCAGGTGGGCCTGTTCAGACATGTTCTCTGTTACATGAGGCCTCTTTAACTTTACCATTTCACAAAGTAAAAGTAAATCACACAATCATACAAAAGATTATACAATTTCTTAAAGATTAATACTTCCATTAATTGATTATTTGTTGATTATTAGTAAAACAGTAAAACAACTGTGGTTACACATTATCAAAACAGTAAAACACTTTTGGTTACACATTATCATTTTTAGCTGGATTTAAAGCAGGAGTTCAGTCCTTCTGTACTCAGCTGCTGAGGAGAACTTCGATCAGGCTTCACCTTTTATTAAAGCTGGTCGTCTGTCATGCATCATCACTACAGACACCTGGTTTATTGACAGTATGTATATGTGTATGTGTATATATATATGTGTATGTGTATATATATATATGTATATGTGTATGTGTATATATATATATATATATGTATATGTGTATGTGTATATATATATATATATATATATGTATATGTGTATGTGTATATGTGTATGTGTATATATATACAGGTCCTTCTCAAAAAATTAGCATATTGTTATAAAGGTCATTATTTTCCATAATGTAATGATGAAAATGAAACTTTCATATATTACAGATTCATTGCACACCAACTGAATTATTTCAGGTCTTTAATTGTTTTAATACTGGTGATTATGGCATACAGCTCATGAAAACCCAAAATGCCTGTCCCAAAAAATTAGCATATCATGAAAAGGTTCTCTAAACAAGCTATTGACCTAACCGTCTGAATCAACGACGTAACTCTAAACACATGCAAAAGATTCCTAAGGTTTTAAAAACTACCAGCCTTGTTCATTACTCAAAACCGCAATCATGGGTAAGACTGCCGATCTGACTGCTGTCCAGAAGGCCATCATTGACACCCTCAAGCAAGAGGGTAAGACACAGAAAGAAATTGCTGAACGAATAGGCTGTTCCCAGAGTGCTGTATCAAGGCACCTCAGTGGGAAGTCTGTGGGAAGGGAAAAGTGTGGCAGAAAACGCTGCACAACGAGAAGCGGTGACCGGACCCTGAGGAGGATTGTGGAGAAGGGCCGATTCCAGACCTTGGGGGACCTGCGGAAGCAGTGGACCGAGTCTGGAGTAGAAACATCCAGAGCCACCGTGCACAGGCGTGTGCAGGAGTCTTGAGTAGAAACATCCAGAGCCACCGTGCACAGGCGTGTGCAGGAAATGGGCTACAGGTGCCGCATTCCCCAGGTCAAGCCACTTTTGAACCAGAAACAGCAGCAGAAGCGCCTGACCTGGGCTACAGAGAAGCAGCACTGGACTGTTGCTCAGTGGTCCAAAGTACTTTTTTCGGATGAAAGCAAATTTTGCATGTCATTCGGAAATCAAGGTGCCAGAGTCTGGAGGAAGACTGGGGAGAAGGAAATGCCAAAATGCCAGAAGTCCAGTGTGAAGCACCCACAGTCAGTGATGGTCTGGTGTGCCATGTCAGCTGCTGATGTTGGTCCACTGTGTTTTATCAAGGGCAGGGTCAATGCAGCTAGCTATCAGGATATTTTGGAGCATTTCATGCTTCCATCTGCTGAAAAGCTTTATTGAGATGAAGATTTCATTTTTCAGCATGACCTAGCATCTGCTCACAGTGCCAAAACCACTAGTAAATGGTTTACTGACCATGGTATTTCTGTGCTCATTTGGCCTGCCAACTCTCCTGACCTGAACCCCATAGAGAACCTGTGGGATATTGTGAAGAGAAAGTTGAGAGACGCAAGACCCAACACTCTGGATGAGCTTAAGGCCGCTATCAAAGCATCCTGGGCCTCCATAACACCTCAGCAGTGCCACAGGCTGATTGCCTCTATGCCACGCCGCATTGAAGCAGTCATTCATGCAAAAGGATTCCCGACCAACTATTGAGTGCATAACTGAACATGATCATTTGAAGGTTGGCGTTTTTTGTATTAAAAACACTTGTCTTTCATTGGTGGGATGAAATATGCTATTTTTTTGGGACAGGCATTTTGGGTTTTCATGAGCTGTATGCCATAATCATCAGTATTAAAACAATTAAAGACCTGAAATATTTCAGTTGGTGTGCAATGAATCTGAAATATATGAAAGTTTCATTTTTATCATTACATTATGGAAAATAATGACCTTTATCACAATATGCTAATTTTTTGAGAAGGACCCGTATATATGTATATGTATATATGTATATATGTGTATATATGTGTATGTTTGTATATGTATGTATATGTATGTAGTGAGCTGCAAGGTTCGATTAGCTTGGTTAGCTTCAGAGCTCCACTACAGTCATATTTTAATAAAGGGTTCTCTCTTTTTCAAGCTACTTGACAGATATGTGACAGGGTACTGTGCGTGGATGGTTTAATCAGTGACATGAGATGTTAATTTTCTTTGACCCATCAAAATAAATGTGGTCATTTATTAACAGAATCAAAATTTATCATCAAAACATTGTACACTTCATTAGACTGATCTGGCTCTGATTAATAAAACGGCACGTTTTACTTAATAAAAACAAAGGACATTTCTGAAGGCATCTGGATTAATTACTGGCAAGATAGAAGTTTAAAGATGGGAAGTGAAGGAGTTTAAATGGAGAGAAAATGGGGAGGAAGAAAGCGTGTTGACGAGGAATGGCACCCTTCATCTGACCCCAGCTCAGCCCCGGTACACTAGGTAGTGAAGTGACTCGTTACCTTTGCAGAAGATAGGTCACCTCCGGTACGGAGTTCCATTTCAATGCTACCTTTCAGCGTCTCCTTAGGATGGCTGAGAATCGTCCGAAGTAGTGACGGTACTCCGTTCAACAGCACGCTCATCTCCCGGGTGGATATACAGCAAGCTGTGAGTCCGTCAGAGGTTCCACTCAGATGTGGAAGGCTCCATAATCCCAACTCGACTCAGAAGACTGAGTCTGAGAAAAACTCAGAAAAGACTCCGAGGAACTCCAGAAGAACCAACAGAACTAACAGAACTAACTGAACTCACGGAACTAATGGAACTTTTAAAGAGTTCTGCTTCCGGTCACTTTTAGGAAGTCCTGATTGGTTGAAGGAACCAACAGGGGTGTGGTTTTAATGACGTCAGACGGTCATTACAAGTCAAGAAAACAGCGGAATGTTTTGAGAACGGTTAGTTACAGACGAGAAAATATTTTGGAGAAATGACAGACTTACAGGTGCCAGTTTTCTTATTTACTGTCTGAGAGCTTTAAAAACACGACAGCTTGTTCCAACAACTTGTTTCTTGACTGTCTCCGACTTTTGACCGACATCACTCCTTCTCATTTCAGACAGAAGATCAAAAATGCATAATTACTTTGTAAAATAGACATTTAACTTGATTTCTACTTTGAATGAGGATTAAAAAAATCATTAATACTGTTTCACAGTTGATTTAAAATGAGTGGTTCACTTCAACATTTAAAAATGGTATGAACTAAACACACTTTTGATTATCAAGATATTGTAAAATAGTAATGATAATATAAAAAAGAGAGTGTTCTTTCAATTGATTAGTTCAGGATACAATTAGAAAGTCTCTGGATGAGCTAATTTGTATTTCTGGATTCAAATCAATGAAATAACAGTTCCTGTCCCATGAAGGTCTTCAGAGGCAGGTTTTGATCGGAGGCCTAGTTCACTACATGTATATATGTATATGTATGTATATGTATGTATATGTATGTATATGTATATGCATGTATATGTGTATGTATATGTATATGCATGTATATGTACAGTGGGGAGAACAAGTGTTTGATAAACTGTTTTTTTCAGGTTTTCCCACTTGCAAAGCTTGTAGATGAGTGTACTTTTTATCATAGGTACTCTTCAACTGTGAGTGATGGAATCTAAAACAAAAATCCAGAAAAATACAATGTATGATTTTTAATTAATTAATTTCCATTTTATTGTGTGAAATAAGTATTTGATACACCAGAAAAATGAAACTTAATATTTGGTACAGAAACCTTTGTTTGCAATTACAGAGATCAGACGTTTCCTGTAGTTCTTGACCAGGTTTGCACACACTGCAGCAGGGATTTTGGCCCACTCCTCCGTACAGATCTCCTCCAGAGCCTTCAGGTTTCGGGGCTGTCGCTGGGCCACACGGACTTTAAGCTCCCTCCAAAGATTTTTTATGGGATTCAGGTCTGGAGACTGGCAAGGCCACTCCAGGACCTTAAGATGTTTACTACGGAGCCACTCTTTAGTTGCCCTGGCTTTGTTTTTTTGGGTCGTTATCATGCTGGAAGACCCAGCCACGACCCATCTTCAGTGCTCTTACTGAGGGAAGGAGGTTGGTGGCCAAAATCTCACGATACATGGCCCCATCCATCCTTCCCACAATATGGTGCAGTCGTCCTGGCCCCTTTGCAGAAAAGCATCCCCAAAAAATGATGTTTCCACCGCCATGCTTCACGGTTGGGATGGTGTTCTTGGGGTTGTACTCATCATTCTTCTTCCTCCAAACATGACGAGTGGAGTTTAAACCAAAAAGTTCTATTTTTGTCATCAGACCACATGACCTTCTCCCATTCCTCCTCTGGATCATTCAGATGGTCATTTGCAAACTTCAGACGGGCTTTGACATTCGTTGGCTTGAGGAAGGGCACCTTGCGTGCACTGCAGGATTTTAATCCTTGACGGCGTAGAGTGTTACTGATTGTTTTCTTTGAGACTGTGGTCCCAGCTCTATTCAGGTCATTGACCAGGTCCTGCCGTGTAGTTCTGGGCTCATTCCTCACCTTCCTCAAGATCAATGATGCTCCACGAGGTGAGATCTTGCATGGCGCCCCAGACCAAGGGAGATTTTCCGTTATTTTGTATTTCTTCCATTTTCTAATAATTGCACCAACTGTTGTTGCCTTCTCACCAAGCTGCTTGCCTATTGTCCTGTAGCCCATCCCAGCCTTGTGCAGGTCTACAATTTTATCCCTGATGTCCTTACACAGCTCTCTGGTCTTGGGCATTGTGGAGATGCTGGAGTCTGATTGATTGAGTGTGTGGACAGGTGTCTTTTATACAGGTCACGAGTCCAAACAGGTGCAGTTAATACAGGTAATGAGTGGAGAACAGGAGGGCTTCTTAAAGAAGAACTAACATGTCTGTGAGAGCCAAAATTCTTACTGGTTGATAGATCAAATACTTATTTCACACAATAAAATGGAAATTAATTATTTAAAAATCATGCATTGTATTTTTCTGGATTTTTGTTATAGATTCCATCACTCACAGTTGAAGAGTACCTATGATAAAAATTACAGTCATCTACAAGCTTTGCAAGTGGGAAAACCTGAAAAATCAACAGTCTATCAAATACTTGTTCTCCCCACTGTATGTGTATATGTATATATATATATATATGTATATGTGTTTATATGTATATATGTATATATATGCATATGTGTATATGTATATATGTATATGTATATATATGTAAATATATATATATATATATATATATATATATGTATGTATTGACAATAATTACTAACTGTCAAATTTCAAACAACATTATCATTTATCGCAATAATTTCTGAGACAATCGCCCAGCAAAATTTATTATCATGACAGGTCTAGTCTTGGGTTTAGTTTTATATAAGAAAAAAATACTGCTTCATTTGCAAAGTTTATTTGCCCCATAGTTTAGTTGATTTTATCATTGATTTTAGTTGCACTCTGTAGCACTTTGAGATTTTTGTTAATGAAAAGTGCGTTACAAATTAAATTCATTATTATTATTATTATTAGTTTTACTTGCTCATATTCTGGTCAACACGATTTTGTTAGATAATTAGTGTGATGAAATCCAAATTACGTTACTCCTTCGATGCTTCTTGTTTGACGCTTGTAGGTTGTAGGTTTTTATCTCTGCAGCAAATTCCATGTCTGTTTTGTATGACAGAGCTTTAGGGCCATGCTAAAAAAAAAAAATTACATTGCCAAGCTAAGAAAGCCATAAAAGCCATAAAATTACGATAATAATGTCGTACATTTACGAGAATAAAGTCGTACGAGACTTTTTTTACAGCTGTCGTAAATTTTTTTCCTACGTGTTGGATCCATGACGTGACCTGTCAATCAATCCAGTAGGTGTGTCAGCATACGACCAATCCGAAGCTAAACGCTCCTATAAGTGAGTCGCTGGGTCTCTTCAGCCTTATTCTAGCGTATTTATTGAAGACTTCTAACAGCGCTGCACCACACAGTTTCGGTCACTGTGCGCCATTTTCAAACGGAAACAAAAAGGAAAGAGCAGTATATAAAAACACAACAGTAGGTGGCAGTATTGGAACACGTTTTGAGTAAGAGCGTCAATAACAATAAAGTTTAACAAACATTCTTCATTTTACCACAGTTAAAATGCGGTAAACTGCTTTATCGTGTTGGAGTTCGGATAATATTACAACTCATTTAGCTTCGGATTGGTCATTTGCTGACACGCCTACTGAATTGATTGACAGGTCGCGTCATGCATCCGACTCGTGGAGAAAAAAAATTGACAGCTGTTTAGAAAAAAAAAAGTCTGGTACGACTTTATTCGCGTAAAATTGACTTTATTTTACTTTATTCTCGTAATACTACAACTTTATTCTCGTAATTTATGGCTTTTACATTTTTTTTTCTTAGCGTGGCAATGTAATTTTTTTTGTTTTTTTAGCGTGGCCCTAAAGCTCCATCTTAGTTTTGTTTTTTGCCCTTGCTAAGTATTTTTTCTTTGTTTATCCAGAGTGCCAGTTCCATAGTATCAATAATTTGCGGGGTCAAAAAAATTGCCTGGGCTCATGTGGACCGTCAGATGACTGTATTAGACTGGCAACAGCAAGACTGCCCTAATTTCCTGAGAGGAAGGTACATGGCGTCAGCCTATTTAAATGATGTAAGCATTTCTCATCTTTTTTTGTGTTTGGTTATTTGAACTGAATTAAATTTTTTATCTAAATTAAAAACGTGTAATAAATTTTTTCACCAACAGGTGTCCTCGGTTGTGTCCCGCCTCCCATCAGCAGAATTTTACTTGATAGAGAAACCCTCCTTGTCGGTGCAGAATACAGCTCTGTTCCCCATCATGGCTCATTTGAGGGCTGTCGAGGCCATGTTGTTCGCACTGCTGGAGCCAAGAGTCTGCCCAACAGAGACTAATATTCCTCCCAGGTCAAAATAAATGTGTGTTGTCGTCTAAGCTCGCTGTATTCTTGACCTTTCCAGGCTGTGCTTTAACTATCCATGGGTGTGCGTTCATTTGTCTGTCAGCAGAATATCTCATGAACCATTGGATGGATTTTAATGAAAGTAATTACTGGGTGTGTGGAGTTTTATCAAACTGTTGTTCAATAAAATTTAGCAGACTGAGAACTTTGTTTAAAAAACATGTAGCAAGGTTTATTTCTCTTCTGCAGAAGGGAGAAAACACACGAACAAGCATGCAGCCTACAAGTTCTGTGTGTTCTCTAAAATCATGAGCAATACAGTCTCATTTATACACCTTCACACGTAACATGTTTTGACACAACAGGCGCTCATTTGCAATCTTATCAGAGTAAAAACAGACAGTACGTTTGTGGTCAGTGACTGGTTCTGGAGCTGGGTTTGAGAAACGGAAGTTAGACGGTTTCACACACTGATGTTGAAGGGGTTTAGCTGCTACAGTTTTAGATAAGCTTTAACAGTGTGTGATATAAAGTAAATAACTAATAAGAGTGATGATAAAATTGATGAACAAAATAAACTGGTATCAATGTTTTCATTTCCACAAAGTACCGATCCTTTCTGAGACTCTGAGCTAAAACTGCAGGCAAACGCTTTAATTATCATTTTAAAGTAAACTGTAATTTGTGTAAACACAAATTTTTTATTAATTGCTGATTTTGTTTTTGTAAGGTGACCTTGGGTTTTTGAAAGGCGCCCTGAAATAAAATTTATTATTATTAAACATATCAAACTTTTATATTAACCCAGAAAATATCAACAGGTGTACATTAGAGTTCCTCGTTTATTGCAGGAGATCTGTACCCTGAAACCCTGCAATAAGTGAAAAACTGCGAAGTAGGCGTTTTAAAACCCCACAGTATTGCAACATTCTAAACAATGTTTCTAAACTCTAAACGCTCCAAGAGTACAGAATGTCATGATTTCCCTCTCTCGGCCTCCACTGCTCTCAGCCACCTGCAAGCTTCTTGGCCATGCCCAGTTCTCTGCTCTGCAGAGAACAGCTGATCAGCTGCAGCAGGAAGCTTATCCTGCAGTGTGGGCTGCACAGACGTGCTAAATAATTTAAAATAAAAATTCCATGCCGATTATGCGGCTCAACCATCAATCAGCCAATCGTGTGTCATGTCCAATCTTATTTTGAAAAACTGCGATAAAGTGAGTCCGCAAAAAGCGAACCGGGAAGTAGCGAGGGACTACTGTACATCTTTTAGAATCAACCGGATTCAAGCTGACACTAGTCATTAAACGTCATTAAAAGTCATATAACAAAAACAAGAAAAAATATCCTGATGCGTGCTCAATAATCCAGGTAGAAAAAATAATCAGTTTTCTTATGTGATGGTTCTCAATCGTGCAAATAATGAAAATAGGAAAAAGTACACACTGCACAGGGTGCACCTCACCTCTCATGCAGCGACTGCTGGATATAGGTGCCATCAACCGGGAAAGGAGAGGGGGGGTTAAAAAAATTGATTGATGGATCTTCCTCAGGCAGCATGGTGGCGCAACTGGTAGAGCTGCTGCCTCTCAGCGAGTAGGTCCTTGGTTCAAATCCCGGTCCAGGAGCCTTTCTGGGTGGAGTTTGCATGTTCTCTCCGAGTACTCCAGTTTCCTCCCACAGGCCAAAAACATGCATGTTAGACTGATTGGTAACTCTAAATTGTCCCTAGGTGTGAGTGAGAGAGCGAATGGTTGTCTCTGTGCGTCCCTGTGATGGATTTGCGACCCGTCCAGTGTGTACCCCGCCCCTCGCACAGTGATTGCTGGACATGGGCACTGGCGACCCCTGTGACCCAAAATGGAAGAAGCGGGTAAAAGATAATGGATGGATGGATCTTCCTCAATCTTCACAAGTTTAAGAACCGATAAAGTTCATTTAATGTGAATGAAAAACAGATGCATTTCTTTAAACTCTAAATCGACTTACTTGCAGGTGATGCCTTTAAGCTTATGTGCTTACATCAGTTACTTGTATAAATGTTTAAAGTCAGCTAAATGTTCTGAGTCCGGTGACCCTGTTGTCAACAAAACACACCCCAACAATTACTGTGTACATTTCAAGTTACTAGTATATGTCTTACCAGCTGTGTTCACTTTGATCACCAGCTTACACTTTTTAATTAGTGCGCTCTAAGGTCCCATCAATGACCCTCGCTTTCTTTTACAGGGTTCTGAACATGATCAGGACCACTGTGGGACGCCACTTTAGACTGATGGTGGGCGAGTCACGGACCAGCGGGGTTCAGATGGTAAGATGGCTGATGACGGAGTCCGTGACACAAAAGCTTCCCAGGATAAACATCCCCCAAGAGCTGCAGGTGAAGTACAGGAACCACTTTGAAATGAACAGCAGGAAAGACGGAGAGGAGCTGAGTGACTCGTTGTTGCAGGCGGTGGCTTTCTATGAGCTGCTCAGGGACTCCTGTTAGCTGCCCGCATGATTAATCTCATGTTCAGACACCACTGTTGTTACATAAACCTGTGGGCTGCACCTAACTGCACCTATCAACTGTCTTTCGACAAGTAGGCTTCTCAAAGCACCTTCCAACACAGTTGGAACAACTCTTACCCATCCACATCCATACGGTGCATAGGATGCAAGGAGTTCAGCGTCTTGCCCAGGGACACTGACATTGTGACTGCATACTGGTGGAATCAAACCTCTGACTCTCTCATTGGACTGCTCGAACCACTGAGCCACAGCCACCCAAAAAGAGTTTTGTCCAACTTTCTACCACCTTGTTGTTGAAGCATCTTCTTGTCTCAGTGGGGTATTTAAAACCATTATATGCATGGCCACATTAGCCTCGAAGGAACCTGAACAATTGAAGCACATCAGTGAGTTTTAAATATTTTATTTAAACTTAATAATAAAACAAGAATCCCTAAATGAATGCAGATCACCTGCAGACTTACAGTTTGAAACAAAGCATGATTTGTTAGCTCTTAAAATCACTCCCAGCTACTACAACAGCAGGTTTCAGCTCAGTAACTGGACAACTGAGTTTTAGACATTTTTGTGTTTGCTGAGGCTCACTTGCTCTGATGGCTGTCTTAAATCAACTTGATTACAATAATTTATGTGGAGAGGTTAGCCCAGCGATTCATTTCTGGGAGTTTCATTCAAACTGGCCTCACACAACAGGAAATGTTTCGCTAACACACACACAGGCGATGTTGCCCGCGTTTCCTGAATGAGGGCAACAATTACATTTTAAAAATGAAACGTGATCAGTCAGGTCATTCGGTAAAATAAACGATGCAAATTGAATTAAATGTTTTTCTAAATTGTTTTCAAAGTGAAATCTTCTGCCAGGAGCCGTACGGTTGATTTAGAGAGGCCCAGATGTGTGCCGCTCCAGTGGTTCAAACTCCTGATATGGGAAAAGCATACAATTACAACTATTGTATTAATGTAGAAAAATATAATGCTAAAAAAATATGAGGCTTAAAAGACAAACTTCACATTGTAATGGACAAATTGATTTAATGTAACCTTTAAAAAACACAAAGTTAGCTTACATCATAATCCAGGGGTCTGCAACCTTTTTTGGTACCTCTACAGCAGCTCTTTCAGGCTTTGACAAAAACTACAATAAAACTGAATTTTATTTAAATTATTGCCAACAATGAAAATGGCTAGTTTTAGTAGACTTCCTGTCATTTTCAAATATGTGAAGAATAGTACAAATAAGTAAGTAAGTAAACTTTATTTATATAGCACTTATAGAATACAAGGCATAAAACGTGGACTACATCATGCTAGCAGTTTGTTAGCTACTTTAAGTCTACTTCCAGTCTCTCAGCGTGATCTCTCTCTCAAAACCACCAGAATGTTTTGGAATATTTTTAAGACAAGCTGCTGAGAAAGAAAACTAAGTAACTTTGTTGTGTTTTATTTTTAGTTTTATCAAAGTCAAAGTAAACGAAATACAGTAGTCCCTCAGTACTTCGCGGTTCGACTTTCGTGGACTTGCTTTTTCTCGGGTTTTCAACCCAAGATTGTACACGACACATGATTGGCTGATTGATGGAAGGCAACCAACCAGAGCATTGTGCTCTGTATCCCATGCGCTGATTGGCTCAGTAACCGTAGGATCAGTCAGTTTACTTTCTCGCTGTGCTCGTTTAGAGAGTTTAGAACATTGCAAGTGTGTGGGAAGTGTTTATAAAACCTTAATATATGCTGTATTTTTCGCCCTTTAAGTCAGTTTTTTGCATAATTTGCATGCCCTGCAACTTAGGTCGTTTTCACACCAGATATTCCGGTAGACTTGGCTCGGGACCAATATTCATGACCTTTTGTTTACATTTGAACTGGTGCGTTTGCATTCACACTGCACTGTGCAGTCGAGTCAACCTGTTGAACCAACCTATTCCCCCGCTCGCCTGTGGGGGCGCTGCACCAAGAACTACTGAAAGAAACGACACAAAAATCTCTGAAGACACTTCTTGTTCTGTAAATAAAAATAAAAACGAAGTGGCATCAAGTTTTAGGAGTTATATTTTGTCATTTTTCAAAAATGGACTTCGCATGAGCAGAAGATGAGACAGAAGACCATAGAGAATATTGTTTTTCCACACAAGGCAGCTGACGGCTCCATATAAGGTAAGAGAAATGCGTGTTTGTTTGTCCTGTGGAGCGGGTCGGTTGGTTTACATTCACACTGCACTCGAACCGCGCTGGAGTTCGCTTCTACCGGACCGAGACCTAGGTTTTAGCCTGGGCCAGAGTTTGCCTTTTTGTTCCGTGACAGAGTTCGATGGCGCGTTCACACCTCCCCAAACGAACCGGACATTGTAGGAAAACGAGCTAGAGTTCGATTAAAGCAGACTAAACAGGGCTGGTGTGAATGCACCCTTATAGGCTGAAGCGGCGTGTTTATGAATTTTTTTCCCATATTTATAAACCAATTTTTGGCTGAGATATGACCGTTTTCATTCATTCTGACTGAAAATACTGAACATTACCATTTTCAGCCGCTAGATGGCAGTCAAGTTGTATGGCATACCGTTGTATCATGTCATAGATAAAAGTGGCTATTAATGACACAATAGACTTGCCATAGTCTGCCACAATCTTCTGCCTGGAGCAACAGTCAAATCCGCCTCATTTCGCTGCGCCACCCCGGTGAAATGAAGCTGATTTGATCATCAACGTGCATTTATTAAGTAAAAGTTCAACAGACACACCTTTGCTATAATGTCGAGCAAACAAACAATTGTTTGTAAGTGGTTATCTGGTTAAATTTTGAAGAAATGCACAGTGAGTCCTCCCATGCACGTGCCTACTTCCACGTATCGTTTTTTGAAAATGCAGCTTATTATTTGACCATCAAAGTGCATTTATTAAGCAAAAGTTAGACGACTCAAAATTATAGCAAAGATGAGTCTCAAACAAATTTGTTTTTAAATGTTAATCTTGCTAAATTCTCGTTAAACTCCTCTCGTGCACGCTCCCGAGGCCGCCAATCAATTTTTGGCACAACGCCGTCCCACATTTCCAGGTTGTCAGCGGTGACGCATAATAGATGCAACATATACGGCGAAGTGACGTATTTATGGATTTTTCCACTTTATGACATATTTGGACTGATGCGACTTATAGGGCGGTGCAACGTTTACGGCGGAAAATACGGTATAAATACTAAAATAAATACAACATCCATACTTCGCAGATTTTCACTTATCGCGGGGGTGTCTGGAATGTAACCCCCACAATAATCGAGGGACTACTGTATTTATTTTTCTTTAAAACTGTAATTGTGTATCCAACAAACTGGCCTAATTTTATCCAGTCTAACTTTATGCTTTAAGTAGGCTAGTACTTGGTAGTAGATAGTAGATAATTCTTCAACAATTAAGAGAACCTGCAGAGTTTAGCGTTTTAGTTTTTATATTAAATTTTTTTTATTTTGTTGCATGAATCTGGTCTTTTGTATTAAATGGTAAAAATGTTAATAGTTAGACATTTTTCGTTTTATATCACCCCCACTGACCCATCTCCAACAAACCTGTAGTGGTCCACTGGGCCACCAGTTGACAGTACACAGTTGCAGCAGATTTTGCAGCTCTGGACATAGTAATTAATAAGCAAAGTGACAGAAATGGTTCTTTTTATCACAAAGGTTGCAGACCCCCTGGGCTAAGTGAACAAAAACCCTGTGATTTATTTTATTAACTACAGAGATGCCTTTTATTTATTAAAGCACATTTCTGATTTCATGTTTGAGCTGAACCTGAAGCTGGACCTCTAAGGTGAACATGTAATTCATCAGGCTCACCTCCCTAGTTCTGTTTTTTGTTGTTGTGCAGAGAAGAGGCGAAGGACGGGCATGTAGTCGACAGCGACAGCCTGTCGATTCCCCAACAAGCTGAAGGGTTTGCTGCTCAGCACCATCCTGCTCGCTTTGTAGCTCCTTGGAGACGCACTGAAAACAGAGGCACAAAAACAACATGGAACATGACGTGTACATACTGTACATTGTGTTTCTGTGCTCCTGAAGGAAAAACAAATATGAAAACCATATATTTAAGGAAAGCATAATGAAAACCATATATTTAATGAAAGCATAATACATTTATGAATTAATATATTGTCTTCACATCAGACCACCTGAATAAAGTTGCTTTAATACGCTCTGAACCAATTTCTGTGCCTCAAAGGTTACACTTTAAACAAGTAAAGATGAAATCTGAAAAGTAAAGAAAATTACGAGTCCTAAATGTTTCAGTAGTTTCATGAACAAATATGACACAGCTGAACATTTTGACTGTAAAAAGATATTGTGTAGTTATTTTTTCAGGGTTAGTAAATAAAACACTTGTAAAACTTGTATTTTACATTTCCAAAACAAATAGTTCTGCAGTTAAAGAGATATTCTGGCCATTTTTTAAAGTGGCTCTGAATAGTGGAGCAGATAGGGTCCAAATTCAGCAAAAATATTTCATGCCTGGATGAAAGCATTAAACTTTGCACAGACATTCTTTAGACATAACTATTTTTTTTTAAGTATGTTGGACACTTTAAATTTTAAAATACCAATTTCTATTATTGCATTCACCTTTGAAAAATGACATCGCTTATCTGTTCCACTAGCATGTTGTAGACAACCTGAGTTTGAAGAAAGATCAGTATTCTGAAGGGAATGATGAGGCATTGGCTGGTCCGAGTGAGGGCGAGACAGAAGTCAAACTGCTGTGACACTTGAGATTGTTGGCAACCCACTTTGGTTCTGCTGCATTTGGACCAGCTGTTGATCGTCATTCCGGTCAGACCTAAACTCTTTCTCCAAACTGAGGTCGTTCAAAGAGCCACAAACTGGTAAGATCTACCAGAGGTAGACTAGACTTAGAGGTGGACTGATGACTTTTTCTATAATTATATATCAATATCAATCTATAATCTTGGCAGCACGGTGGCACAGTTGGTAGAGCTGCCATCTCTCAGTGAGAAGGTTGTTGGATCAAATCCTGGCCAGGAACTATTCTGGGTGAAGTTTGCATGTTCTCTCCGTGCATGTGTGGGTTTTCTTCGGGTATTCCAGTTTCCTCCCACAGACCAGAAACATGCATGTTAGACTGATTGGTAACCCTAAATTGTCTCTAGGTGCGAGTGAGAGAGTGAATGTTGTTTGTCTCATTTGTCTCTGTGTGTCCCTGTGATGGACTGGAGACATGTCCAGGGTGTACCCCATCAGTCACACAGTCATTGCTGGATTTGGGCACTAGTGACCCAAAAAGGAAGAAGCAGGTAAAGATGATGGATGGATGTCAATCTTTAGAAATTTGGCCAATATGTATTTTTCATTTGACAAAATATAACAATGATTGTTTAGTCTAAATAGTGAACAACTTTTAAATGAACTTGTACACCTAAAAATAAATGTATAAAAAAAGAGCATTCTTACTCAAAATAAAAATTGTGGGCTACAGTAGATTATCCTTTTTTTCTCTTTGGTAACCGATACAGTATGCACCAGCATGGCTGATAGTTGACAGTTGCCAATGTTGGCCCATTAAACAGTCAGTCTACTTTTATAGTTCATAATCTTCCACAGAGCCACACATCAAAATGCACTACTGGTACTTTAACCTTAAAAAAATCCACCCCTACAAGAGTGGTGGGAGTGAGTGCCGAGCTAACCAGGCAGTCGTACGTGGGCAGGAGCCCACAGGTGCCTGGAGGTTTCACGTGTAGTCAGACAACAGGACAGTGAATTCAGAGGAGAAAAGTTAGCTCGGAATCGTCAAGTGGTGGTTGGGGGCTAGGATGCTTGACAGAAGCGGAGTGCTTACAAATGTGGGTAAGTGTAGGTGTTTAACAACCTGTTAAAAAACACCAAAATGCAGGAAATCGCATCTAATTTAGAGTTGCATTCGGGCCCAAAAAATCTGATCAGACCTGGCCCCAGCCCGTAGCCATAATTTCTGAACCCAACCCGACGAATTAACAGTAATTACAAGTCCGAACCCAGAAAAAGCCCAAGATTTTAAATTAAGCTTTGACTGCTTATAGTTAACGGTCAGCAAACCGCGGTAAAGTTAGTTTTATGTTGGACGTTGGACATTCGAGCTCCGTGGCTTCAGCGGTGTGTTCCTCTCGTTTGATCTGATGCAGGAAGTCTGATTTCGGTCAGCCGAACTCGGAACGAGAGGAACACACAGCTGAAGCCACGAAGCTTGAACGTCCACCGTAAAACTAACTTTACCGTGGTGACGCGCGGCTGAATAAAAGGGGTAGAAGATCTGAGCCATGGGGGTGTTTGTCCTTTCATGGCCATCAAAGAGCATTAAAAACCGTTTCTGCCTGCATTCTGATTTATTCAGACACAGACCACTCTGACGTGTCTGCTTTGGGATCTCACCCGTTTGGATCATCGGCCACACACGTCCGCTGAGTGCAGTGGCTGAATGAACGTCCATTTGGGCGATGGATTCCTTCCTGGCAGTACAGTCCCATCTGAAGCTTAACTGAACTTTTTTTTACCTCTTTCAAGTCCGGTCAGCTCACGGTGAAATGGCTGCGTGCGGCTGTTGATTGTATGGCAGGCCATGTTATTAGATTGCGACTGATCCTGACCCAATTAAAAGCCTGACACAACCCAGCTTGCCCATATAGCACATTGTCATGGCCTGGCCCGCCCCAAATTCAGATCGGGTGGGGCGGGGCTTAGGGCTCGAGTTAGAAATGACAGCTCTAGTATCCAGTAACTTTTAGAATTACTAATAAAGTTAGGACAAGCATGACTGCCTTAAACGAATAAAACTTATATTGGATAAATAATTACATAAACATTAATTTTAAACACAACAGCCACTTATGATTTCTTAATATCACATATGATCTGCCCCTTCAAGTAAGCATTTCTGCCTCTACCCTTAAAAAAATCTCCACCCATAAAAGAGCAGTGGGGGTGAGTGATGAGCTAACCAGGCAGTCGCAGGCAGGAGCCCACAGGTGCCTGGAGGTTTCACATGTGGAGTCGGACAGTGAATTCAGTGGAGAAGAGTCGGCTCGGGACTGTCAAGTAAGGGTGGGGGGGAGGGATAGGATGCTTGACAAAAGCAGAGTGTTTACGAACGTAGGTAAACAGATGTTTAACAACCCATTAAAATACACCAAAATGCAGGAAATTGAATCTACGGTACTTTATTCCGGCATTGACTGTTTTACAAATTAAGCCCTGGGTGGAAGAAATGGACAGAAAGCCACCTGAAAACATTGCCATCTTCTACAGCTTTAATTGCAGC
The DNA here is from genome assembly GCF_014905685.2 of Nematolebias whitei. Lineage (NCBI taxonomy): Eukaryota > Metazoa > Chordata > Actinopteri > Cyprinodontiformes > Rivulidae > Nematolebias > Nematolebias whitei. The sequence goes on along the minus strand of NC_056513.1, from coordinate 30,739,913 downwards.
AGTTATCTGACATGCTTACCATCACTTTGCCCATTTACTGTTAATTACTGGGACAAAAATATCTGAGAATCTTTTTTGTGACTTATGCCTTAAATGTTATTTATTTTTTTTACTTTGAATGCTATTGTAAGAAATTAAACATCAAATACACATAACCTTGGACAAGTCTCCCTGAAAACCCTCTTCATAAAGACAGGTAGACAAAGTCTAGAAAGAGTGAGCAGTGAGAAAAGTAAACGATTTAAAAACAATTGCAGACTCACCCTGGTGCCCTGAGAGGCTGAGCAAAGCTGAGGTTCTGCCTCTCAGAAGAGTTCGTTAGCAGCAGTTTATCCTGCAGTCTTTTCCACTCCTCATCCTCCAGTTTCTGGTTGTGTTTCAGAGCTTCGGTCCACGTCCTGGACACACTGTACCAGCACTGGTGGAACCCAAAACCTTCAACCGCTACCTTGAAATCCTGCAGCCGCTCCAGGCTCCTGCTCCCTCGGTCCTCCTCGCTCATTTCATCCAACAAACCGTCCTTTACTGCTGCTCCGGTCCAAACAAATGATTCTAACCTGTAGCCTGAAACGAGCCGTCCTGCGTCTGGCAGTGTGTCCATACAAGACATGAGGTCAAAAAACTCTGCCAGGGCATCCAGGCAGTCTGCTGCTGCTTTGGACAGCTGTCGCTCACATCTGTCACCTAAACTTGGAGCTCCTGGATGAGTCTCTCTGAGTGACAACGGTGTTTTTTGAGGTTTGACGGTCAAGTCGGATTTAGTCGTCACAGTATATCTCCTTCGGCTGAGACGAGAGACAGTCCTGACAGATTTGCTGCAGGGCACAGACACCTGTGGACCAACGTTTTGGTTTGAATTCTGGATGTGAAGGTCTGTGTCAGAGCGTCTGGGCTCACTCGGCAGCTGGGAGTCTATTTTATTGTCCAGACGGTGGAGAGTAATTTCAGCAGCTCCGAGGGACAGAAGGAGCTCCAGGTTGGAGTAGAGAAGAGGCACATCTCTTCTCCAGCTTTCAGCCAGAAGCTCTTCTACAACATTTTCAGACCAAGACTGCAACTAAAGAATGAAAAACTGATTTAATGAACGCTGACAGAGGTGAAAAATATTATATAGACCCCTTCCAAAATAGACTATCGTGGAAAAGTTGTTTAACTTCCATAATTCCATTCAAAAAGTTAATCTTTAATAGATGATAGATTCAGGGCCCACAATTTAAACAATTTCAAGTATTTATTTGTTTATTTTTACATAATTTGGGCTTCCAGCTCATGAAACCCACGAAAACAGGATTTCAAAATATACTGTAAAGACATCAGGCCACACTACTTCTGTTTTTGCAGAAAAAAAAGAAAGAAATTAGGATGACAACAAATCAATAAAAACATGGTACATTCAAAACGATATGTCAATCTTCAATACTTGGTTGGGAATCGCTTTGCCTTAATCACTGCTTCGATGTGACGTGACATTGACTGGGAGTTATGGAAGCCCAGATTTCCTTGATGCTTTCTGTCAGCTCTTCTTTGTTGTTGGTCTGGTGCCCCTCATTTTCCTCTTTAGAACACCCCATAGAATCTCAATGGGGTTTAGGTCGGGCGAGTTGGCTGGCCAGTCAAGCACTGTGTATGGGCATCAAACCAGGTTTTGGTGCTTCTGGTGGCATGGGCAGGGGCCAGTTTCCTGCTGGAAGATGAAATCTTCATCTCCACACAGATCCTTAGCAGAAGGAATAATGAAGTCCTCTAAAACATTCTGGTAGACTGTTGCAGTGACCTTGAATTTAAGAAAGCAGAGTTTACCAACACCTGCACCGGACATTGCACCCCAAATAATGACTGACTGGATATTTCACACTGGACCTCAAGCAGTAAGTATGGGTTCTGTTCCTTACCCTTTTTCCTCCAAACCCTTGGACCTTCATCTCCGAATGAAAGGCACACTTTTACTTTCATCAGAAAAGAGGACCTTGGACCACTGGCCAATGGTCCAGCCCTTCTTCTCCTTGGCCCAGTTGAGACGCTTCCTAAGTTGGCTCAGGTTCAGAAGTGACTTGACCCAAGGAACCCGACAGTTGTAGCCCGTCTCCCGGATGCGTCTGAATCTTCTGTTTGATAATCTGCTGAAGCCCACGGTCATCTCTTTTGCTGGTGCATCTTCTTCTGCCACATTTTGCCCTTCCACTAGACTTTCCATTGATATTCTTGGACACAGCACTCTGTGAACAGCCAGCCTCCTTAGCTATGAACTTTTGTGGCTTACCCATCCTATGGAGGGCATCAATGATGGTCTTCTGGCCAGTTGTTATGTCTGCGGTGTTCCCCATATTGAACCAAATTGAGACAATTGAACCAAACTGAAGCAATTTAATGACACCTGGGAAAACCTGTGCAGGTGCTTTGAGTTTAGCAGATGATTAGTGTGTCACACTCAGTTTAAAACATTCATGTTCTGCAAAATTTGGGCTGATTTCTCCACAGTATTCTAATTTTTTTTCATCCTGTTTTTGTGGGTTTCATGAGCTGGAAGCCCAAATTATGTAAAAATAAACAAATAAATACTTGAAATTGTTTAAACTGTGGGCCCTGAATCTATCATCTATTAAATATTAACTTTTTGAATGGGATTATGAAAGTTAAACAACTTTTCCATGATGTTCTAATTTATTGGAAAGGGTCTGTAATATTGGAAGAATGTTGTAAAAGCTTGCCTTTAAGAAATTTAGCAGATACTTTGGGGTTACAGGGTGGAGACCCAACATGGAGGCAGAACAACCTGCTTGGCACAGAGGAAGTTGTGGGTCTGAACCACCTCCTGCTTCTGAATCGGTTTGTGGAGAGAAAAAGAAAGTTAACAACTTTTTTTTAGATTCAATTTAAATAAAAGTATAAATCTGAGTTACAAAGAGAAACACACGCTGTGAACCAGTTGGTCCTCCAGTCTTTGATGTCCATCCTCCTCCACTGTGGACCCAGAGCTGCAGCTGCAGCAGGCAGCGCCTCACGTCGCCTCGCGTGGCTCTGAAAAGGCTGCTGCAGTCATCCGGAGCCAAACTGACCTCTTCAGCCCGACTCACCTGCTGCAGGTAACTGCACACATTCACCTTCAACGAGAGGAAAGATGAACACGGTGTTTTCTTCATGCAGCTTAAATGGTAAACTTGACAAACACAAAACAAGTCGAGTTTATAAAAGTATTCACACCTTTGATATTCTTTTTATTTTCCGTCTGTACAGCCTGGGATCTAAATGAATTTCTATTTTGATTCTAGGTAATGGACCTACACGAGGGGGCAGCACGGTGGTGTAGTTGGTAGAGCTGCTGCCTCTCAGCGAGCAGGTCGCCCCGGATCAAATCCTGGCTGGGGGCCTTTCTGGGTGGAGTTTGCATGTTTTCTCTGTGCATATATGGGTTTTCTCCTGTTTCCTTTAGACCAAAAACATGCATGTTAGTCTGATTGGTGACTCTAAATTGTCTCTAGGTGTGAGTGAGAGTGTGAATGGTTGTTTGTCTCATTTGTCTCTATGTGTCCCTGTGATGGACTGGAGACTTGTCCATGGTGTCCCCTGCCTCTCCCACAGTAACTGCTGGATATGGACACCAGTGACTCCCACAACTCAAAAAGAAAGAAGCGAGTAGAGATGGATGGATGAATAAAGGGTATTTTTATCCAGCAGGACAATCATGATCCTTAAACCTGCTCTGTGTCAATTCTGATCCCCACACCAGTCTGAGCAAGAGACATCATGAAGACCAAGGAACTTTTCAAACAGGCCAGAGATAAAGTGTAAACTAAAACAAATATGTTAAACCATGAACATGGCACACAGCAACAACAACTATTATTAAAAAATAAAAAGATCATGCCACTAAATCAAACCTGCCAAGAGTCATCCTGAAAATCTCATAGATCGAGTAAGTCCTTTAACCAGTGAAGCTACTAAAGCTTGAAAAGGTGGGATATTATTGTTTAACACGGGAGCTAACTATCAGTTGTGGTAAGCCTGACTCTTCTGTCATCTTTTTCTAAAGTAGGTGGACGCATCAAGGGAAGCGAGCGTGTTGTATTGTCCAAAGTATTTGAGTGCAGAACATTACTGCGAGGTACTCGAAGAATAATGACCTATGATTTGTTGCAGTCCTTTGAATTATTGTGTGAATGTTTATGAAGCATTCTCACTCTTGTGATCCGTGATCCATTTTTCTTCCATACATTTTTCAGCATCTTTCCCGTTCCAGTTTTTTTACTATTTCAACAAATCATATCAAAATGTTCAGCTCGTTCAGGACAATTCTGCTTTGACTTTTGGTATTAGTGCAACTTTAGCTTTTTTAAATATTTAGCCTTTTCTGTCACTTTTTATCTCATGGGAAAATAATTTAGATCATTTTCCATCCTTTAAATCTTTAGATCTGTTTACAACCTTTTACTGCTCCTTTCACATTTTGTTCTGCTTCAGCTGCTTTCAGCTTCCTTGTGCAAATTTAAACCTTTGTTTCATCTAATTTCAGCTGTTTATTCAGCTGTTTTGTGCTCCTTCCAAATTCGTGCTGCTAACTAAAACCTTTTTGTGCTTCTAACTTCTTTCTGCTAATTTCAGCTCATTTCTGCAAGTTTCAGCTTTTTCTGCTATTTCAGCTATTTAGCTGTTTTAATGATAATTGTAGCTTTTTCAGCTAATTCCACATTTTTTGCACTCATTTAAAAAAAATTCAGCCTAATTCAGCAAAAATGTGCTATATCCACTTCCTTCTGGTATTTTCAGCTTCTTTCTGCTTTTTATAGCTACTTTTCAGCAGTTTCTTTTTTGTTGTTGTTGTTGCCAATTTCACTTTTTTTCCCAGATAATTTTCACATTTTTGTGCTCATTTCTGCTTCTTTCACCCTAATTGGGCAAACATGTTTATGCTTTCTTTTGCTAATTTTAGCTTGTTCTACCTTCTCAGCTACATTTTTAGCTCATTTCTGCTATTTTCAGATAAATCTATGTTTTTCTTGGTAATTTCTGCAACTTTAAAACTAACTTCTTTATGCTAATTTTAGCTTCTTATGCTTCTCTGAGCCTTTTTCTGCTATTTCAGCAAGTATTTACCAGTAGCTTTTTTAAATGCTAATTTTAGCTTATTCTACCTTTTCAGCTACATTTTTAGCTCATTTCAGCTATTTTCAGATAAATCTAAGTTTTTCTTGGTCATTTCTGCGACTTTCAAACTACTTTCTTTATGCCAATTGTTTAGCTTATTATACTACTTTGAGCCTATTTCTGCTATTTCAGCTAGTATATACCATATATATATAGCATATATGCTTTTTTAAATGCTAATTTTAGCTTATTCAGCCAATTCCACCTTTTTTAAACACATTTCAGCTATTTTAGCTTCCTTCAGGTAGTTTAGGTTTCTTTCTGCCTTTTTAGCTACTTTTCAGCAATGTGTTCAGCTTTTTTTTGTTAAATTACTAATTTTTGTGCTCATTTCTGTTTATTTAAACCTAATTCATTAAAATAATATATATGTGTTCTTTCTGCTTTGTTCAGCTAATTTAGGCTTGTTCTTCCATTTCAGCTACATTTCAGCATGTTTTTTAGCCAAGTTCAGCTGTTTTTCTGTAAGTTCTTCTGCAAAAACCTTGCAATTTCTTTAGTTGATTTTGGTGCACTCATATTGCAATGATGGTAATTTTTCAGCAAAGAAGCTACCAATATAAAAACCCTGATAACCCAAATATAACCCTGATGGAGCTGAGCAGCTTTTCTGCAGAGATGGAAGGATATGTCCATGGACCCAACTTAAGCTGCAGAACTAAACCTCAAGGAAGAGTGGTTGAGAAAAAGCAGTTACCTAAAGACAGTATTTAAAACGTCTGTTTGGAATTTGCTAAATGACATTTTAGAGACTCCAAACACAGACAAAGATGCTGTGGTCAGACACAGAACAGAACTTTTAGGCCATCGAGGAAAACCCGTATCTGAGGAAACTTTACCACCTGTCATCATGCTGAGGATACTATCCCCACAATGAAGCTTGGTGTCAACAGCATCGTCGGAGACTGGGAAACTGGTCATAAAAAGGTGGCTGGAGCAAAATATAGAGAATTTCTTGAGGAAAACATGTCTGAACCTTCCAGAGATTTAAGAATGTGCCAGACGTTCACCTTCCAACACCCAGATGAAGCAACACTCTTGTTAGTTAAAAAGAAAAAGGTTAATGTAATGAAATGGTCCAGTCCAAACCCTCAGTCCTACTGAGAATCTCTACTGGAAGTTGTTCTAACCCAACGTGGAGAAGCTTTTTCAACACCAGAGGATCTGTGTTTTGAACCTGTATGCTTCACACAGGTTAGTCGTCATATTTATTATCTGCATCGTTTTTATGTCTATATTCTGATTTACCTCATTTTGTGTGTTGCCTGTTTTTCTGTCTGTACAGCACTTTGGTTGGCCTTGTCACTGTTTTAAGTGCTCTATAAATAAAATGGTATGGGTATGATATGGTAAACTATAGCAGGTCATGGAGAATGGACAAACTTCCAGTAACTGCTGCTAAACATGCCTCTACTGTGACTGAACGGCAAATAGGCACGCACAACTTTTCCGTTTGATCTTTTTCAACTCAATATTTTCCCACCATTGAATTTTGATGATGTGAATTGTTTGTGTAGGTCTAAGTTATAATCAAATTGAAAATTGTTAGACTGGCTTAAAATGTTAACTGCCCATGAACCATGTGTTTGAGTTACCACAGAGTTATTTTCTCTCTCATAGAGAGGGCTGAATGAGCTGATTTGATCTTGCATGTGCAGCTCTGTGGCCGAGGTCACCAGTGTCTGCCTCTGAGCAGAGAGCTGATATAAGAGCGTTATCTCTCCTTCTGTTTTATCTTTTGTGTTTTTATGCCTTATATTCTGTAAAGCACTTTGTGGCTTCTGACCTGTAAAAGGTGCTATATAAATAAAGTTTACTTACTTACTAGTATAAAAACAAGCCTTGCACGCTGCCCGTGGCAGATTCTCATGACTGGGCTCCATGCATGTACCGTAACTTCTTGCAAGAAAAAAACAGTAAAAAAAAAAAAGCTTCTCGTGTGTGGCTTTGAGTAAGTGAAATGAACAAAAAAATATTTTTTATCCAACAAAAATTAAAAATTCAGGCTGTAAGGCAATAAAATAGAATAAAAAGAGATGCATACTTTTACAACTACCTGTATCTGACTGTATTAAGACATTAAAGTAGCTCACTGCTGATGGGGTTTTAAAAATGATTTCCTCCAGGCTGCGGTCAAATCTCTCTTTAAAAGATGAATCTATGGAAGAAGAAACCGTCATAAATCTCAGCTTGCCTTCAAACATTCACATTTCAGCCCTTGTTTGTATCTGAACTGAAAAGACTTGCCAAACAAACAGAACAATTGCAGTACATTAATAATCAATTACCGTTAGTGGTCAGAATAACAGGTCTTTGTGTGGTTGTCATGAAAGTCTTGATTGCTGCAAGAAAACCAACATCATCCTCAAATATGATGTCAACCTGTTTGAACAGGAAGTTACAAAAGTCAGAGTCCAGCGGTGCCTGGATGTGTGACCTCTGTCCCCACTCGTCTTACCTCTTCAAACAGGATGAGCGACATGGCCGCCGTCCTGCTCTGATGACGCTCCTGCAGTGTGTTGGCCTTCTTTTTCCTCACAGCTGATTTTCCAAATTGGGAAATGGTAGAAAAGTGTAAACGATCAGCTTTCTGCTTCATCTTAAAGTAGTGAGCCAAAGTGACGGATGGTTTAGCTTTGACTCTGCGGCCAGAAGAACTCCATTTACGAACTGCCTTTCTTTTAGAGGCAAAAGGGGTATTTTGAGGAGGGGGGAGTTTTCCTGTAAAGAAAAAGTAAAGTAATTATTTAAAAAAACAAAATATAAAAGATCTTGATGCATGTTAAAAAAAACATTTCCAACTGTCCTGAAAGCAAGGTCACGTTATGTTCATTTAACTGGAACACCAAAAGTTTTTATTCATCACATCCTACCAAGGACTAGCTCAGGTTTAGAAGTGCAGCTGTTGGGGTTGTAGCTGCTGAAGTACGCTGGTTTCAGTGGATCTTGCCCCGAAGCCTCTATCAGGTGAGACTGGGTGGCCTCCTTCAGCTGAGACAGGACGAGACGGCCACTGCGCAGCGACGAGCAGTTCACCTCGAACACCTTTCATGGAAAAGGAGAAGCACAGATTAACGCTGAATCTGATCTTAAAGGAAGGACGGAGCCGTGTCTGTAAAGACCAGAAGATAGGACAACGAAAGATCAAACTAAATACAAGTCAACAAGTTCAACACCCAAAGGTTTATGAGAGTATAAAAGTAATGGAAGCGAGTTAAAACTACATTTAAAGAACTTTTACGGGTGATGCAGCTCTTCTAACATGCATTCACTCTTTCCTATAAAGTAGTTTAAAACTGATTTTTGTAGTTAAAAGACCAGCATTCCTTGAAGGAATGCATATCACCTCACTTGCCACCTTTCTTATATATTTAGACATTTATAAACGCATACATATATATATATATACATACGTACACACACATACATACATACACGTACACACACATACATACGTATATATGTACGTATATACATACGTACATACGTGTACGTACATATACATACGTACATGCATACATACGTCTATACATATACACACGTACGTACGTCTATACACACACGTACGTACGTCTATACATACACACACACACGTACGTACGTACGTCTATACATACACACACGTACGTACGTACGTA
>NC_056513.1:30731042-30731123 GCF_014905685.2 Nematolebias whitei | reverse complement strand
TACGTACGTACGTACGTCTATACATACACACACGTACGTACGTACGTTTATACATACACACACGTACGTACGTACGTACGT
>NC_056513.1:30712245-30726042 GCF_014905685.2 Nematolebias whitei | reverse complement strand
AAAAAGGTTATGCAGAAAAGGTTCCATTTGAGGAGCTTTGCAGAGAGGATGGGCAGGTCTGGTACATTCCACATCATGGCGTTTACCATAAGCGAAAGCACAAACTGAGGGTGGTGTTTGACTGTACATCCTCATTTCAAGGAACATCTTTGAACAAGGAGCTCCTCCAAGGTCCTGATTTAACAAATACCCTTATTGGGGTACTGTTAAGGTTCCGCCAAGAACCAGTCGCAGTTATGGCAGACATTGAGGCAATGTTTTATCAAGTGTATGTCGATGAAGAGGACAGAAACTTTCTGAGGTTCCTGTGGTGGCCAGAGGGCAATATTAGCAAACCAACTGAGATCTATAGGATGAAAGTTCACCTTTTTGGTGCTGTATCATCCCCAAGCATTGCTAATTTTGCTCTGCTTCAAACTGCTGCTGACAACCAGAAACGTTACTCCGATGAGGTTATTAAAACCATTAAAACTAACTTTTATGTGGATGATTGCCTACGATCAGTGGCAACAGTGGATCAAGCAATAAAGCTTGTCATAGATATCAGCGAAATCTGCAGTCAGGGAGGTTTCACATTAACAAAATGGGTCAGCAACAGTCATGAAGTTCTGGCAAGCGTTCCTGAACATCACAGAGCAGGAGCATTTAAAGAACTGGAGCTGGAGAAAGAAAAGCTGAAAGAACAAATAACAGTTGAGTCTGCACTTGGACTCCACTGGGATACTATCAATGATACCTTCAGCTTTAAAGTAATCATCAGGAGTCGGCCAGCTACCAGAAGAGGTATACTCTCCATAGTGAGTTCAGTGTATGACCCATTAGGTTTTCTGTCTCCTTTCATCCTGAAAGCGAAACAGTTACTCCAGGAACTCTGCAAACATAAGTATGGATGGGATCATGTCATTCCAGAGGAACTTGCAAGGCCTTGGCAAAGATGGATCAAGGAGTTAAATCTGCTAAATAATTTCTAAGTTATAAGATGCATAAAGCCTGAAAACTTTGATCCAGTGGATACTGCTGAACTACATCACTTCTGTGATGCAAGTGAGTCAGGTTATGGTACAGTAAGCTACCTCAGATTATCAAATTGTCGAGGTCAAATTCATATCTGTTTCATATTTGGAAAAGCCAGAGTTGCACCTCTAAAGCAGATGACCATACCCAGACTGGAACTTACAGCAGCAACATTGGCTGTAAAAGTGGATCGGATGCTAAAGAAAGAACTGCATTTACCACTTGCAGATTCAACTTTCTGGACAGATAGTACCTCTGTGTTGAAATATATTCGCAATCAAACTAAAAGATTTCACACATTTGTATCCAACAGAGTTGCAGTAATCCATGACCTCTCCCAGACCAACCAGTGGAGATATATAAGCTCAAAGGACAACCCAGCCGACGACGCATCACGAGGGCTGTATGTGGAGCCTTTTCTAAGATCAAGATGGCTGGCAGGTCCCGAATATCTCAGCAGAGAAAAAGGAAGATGGCCGAAAAACACAGAAAATATGGAGGAAATACCAGCAAACGACCCTGAAGTGAGAAAAGAGATCATGGTTAACAGTGTAATAATGGAAAATCAGCATCTAATGTGCAGGCTAATCAAGTATCACTCATCATGGAACCGACTTCAGAAGTCTGTAGCCTGGATACTAAAAGTGAAAAAAAAAACCTCCTGCTGCTAAGTCAACAAAGAAAAGGTCGAACCCACCTGTCTTCAGAAGTGAGGAAAGATAAACAGGGAACTCAGAACCTGTCAGTGGAGGATATGCAGGAAGCAGAGAAGGCTATAATTTGTTTTGAACAAAAATGCTACTTTCACTGTGAATTTACTTACCTGGAACAAGAAAAATCTCTCAGTTCAAGAAGTAGCATCCTCAAACTGGATCCAATTCTCGATAATGGCATCTTGAGAGTTGGTGGCAGAATAAACAAAAGCGCAATGCCAACCCACCAGAAAAACCCAATCCTTCTACCTAAAGGTTCTCATATATCTAACCTCATCCTGCAACACATTCATAATCTGGTTGGACATTCAGGAAGAAGCCACATGCTTTCCAGGCTACGTCAAAAATACTGGCTCCCCCATGCAAATTCCCTAGCCAGGAAAATCATCAAAAGCTGTGTATTTTGTAGACGCATGCAGGCCAAACCTGGTGAACAGAAAATGTCAGATCTTCCTGAGGACCGTTTGTCTCCAGATCTATCTCCTTTTAGCCACGTTGGCATCGACTACTTCAGTCCCATTGAAGTAAAGAGGGGACGAGCTCAAGTGAAACGATGGGGGGTCATATTTACCTGTCTGGTGAGTCGAGCTATTCACCTGGAGATGGCAAATTTCCTAACTACAGACTCATGCATAAATGCTATACGCAGATTCATCTGCAGAAGAGGATCAGTGATGAGCATCAGAACAGACTGTGGGACAAAGTTTGTGGGAGCACAAAAGGAATTAAAAGAAGCTCTAAGAGAACTGAATCATCAGAAAATTCAAAGCACCCTTTTAACAGAGGGAATAAAATGGACTTTTAACCCTCCGTTTGGAGCTCACCACGGTGGAGTCTGGGAAAGACTAATACTTCTAGTCAAAAAGAACCTCACATCTATCCTGAAAGAACAAACACTGGATGATGAAACTTTATCAACAGCACTGTGTGAAGTAGAAGCCATCCTAAATGACAGACCAATAACTTCAATGTCAAATGACCCAAATGATTTAGAACCACTAACTCCAAATCATTTACTCCAACTGAAGGCAAAAACAATGATGCCACCAGGAGTCTTTGAAAAGAAGGATCAATATTCGAGGAGAAGATGGAGACAAGCACAGTATCTTGCAGATCTTTTCTGGAGGCGATGGACAAAGGAGTATCTCCCACTCATGCAAGAACGAAACAAGTGGAACAGAAAAAAAAGGAACTTCAGCCCTGGGGATCTGGTTGTTATTGTGGATAACTCGGCACCGAGAAGCACATGGACAATGGGCCGTGTTATGAAGACTTTTCCGGATGCCAAGGGATTTGTTAGAAGCGTTCTGGTAAAAACCAAAGACAATGTGATCCAACGACCAATAGATAAGCTCTGTCTCTTAATGGAGGCAGCAGAATGAGTGAAAAGAGTTTCTAAATGTTACTATGGACTGCTTTAAAATATTAGAAACTTTGATAAACTTTGGATAATTTGATGGACAACAAAAAAATTAATTAAAAAAAGGGGAAAATAGATATATAATTAAATCTTATTTTGTAATGTTTTGTGTGATGATAGGCTCCTTTTCACTATTTTTGTAATTGTCACCTTGCTAAGGTTAACAATTAGGGGCCGGGATGTTGGAGCCCATTAAGTATTGAATGAATTATTTGCTAAATGATGAATATTGATTTAAAACTACGTTAAATATTACAGATTGCAGAAGAACTATTATGTTTCTTCTTATTTAGTTGTTTATGGCTCCCCCTGGGGGATCAGCGGAGGCAGTGATTAAAACAGGCAATTCAGCTGCTGTGGGCTGATTGGTTTTTTTTGCAGTGAAGGAGAGAGGCGTGAAACAGTTTTCTTTACCACACACAAATTGTTTAAATTTTGAGATTTGTAAGAAGTCAACTCGGAGAATATTTTTGTTAAATTCAATAAGGAAATTAAATGCCGAACTTTTCAAACAAGAAATCTCTCCGCGAGTGCTTATACATTTTGTTGTGCGTCGAGAACCTCCTCCACAAGGCTATTCTGGCTCAAACTTTTTGGAGCTTATAATGAAGCAAGAATAGCCAGTACAACCAGTTTGACGCGACTGTCAACAAGGAAGAGGGCCGGCAAAGGAGGAGGAGGCATACCAAAGAGACCATCTTAGCACCAACAAAACTGGTTTGTTCCACTTTAAAGTAAGCTGTTGGGGGAAGAATCAGTTCTATTTCGTATAGGCTTCGCCCTTTAAGGCTTTCGCTTAGTGGGTTTATCCCGTTATGCGTAGCATTAGCACTGAAAAATTTAGCCCACGCCCACCTGCTGTGTGGGCCCCACCCGGTCCGTATAAATTATGTTAAGAGCGAGAAATCGGCTCCCATTTTTTCTTCAGCGAGCTAAATAGCACTGTCAGAAGAACAAAGAAGGAAAATTGTGTAGATGACCAACCTTTGTTAAGGATGCTTGGCCCGGCAGTCGACCTCCGGTCGTCCGGTGAGTTCTCCTTCCCGAGGAGAAGCTGACGAGCAGTCTTATTTCAAGGTAAGCGCCGAGGAATATTCTCAGTGACAGGTCACTACACGCTGGACAACGCCATCTTGTATTTTTCCTCTTATCACCGACCCTCGGAGCGAATCGGATGGTTCCTCCGGGACAGGCGCGCTCAGCTGCAGCCCCCGCTGCTCATTCCCTCCTGGGGAGCGTAGTGTCGGTGGAGGGGGGCTGAGTGAATGCTCACCCCATCCCACCTCGTTTCGCATCGGCGATCACACCGCTCCCGGCCGACGGCGCCCTCAGGGGTTGCCCGGCGTAACCCAGGAGGCGGCTGTAGTGAACTAAGCCTCAGGTCAAATCCTGACCTTGAGGGCCTTCCTGGGACAAGAACTGTATTTCATTGATTTGAGTCCAGAAACACAAAATCAAGTCCATCCAGAGACTTTCTAAGTGTCCTGCACTGATCAATTGAAAGAACACTCTCTTTTTCTATTATCATTACTATCTTACAAATGTCTTGATAATCAAAGTGTGTTAGTTCAAACCATTTTAAATGTTGAAGTGAACTACTCATTTTAAATCAACTGTGAAACAGTATTAATGAATTTTTAATCCTCATTCAAAGTAGAAATCAAGTTAAGGTCTGTTACAGAGTAATTATTCATTTTTCTTGATCTTCTGTCTGAAATGAGCAAGTGTAAGTTGGTCAAAGGTCAAGTTTCGGTCAACTGTAAGTTTACTGGAAAGAAATGTCATGTTTAACTTTTACAGAAAGATATGAGAGAACTGACTCCACGAAGTCTCGGGATCTTCATAACATCTTCTGTCTGTTCTTAAACAATCTAATCTTTTTCCCTTGACTTTTAATAACCTCTTACATCACTAAAACACACCCCTGTTCGGTCAATCGACCAATCAGGAAGCACTCAGAGGAACCGGAAGTGACCTCTTTAAAAGGTTCAACACTTCCTAGTTCCAGTAGAGTGCAGTAGAGTGCGGGGAGAGTGCGGAGAAAGAATGCAGAGTTCAGAATGCTGGAGAACAACTGCAACTGAGCTGAACGAGAGAAGTTCAGAGGAACTATGAAGAAGTCTGTTCTGGGATGATCTCACGACTCCGAACGGTTCCCTACTATCCTTACGGAGACGCTGTAAAGCGTTGAAAGACAACTCTACACCGAGGCCGAACTATCGTCTGCAAAGGTAAAAGAGTCGATCTTCAACCTCAAAGTGTACCGTTGGTTAAGCTGGGTCCAAAGGAGCGTGTTGTTCTAGTTATGACAGACAAATTCCCTCACCCATCTCTCTCAATTTAAACTTCATTTCCATCTTCAAACTCTTCTATCTTGCTAGTAATTAATCCAGATATTTTCAGAAATGTCTGTTGTAATGCTTGTAGTGAGGAAATCATGGCCGTATGGTTTTCTAACTGTAAAGCTAATTAATTAAGCTGTTGTTGAAATCAATTTGCCAAATTAATGTAAATGTGTGATGTTAAACTTTGATTCTGTTAATAAATGACCGCATTCATTTGATGGGTCAAAGAAAATTAACGTCTCACGTCACATTTAATTTCAATGCACGATATTATTCAGTCCAGAAAAATGAATGAATCCGTTTAATTTATGGATAATATATCACAGATATATGTTCATCTACACGGCTGACATGAAAGGACCCTTTTTTACATCCTACGCCTTTCCCGCCAGTTCGGATGATCCGGCGGGAAGGTTGTTTACTGGGCTCCATTCCGGCTCACCGTCTTGATCCATATGGCCTCGTGTTCCCAACAGGACGTCCTACGGGCGAGGCCACAGACGGGTTTTTTCCTGGTAGATTGGGGGAGCCGGTCTCCACAGTCCGCACCCATCTCCAGAGCAGGGGTTCACTGAGCGGAAAGTCCCTCCGTGCCTCCTGGAGCCGAGCCTGATGGAGGCTTCATTGGAGTGAGATGTCGAGGTGGACCAGCGTCCTGTGCCTCCGGTTAGCATAACCGAGACGGTGACACCGCTCTCCAACTGAGCTTACCAGCATGTGTTCCACACGGCCGAAGCGAACAACACGTTACGCTGTTGGCGTACACGTTCAGAGGCGGGAAGAGACGGTGGCCCTCTGTCCTTCGGCTCACTCTGCTCTCATAGCAGCTGCTTGCTAACGACGCTGCCGGCCCCTGCAGTACGCTCAGTCTACAGGGCAGCTGACGTCATCCTCAACCGGTGCGCCTCTTTTGCTGTCTGCCGCCCCGCATCGCATCGCAGCTGGAGAGCGAGGTCCCAGAGGTTCTCCTGGCTCGTCACTCCACCTTCCTCTCAGGAGAGCTGCAGGAGTTTTGTTGGTGATCCTCTTTTCATCAGCGAGAGATCATTTCAAGATGCTCCACGGCTGCTCAACGCCTCCCCAGCTCTGCTACGCCAGCCCCTCCCGTCAGACGTCCCCGGCAGCCCGAAGTTCATTTGTTTTCCCGGACTTCGCCAACAGGGGGCCCTCCAGGACAAAAAACAGAGCTCAACGGAAGGTAACCAGGTGTCGAGTTGCTGGAGGTGTGTTGATGACACTGTGAAATAACATCATTTTATGATGAAGTGTTCCTTAGCCAGGCTGTCAGCATGGTTTATCTGACAAGCGGCCCCATCACACACATTCATCACGAATGAGCCTTTTTAAAGGTTGTTTTCGTTCACTGTCAGCGGTGTCGATGCGCGCCCCCGTGGCATGAAAGCGCGCACGCAGTTCTCAGCGCCTGTCATTCACGTCAACGTTAACGTGAGACCACGGTACGAGCTCAGCAAAATATCTCGCTCTCGGCAGAAGCGACACACGTTTTTTCATTGCAGTGGTGTCAAACCCGCGCTCCCGCGGCGTCAGCAGTTTCACAAGCTTCACAGCGGCTCTGCTCCTTCATCCTCGAAGAAGGTTTTCTGAATTAATACTGCAGCTCGTGGAATCATTCTGAAGTTCACGTGACTTGCAGCCAAGAATGAACGTGTTTTCTACGGACCGAGCCAGTGGTAGCCTCGCTTCACCGATGCCGCGCGCTGCTGCTGACCGCACCAGTGCCAACGCGCGCTCCCGCGGAGTCAGCAGCTCTACAAGCCTCACAGCGGCTCGGCTCATACATCCTTGAAGAAGGTTTTTCTGAAATAATATTGTAGCTCGTGGAATCACTCAAAAGTTCACGTGACTCGCAGCAAACAATGAACGTGTTTTCTGCAGACCGAGCCAGTGGTAACCCCGCTCCACCGATGGAGCGCGGTGCCTCCTTACCGCACCAGTGCCAACGCGCGCCCCCGTGGCAATCCTGGCTTAAAGCGTCGCATGAGGACGCACACACACGACCCTTCAGGGCACGTCGGCTCATATGTACACCCGCTTCCCGAGCGTTACACGGAGCAGCTGCACACAACGTGAACACAACACGAGCCGTTTCCCGCAGCAACACACAACGTCTTGCATGCTCGGGGACGCGCGTGTGTTTTCTCTCTCATTCAGCGCGCTCCAGTTCACATCAGCTTGTATGTGAGTTTCACAGCATAAATGCATGCCCGCTTTATAGCTTATAAACGGATGGCAGTAAACGCGCGTTTCCTGACGGATGGGCGAACCGTTTTTCATCCGGGATTCACGCTGCAGTTCAGCTCAAACCCCGGTGTGGAGGAACTCTGTGACGTTTTTCCTGTCATTTATGAACAGATCTCGTCCCCTCTAGCAGAAGCTCAGGAAATTCTGTTTTAAATGTAATTTCTAGAGTCTCAGATGGAGAGGAAACGCAAGGTCTCTCTTATCACTTCCTTGGTCCCAATGAACTGGAAAGATGAGATTTATGCTAGATTGCCAATTTCTGAGCTGTGAGAAACAACACTCCATTATGCGCCTGAGCCGCTTTAATTCTGCGTTATCTGGACACCTGCTGCTGCTGAGCAGCTTGTACAGACAGGTGGCAGCAGTGCAACTCACGTGAACCATTTTTGAGTGATATCAGCTGTTTTCCGTCAGAAGTCCTGTGTCACACATTTAACAAGCTGTGGAGCCACTGTGGCTCTCCACACAGCACCTTTTAAATGCTTTTGGAGTGTCGCACGGGATCTTTGAATGTGACTCAACACTGACCTTGAGCTGCAGAATCATCAGGGTTTTTGATTCTCAGACAGCAAGTGACTGTTGCATACATACTGGCAGGAGATGTATGCATTTTTTCAACCCAGGTGCCACATTGTGAGACAGATGCTGTGTGGGACACACCCAATCTGCTCTCCATTGGAGTGGGTACATCTCATGTATTCCACCCAGAGCTATGGCTCAGACACGGTAGAAATCCTGCCAGCGTCTGCGGACGTGTAGCAACACGAGAGAACGCTCAATGTCAATTATAATTATCGTGGAGCCACGGGACGATCCACCGCTGGGTGGACGTGCCTGCTCACAGCCTGTGGTCGTAATGCCTTTTCACCTTCTTCTCTCCCTCTGGTATCACGGTTTTTCTGAACCGAGCTCAGGAGGAGGGACTGGCAGCCCCTCTGCCCCAAGTGCGTGAACACATCATGGTTCCCAGCAGGTCATGATCAAAGCTTCATTTGAGCCTTTGGATCAGGTTCCACTTAAATTCTTGTCTCTCTAAACAGCCCTGCTGCTGGCTTTAACATCCGCTAAGAGAGTGAGTGTTTTTATCTGCCCTCTCTGTCGCTCCGTCATGTCTCAGAAATTAGGCTGACGGCAGATCAGCTGATTTTTAGACCAACCCAACTTTTATGCCTAATACATCACGAGCTCTTTTAATCAATTAATCGTTGGAGGGGTCGTCCCCCCCCCCCCCACACACACACACAGATCAGAAGAAGTAACGTCTTTTTATGTCCTCTGTTCTGTGCGGGCGTTGACGTGTTACATAGCGTGCACAGCTGTAATGCGTCAACATCTGTTTGTGCATTAGAGATGCATCTGCAGGTCGCCCGTTATCCACCCAGCGCTTGTCACACTGGCTGTGTGAGGCTATTTCTGAAGCTTACAGAGCATCAGATTTAGAGTCTCCTGTCAACCTCAGAGCACACTCTATCAGGGGTATCGCATCTTCGACTGCTTTGCATAATGGTATGTCAATGCAGGACATTTTACACTGTGGCCGCGTGGTCAACACCCTGCTCATTTATTCGCTTTTATTTAGGTGATGTGACGGCCCGTTCCATGACACATTCTGTCCTTAGTGTTTACAGAATGAATATTATTGTTTTCATGGAACGCCGTTTTACTCACATCTGTCTGCATGCATTACAGTGTGAGATGTTATCAGTCACAAATTGTGACTGTTATTTGGTTCTATTGTCATTAATCAGTTCACGACTATTGTTACCAACCAGTTCATTTGATTAATAATCAGCTCTCCGGTTATTATTAATCTGTTCATAAGGTTCGGCCGTAAACCGGTTGGTTCATGGATCTTTTCAGCGTTTTTCCCTCCCCGTTGATGTTTTCCGGGGCGTTCATGCATTCAGAATGCATAGTGACACAACATGCGTCTGTGCATGGCAAACATAATTACGCAATGCGTAATTATGCACATGGGAGCTGAGTGATTAGACTTTTTTGGGCAAGCTTCTGCTTCATACGGTGTTCGAATGGACCCAGTGAGGCGAGGACCACATCTGCTTCGCCCTTAACCCACTAAGCGAAAGCCTTAAAGGGCGAAGCCTATACGAAATAGAACGTTGGTTACGTACTGTAATCCCAGATTCTATGAGTATAGGCGTAGCCCTTTAAGCGTCGGGCCTCACTGGCTCCTAAATGGCTGAAGAAAAAGCCATTTTGGGAGCCGATTTCCCGCTCTTAACGTAATTTATACGGACCGGGTGGGGCCCACACAGCAGGTGGGCGTGGACTAAATTTTTCAGTGCTAATGTTACGCATAACGGGATAAACCCACTAAGCGAAAGCCTTAAAGGGCTACGCCTATACTCATAGAATCTGGGGTTACAGTACGTAACAAACGTTTTGTGTTGTGTGTTTCCTTGACTGATGAAGCCTTCCGGTTCGAAGGTGAAACGTTTCAACACAAAAAAAAAAAGAAACTGTCCCGATGACCTGACTGAAAAATGTTGGATTTCACTGTTATTTGCTCCAAAGCCTTTGAGCATGAGCTTTTTACAACAGTACAGTTCGTGCACCAACTTTTACTCACGTAAATGCATTCACTGCCTCCCCGTGATTTCCCCGTTAGCTTGCTGCAGCGGTCCGCTCAAAAAAAAAAGTGTGTCATCCAGCTAAAAGACTGTATCCGGCGTTTCATTTGTAATCCATGTTTCTGTAAGACAAAGCGCCGCACACTTCATCATCTCTTCTGAGGCGCCCGCTCTCAGACAAAGCAAATCCATCTTGTTATCAGCTATTAAGGAAGTCAGTGGCCGCAGGTTCGGCTATGGAAAACTGCTGAGTCTGTGTGAAGGTTTGATTCGTGCTTCGAGGACTCAAAAACAGCTGATTTACGAGATAAACTGTAAGATGGAAGCAATTTGTGAGAATCGCAGCCCACCTGCAGCTTCTGGGACTCACCAGCATGTTGGAAACAACCTTGGAGGAGGCTCGTAAGCACGGAACAGTGGAATGCCCACAAATCTGGCCATTTTGGATCTTGAAAGTACTAGCAGGACTCAAGGCTGACAAAAAAAAAGTCTGCCTGGAAAAAAAAAAAAAAAAAACAGTTGTGGCTTATCTGAATCTGACTCCCACGGTTGGCCTTGAAAGCAGGCCCGCGTCAAATTTCTCCTGGGACATGTGTAAACTAAGGAAAAGCTTTGTCTATCGTTCTCTTGTCTATCTGTTTTAAGTGCTCTATAAATAAAATGGTATGGTATGGTATCGCACCCCCCCACCCCCCGAGAACTTCTGTGGAAGCTTATCAGAACTGTGCTAGCTGACCAACATCTTATCAGGACTATGGTCTATCTGGAAGTGCTTCATTGACAGATCTCACCGTCTTGCCATCAAATGCATATGTAACGCGTTATTCGTTATTCCTCCCAGGCTCTGATCGAGGTGGCAGCTTCTGTTTTCTCCTCCCCAGTTTTTTTCCTTCTTCCTGCTCTGCTCTCTGTCTGTCTGAAGAGCCTGGGTCTCATCTCCCGAACATAAATTAAGAAGATTATGGATTTGGTATTGTGGGCGTTCAACTCGATTGATAAGATTTTTTCATCAAAGCGACAAGGTCCTGGGGAACCGGCATGTCCAGCTGAGACTCACGCTGTGGGGTACGTCATGGATTCGTGGGGAGTGTGGCAGATGATGTGCCTCTCTGTTCTGTCTCAAGAAGATGTTGAAGACGTTTACATATTTGGACTTATGATAGCAGGGACTCTGCTTTTTGGCATCGGCGGGGCTCTGTTTTATCGACTTTTGAAGAAGACATCGGGAGCAGTTTTGGCCATGGAAAAGCTCCCAAGTCAGTGTGAAGGTTTGGTCCTGGCTGTGGGAATTTTAAATTGTTTGGTTTACGAGCTTAACCGTAAGGTGGAGGCGATTGAGAATCGCAGACCACCTGCAGCTTCTGGGACTCGTCAGCGTGGTGGGTTCGACCTTGAAGAAGACTCATAGCATGGATCAGTGGAATGGAATCCCACAATTAGGCTTTTTCAGAACCAGAACGCCCAGATGGACTCAAGGCTGAAGAAAAAAATCTGTCTACCTGAAGAAAAACAAATATTAAGCTTATCTAATCTGACTCCCAATGGCCTCGGAGAATGGCTGACTATCAAATTTCTCCTGGGACATGAGTACCCAAGGACAAAAGCTTCATCTATCGCATCCCCCCCGAGAACTTTCTGTGCAGGCTTATCAGAACTGCTGGCTGAAAACAACATCTTCAGAAACTGTGGCTGATCTGAAAAAAAAGCTCATGGACAAATCTCAACACCTTGATGTCAAATGCAAATGTAATCAATTGTGCTTGCTGGTAGAGTTTTTTTTATGTCTCAAATCGTGTCCTGATAGACAAGATGTGAAAGATCTTTTTTGTAATACCACTATCTACCCTCATGTTTCTCCCCCTTTTCATATCTAAGATTATTATCTGATAAGGATAAAATGGCCGCGCTCTCCTGTAGTTGCAGCTTCGTGCACTCCGCCCATCTTTCGTGCACTCCGCCCATCTTTCGGACGACTGTACGTACATATTCGCGTTATACCTCGGTGCAATTCCAATAAAGTTTATTCTGATTCTGATAAATGTGTTTGCTGGCAGAGTTTTTTGATGTCTTAAATCGTGTCCCGATAGGACAGAGTGTGAAGAGGTCTTATTTGTAATGCCACTATCCTCTCCTCATGGCTTTCCCCCCCTTTTCTACCTAAAAATGTATTGTGAAAAGGATAAGAGGCTGCGCTCCAGTAGCAGAAGCAATGTATCTTAAACTCTCTTCACTCTCCACCGACTGTTCTCCACTCTTCTTCTGTTATATCCATCACCTGCTACCTTTCTTGACAGAGTTTTAGACTAAGATCAGTGATGAGAAGGGATGGAGTTGTAGCCGCACACACACACACACATGCACAGACGCTAACTTTACCACCTTTTGTTTTTTGGCGGTGGGCGGTAATAACCTAAGCTGAAGAAATGCCAACATTTTGATGTTTAAACTGTAAAATCTGAAAAGAGAACATCAAAAGAAATGTTACGGCTGTGGCTGATTAGGATCACCATACACACCTGCGTCCCTCTCACCCTAATAACAGTCTTAACAAGACAGGCAGACAGAAATGCAGGCTAGAAAGTAAGCCTCAAACAGTTACTGTGAGAAAACTGTAAGTTGTAATGACAACAATCCTGAACTACTGAGTAGCAGAAGGTTATGGTCATCAAATGTTTTGTTTTTTTTACAATTCTACAATTTAATGTAGCCAATATGACAAGTTAAACAGACCTCTCACCTAAAACTGGGGGGAGGGGGTTTCAGAGCTCAGATACAATGAAAGTTAATGAGAGTAATGGTGGGTGTACTCTGCATTGTGAGAGGATTTGAGAAGTTAAAACTGTGAAACACTGAGTGGAATAAGACAGCAATACGTATGTACTGTTATGACTGCTGCTGTAAGGTAGGTGTGTGTGTCAGTATTACTTCAAGATGGACCAAACTGCAACAGGTGGGGAAAAATAAATATCTGGACACAGACTGGCTACTTGATGAGACTACATATATAAAATGACACTGCAGTAGGGCTGCAACTAACGATTATTTCAATAATCGATTCATCGGGCGATTATTTTTTCGATTAATCGATGAATCGGCAAAAAAAAAACGTTTTAATTTCCACCCCTTTATTCCAAAATTGAACATTTGACTGACATAGCAATTCACACAAAAAACAGGTTGCTATTTTACTATTCTGTTAGTAAAAGATTGAAAAATAAAAAAATAAAAGTTAGTCAAATAGCTTAAAAAAATAAATGTACACAAAAATATACAGAAATGTATCTTTATACCTGCACAATATGTAGCTACTTTGTAAAATGTGTCCTTGAGGAAGAGTGTAACCTGGATTAAAAGTGTGGATTATTGTAACCTGGATTAAAAGTGTGGATTATTGTAACCTGGATTAAAAGTGTGGATTATTGTAACCTGGATTAAAAGTGTGGATTATTGTA
>NC_056513.1:30691620-30712235 GCF_014905685.2 Nematolebias whitei | reverse complement strand
AAAAGTGTGGATTATTGTAACCTGGATTAAAAGTGTGGATTATTGTAGTGAAGCCCTCGTCTTCAACCATGGACAGAGGCCTCATGTCAGTGACGATCATGTTCAGGATGTTTCAGTGAAGACAGCTGCTGCTGTGGTGTCCATGATGTCTGTCCATCATGAAGGATGTTGTTGTTTGTTGTTGTTTTCTGGAATGAGACAGTAAATATGTTTTATAGCATAATTTACAGCAACTCAAGAAATGCCTTGTTTCACTTACAGTGTTAGGTTCAGGCAAAAGTAGCTAAAAGAGCAATTAAACACACACACCCACATAAATTACTTAATTCCACACATTTGAGTAGATGTAATAAATTACTTTAATTCCTGTTTAAATGCAATTCATCCTGCCATACCTGCAGTGTCTTCAGACTTTGCCAGCAAAGTAAAAGTTGAAGCTTAATCATTAAATTATTATCTTTGTGTTAGATTTATTTATAAATCACATTTAAACACTGCTTGTACCAATTAAATTAAATAAAAAGTAACACACGTTCTATATCACCGTCATTAATCAGATAAACAAACAAACAAACAGCAGCTTCATCTCCCAGACAGACTGACGTTACGTTTTCTCTCTTGAAACAGAACAATGTTAAATTGTAGAGACTCACCTGAAACACGAGTTGGGAGTGAGACATGTTGTATCAGCTGCAGCTCGTGACTCCGACATGTTTACGTTTTATCTCCGTGGTTCTCACGTGTCGTGTTGGTGATTTTCAAAGCTGCATGCTTCTCATTTTTTATCTTTGTGAAGAGCTCCCACTCTTTGGAAGACTTGGGTCGAACAGTTTTCGCTGCATTGGTCATTTGTAAAATTTACTTAATTTCCTTTAAAAACACTCTGCTCTGTTTCCTCCTTCCCCCTCGCTCTGTTCAACTCGAGCTGCAGTTTTTTTTTTTCAAACTTTATTCAGTCAGTCAGCATTGACAATGAACTGCAGGTGAACAAAACGAAACGGCTCCGCAGCGCCGTGAAAGATGCATAATCGCGCGACACAACGAATCGATATTGAAATTCGTTGCCAACGCTTTTAATCATCGATTTTTATCGATTCGTTGTTGCAGCCCTACACTGCAGCAGCAAAAACAACGTACGTCTGCATCCACTTTGTTAATTTGTGAAGGGTTTGTAGGCTGCTGCTTAAAATATTATTTTTCTCATGTTTATAATAATCAGGTGAGTTGTAAATTTAATAAAAAAGTTGTTTTTCTGACCGTTTGAACTATTATATAAAGGGCTTTCGATGCAGAACTGTAAGTATTTTTGCAGAAAGGAATGTTCTTATCACTTGGGACTTAAAGAACTGTGATGAAGTGTTTTTTGCTTATCACTCGGGAAGCCTGAGAGGAGGATTTTGGCCCATCCCCTTCCCACACTACCTTGAAGTTTCTGAGTTTCAAGTAAACATGTTTTTCCCCAGATAAGATAAGTCTTCACTCCCTCCTTGCAGATGGGAAGGAGTTACCGCTCTTTGGAATGCAGCTGAGTTTCGAGTAAACATGTTTTGTTCACTGGGAAACACTCTCATGTGATGTAGAGAGAGAGAGAACAAAAGTGGGAGAAGCACTTAGACAAAGTTAGAGTCTGCTGTGAGTCTACCGATCGGGACGTCCAGCTATGTGTCGGTGTTTTGGTTCTACCCAGGCTGAGTGGCTCTCCAGCCTTGCGTCACGGTGAGAGCTTGTTTATGCATCGATACTTATGATTGTACATCTGAGTGTGATTGTACCTTGCTTTGCTTTTTATGCTGTAATCTGTGGCGGAATAATAAAGACACAATTATTCTAGCAGTACAGTATCTGAGTATTTTCTTTTTTGTCCATTGTGCTGATCACTCTTCCGAATCCTGGTTTTATTTAAATAAATATCACAGAATATCAGGAAATTAAGACATTGATTTTTTTTATTTTGCCGTTTTTCCTGTGGTGGCTGCTAAAAACAGATGACCTTCATGTTACATCCTGGATGGGTTAACATCGTGTTTTACTGTTCAAGCTGTATGAAAAAAGTAAAGTTTTAGGAAATAACAGTGAAAAATTTTAGCCTTTTGCAACTTTTACATTCTTAAACTTGAAATATAAAGTTGACTAGCTAAACTTTGGTAATTTAAGCTAGCCTTTTTGATGTTTTAAGCTTTGGCTAAACTTTTAATATGTTTGGATTTGAGTTATCCTTTTGCAACTTTTAGCCAAATCTTTGCTAGCTTTTTTTTGCCACTTTGAGCTTTTAACCAGTATATTACAGCTTTTGATTTTCAGCTAATGTTTGAGTCTATTTAGCTTTAATAACTTGGTCTGATCATGGGTGACAAAGCCTCCACCTGTGAGGTTTTAAAGAACGGTTTTGAAATTCCCACCTTGAAGCCGAGCTCCTGAGCGCAGGCGTACACCGAAGCTGTCTTGCCGACGCCTGGGGGTCCTGTGAGCAGCAAGGCCTTACACAAAGGTTCCTCCCCTCCATTATCCCACACAGCCTCACCCTGGAAGTCTCCACAGTCCCATGAATCTGCACGGGAAGAGGTCTTTACTTTTTTGAACTTTTAAAAAAAAGTGTTTTCAGTTGTACGTCTGTAGATTTTGCAATCAAAGTATATTTTTTAAAATGACTGAACATGAGTGAACACCGTAAATCTGGTGTTCTTCTCGCGCCCTTTCTTCTGCATCTCTCCTCTCATCACTGGCAGCTCTTAGTTTCCAATTCTTCAACCAGCTGATCACCAAAAACAAAGGAAAGGAAAGGAAGGATATTCACTTCCTGTCAAATTTCAGGACATGAAACCTCGAGTCAACAAAAGTTTTACCTGTGCAGTTTGTTTACTGAGGCTGAATGACCGACAACTTCACCTGAATGTCGAGGACTGTACTTATCTGTCCACAGAAGTTCACCAGAACAGGAATCTAAACAAGCCAAAGAGAAAACTGATCATTTTAAACAGCTTACGAAGCCAGAAAACATACAGTGAATTATTGATTAGAGCTCTACCTCCAGGGATCACATCAGAGGATGTGAGTAACTGAGAGACTGTTGCAGTCTGATCCACCTTCTCACTTTGGCGCTTCAATCTGAGGGGGTGTCTCACTTTGCTGGCTCCAGATTGCTTCTGTCCACTGAGGACAGTCTCCTGGACATCCTGTCCCGATGGTGGACAGAATCCTCTGTCAGACTCTGCACAGGGACTGGACCTCAGACGCTTTGAGGATCTCTCAGTCTTCATTCCCTCTTCTATATTCTTCTGTGATGAGCCTGGATGAAACAATCTAGCATTGAAAGGTAAAAACAATGGTTATGTCTGTTTTATTTTATTTGTATTGCTTGAACCACTGAATACACTTCAATTAAGTTCTGAGAAAGTACCTCAACACATTTTTTGTCATTTAAAGATAGATGCCACAGCCAACTGACCTAAAGAAAAGAAACTAAATTGGCTGCAACTCTGTTAATTTTACATGCACTAAGTTTTCAGCTTTTGCAGTTTACCAAATGGAATAATGAGACTGGTGTAATTTCCAAACATACGAGGTCTTCCTCTCTTCTGTGGCCGGAAGCGGAGCAGCTCGATCGGTTTGACTTTAGTCGCTCACTTCGGATGAGTTTTGCTCCGTTTGAGCTTCATTCCTTCTTAGTCGAAAGACTGCAGCCCCGTGTCCGTGACATTAAAGTTAAATTCTAGCCAAGTTCCCAATTCCATCACCAGCTTGAATTTGGCGCCCATATTAATACGCATCGTAAGCGTAAACGTCACTTTTATGCGACGCCAAATCATTAAGTTAAATATTTAACATTTTTACTTAAGTTTGTCTATAAAATTAATAACTTGTGAATTATTTCCATATAACTGCTGAACGTTTATCCGTAATATCAAGTAAAAAAATAAAAAAATAAAAACTGGCGTTTTAAGCGTGAGCCAAGTTATGGAGCCGCCAAAGATCGTTTATGCAGAAAGATGCTCTTACACCACCAAGTCAACCGCGCTGGTTTTCTATCAAACAGAAGTGTTTTGAATACATTTTTCTTCACTAGAAGCCTTTCAAAAACTTAACAGGTCAGTGGACATTAGTATGGATATGGATAAAGACATTATCATTGTCATGTGGGCGATTTGTGACTGAAGAGTAGTTGGAACTTTATTTATAAAGCACCTTTAAAACAGCAGCTGTTACTAAAGTGCTTAATAATACAAATTAATGGGAGTAAATTAATGGAAAAAAACTAACAATAATACTGAAAAATTGATTAAAAAGCATTTAATAAAAAAAAAACATAAGAACACAGAACAAAAAAAACGTAAATCACTCACACTGTAAAAGTAGAAAACAGATGTTTTTAACAGAAATTTGAACACAGGAAGGGAGGTGGCCTGCCTAATGTTGGGGGGCAGGTTGTTCCAGGGTTGGGGGCCCATCACTGAAAAAGTCAGATCACCTCTGAGCTTCAATCTTGTTTTTGGAACAGCCAAAAGCAGCTGATAGGATGATCTCAGGGCCCGAGAGGGAACATATGATTCCAGTAGCTCAGAGATAAAGGGGTGTGAGGCCATTTAGGCACTTAAATGTTAACAGGAGAATTTTAAAATCTATTCTAATATGCACAGTGAAGGGAGGATAGAAAAGTGAAAGAAGTTTGCAAAACAGTAATAAGGCCAAGCTTAGATGTTTGGACATGATATGTTGGGACAAAAGATGTGAAATATGGAGCTGCAGGAAGGAGGAAAAGGGGAGGACGACGGAGAAGGTTCATGGATATAGAAGAGGAGAATTGCTGAGGATCGGTGAGACAAGAGGATGCTGACAGAATTAAATGAAGACAGATGACCTGCTGTGGTGAGCCTCAAAGTAAATGAAACAACACAAATCAAAGGTTTTTAACAGACTAAAGATACAAAAAAAAAATGCACATCAGAACTTAAAGAAACACAAAGACTACAGGAAAACAAGAGACTTTTACTTTATGACTCCCAAGCCAACAAAATATCCTCAACAGTCTGAGGGTAAAAATACATTATGGCACCAAACGTTTTAATAGAGATAACCTGGCCGAGCTGACACCAGAACAGGTTTAACCGTCCACGCAGGCACTTGTTTTACCTACTTTAACTGATGTTAATGCTGTGAGAGTTGGTGTTTGCCCTCTCTGACTGCTAAATGCTGTTTGGGGATAATTTGTTATCTTCACAACAGCTTAAAATTCAAAACATGTCTCCCACCAAATTCCCACACCTTAAAAGTTCTGTCTTGTTCTAAAATAAATCTATAATAATAATAATTTCTGTACATGGTTGTAAATCTTACGAATAACTACAAATTAAAGAATTTTTTTTTCACTCAAACATTTCCATTCTCTCCTTATAAGTTACAGACTGATGATCACAGAAACATGTTTATCTGCTGACGGATAATTTCTCCCAGGGTTTTGACAATTATTACGATGAAATAAAAGATAATCAGCAGGCATGCTCCAGTTGTTCCTTTAACAATATTGTTTACTGGCTCGTGAGGCTGCAGCTGGCAGAGTTTTGTTCTGTTCAAATTAAATCAAAGTTGTCATGTCAAAAAAGTGCTTCTAAGTGTTCAACACTTTTCAAAGTGTCACTTAGTTAAGGCAATTTGGCAACTTTTTACCACCAGAGCGTAAACAGTAACGTGTTAATGAAAAAAACTAAGTGTGACATGATTTGTGTGAATTTATTAAATTAGTCTGCGCTTGCTATAACTTCGGCGTAGGAACATCTCCCGATCTTGCCGACTGTGAGAGCAGTTTGCTCTTCAGGAAGTCAGACACAAGTTGAGCAACAACTTCAGGATGATTCAGGTGGACGTGATGATTGCCTGGAACGGTCACCACGGTGTGCTGAAACACAGAGACACAGATGTTTTTAACCATTCCACCTGCAGCAGGATCAACAAACAAAAAGTTGCTTTGAAATTAGAACATTTACAATTTACTGACATCTAGTGGCCAAACTGCAAGACAGCAACCAAATGAACAAACTTCTGGATAAAATCTTAATTCTCGAACACCTTTACAAATTTAGGATAAATAATCTTTAAAACTAGATAGTTGTTTATAAAAAACACCAATCATTTGCAGTTTTTAGGGCATGAGAATGGAGTACAGTGAATGAACTTTAACAGTCATCATGTGTTTGTGTTGACTGACTCAAGACAAAACAATAAAAACAAAAATAAAGGCTTAACGTTACATGAAGAACTGAATCTCACCCTCTATTAATAATACCAGGTTTAGACTATGATCCGCTTAGGTTGAGAAATGAAGGACTTATATTTGTTAAAAACTTAAATAATGTCATGCATGATCTTAGAAGAAAATCTTTTGCCAGCTGTCAGTGATTGGAATTTTTTTCTTTCGGCTGCTCCCATCGTCACCACAGTGAACTAACTCGCACGAAGACTTGGCAATTGTTTATACTCTGGATTTTGTCACAACCCTCTGTGTGGAGCAGAGAGCTGCTATCTAGGGTGACCGGTTGAGCAGACAGGGGTTACAGGTCTTGCTCAAGGTTGTGGGGACCTAATTATCGGTCCGGGGAGATGAAACAGCGACCTTCCAATAACAAGCCCACCTTCTCTAGCCTCTATACCACCACTCCCCCCATCTGGTTAGTGATTGGAATATGGGAATATGGGATGATGAGCTACTACCACAATAAATTTTAGCTCAATATTTATATAATTGACAGAGTTATATGTATTTTATGTTTTGTAAGATTCATTAGATGTTGCGGCCATCTTGAATCAGGTTGACACCAAAAGATAATCAGCATTATATCTGTACTGGAAATATATTTTCCACTGATATACAGTTTCTGTTTTAAACGTGCTCTATAAATAAATCTGACTTGACTTGACTTGATATGTTTTCTGATACATTACATGTTCTACATTCTACTCCTTCATTTGCCTCTTGGTCACTGTGAACTGAACATTATGATATTATAATCATTGTTCTGTGACTGTAGAATGAAGGAGCCAGTTGAGAGTTTGGCCGACGTCCTCATCACCCTCCTTGTAGGAAACCTTGAAAATGATTTACTTTTCTGATGGTCTTGGACCAGTTTTGGGCTGGCTCTGATAGTGCTGTGAGAGGAGGGCGTGAGGGTGGCTCCCCATAAAGATAAATAGAAAATCGTTTGTGAATTTTTTGTTTTTTCCACTACCATGTCCACCAGTTGCTTTCTGAGTATCATTAAAACCTGTTCAGTGGTTCATTGCTAACAGACGTGTACGCACACGTATGACAATACTGGGTTGATTTTTCAGTGAGTGATAAACAACTTTAACAGTTAAAACTAAACACCAAGGTTTAAGGATACATGTGAGAAAAATCCACCCAAATATGTGGCATGTTGAGATATTGGCAGCTATAGTGCATTGGTTGAAACATTTGTGATACTGTAATTGGATTTTTGTCAAAATATGATGAATGAATATCTTAGCTATGGGCTCCTTTGAATGAAATATCCAGAATATAATCCTAAGGAATGTCTGAAGCACTTTTCTGGACAGTACCAACAACTAATGAAGATTACAGCAGAAAAGCCCTAAATGTTTGCTACTTTCCCTGCATGCTAGCAAAACTACTTTCAAAACCACCTGAGAATGACATGAAGGAATCCTCCTTATAATAAAAAATGGATTCACCAGAATATTCAGACTGATTCTACTGGGCTTATCCCAGCTAGCAAGACAATTTATCCCTGTCTCTGAAACTGCTCATATCAGGATGATCTGGATATCAAAAAGTAGCTTTAAAAGCCAGAAATATAAAAAAAGGTATTGTTCATTTTAACCAAATACGACTTAATCCCTGATTTGATTTGATGGGTTACATATTTGACAAAAAGAAAAAAAAACCTCACATTTCTGTCTCTGTAGCCCTGAAGAATTACAGGTGGGAATTTCTTCTGGTCTTCTTCAGAAAACAGTTTTTCTAATCCACCTTCTGCCCTACAAACACAAACGAGGCGTGAGTTTAGTGTTTATTCTTGTATTATCGACAGCAACAAAAAAATTAAGGGCAGAAGAAAACCTTACATGATGACTAGAACAGAGGCTTTGATTCTTGACTGAAAATCCAGACTGTCCTCCAAATTGATGCGAACTATGTTTTTCTGAAAACGCACAAAACAAATTGTCGTCGGCAGCAACAAGTTGAGTATGAAGAAACTGAACCGTAACATACCAAGTGAAGACGCATGTCTCTGGAGAATATGAACCCTGTCAACAGAAAAATCTGTTACACCGTCATTATGATGAGGAACAAACACATTTGAAAAGACGAATATGAATATTTACCCCCGTCAACTTGAACCAGACCTCGATCTAACAGGATTTTTGCTGACTTTTCAGTCAGACCATCATTTCCAGCCATGAGCCTGAACGTTGAGCACATGAGATAAAGGTGGATGAGTGTGTGTAAGTAGACTTTACAACTGCTGAAATAGAAAGAGGGATTACCTCTCAACAGCCTTCTCATAAGTATAAAGTTTGGCTGGCTTGTTCTTTGTCTGTTTTTCCAACTCGATCAGCTCGTCCATCCCCTGCCTCAGTATGGTGGGCATTTTTTTCTGAAAATAAACAGTAAGACAGCAGACAGTAAACCAGTCCTTCTGAAATGGTAAATGGTAAAATGGTAAATGGACTGTACTTATATAGTGCCTTTCTTTCTTATTTCCAGATACTCAAAGTGCTTTACACTACAATCTGTGCCTCATTTACCCATTCATACAGCACTCTACTAGATCTCTACAAAGCTAATTGAACAAATCATTCTAAAGAGACTAATCAGAGCTTTTTCACATTCATACACTGATGGGACACACATCAGAGGCTATGAGGGGTTCAGTGTCTTGCCCAGGGACACTTCGGCATGTGACTGCTGGTGGATTCGAACCTCCAACTCTCGCATTGGAGGACGACTGTTCTAACCACTCGTGCCCCCCTGGGGGGGGCTGGAGCAATGCCAGGTGGGGTGCATGTGACCCCGAGGAACATTTTGCGGCAGGGAGTAGGGTTTTTTTTTTCTTCCCCATTCTCATTTTGTCAGGGTGCGTTCGGCAACCTTTTTGCTAAAATCCGGCAACTCTCAGTCTTAATAATAATAAAGTTATGAACAAATATGTCTGTCTTGTCGTTTGGAGAGCCATGCTTGCACCGTGTCGCTTCCCTCTGCTGCTGAGCAGCTGGAGATGCTCGTCACCCGCAGCACGCGTTACCTGCCCCTCTTCCTCTTTTGCTTTAACATTTTTTTTGTTTGTTTTTTAGTTTGTCAAAGCACAATTTTGATGTTTGTTTAATACAGAAGTAATGTTTAATAAATGTTAGGACTCTATTCTTTACTAACAAGTCCTCCACTCTGGACGCTTGTCACCCACAGCACGCAGCAACAAAGAGTATAAACTCAAAGCGAGAGCGACACCTGCCCCCTCTTTCACATTGACAAGATTTTTTAGTTTTATCAATTGTCAAAGCACAATTTTGATGTTTTTTTTATTTGTTGGAAAAACGTATGTTTAACAAATGTTAGGACTCTTTTCTTTGCTAACAAAATATATTTTATGTCACTAAACAACTTGTCAGGTTCTACTCTTGTGAGCGCGTTCCCCTGGACACACACACACACACCCAACCCGCTCGCTCTTGCACTCTTTGCATCTTCTCTGCTGTTGCTGCTCTAAGACCAAGTCCAGGTCCAGGTCCAGCTAAACATTGAACAGGAGCTGAGAGCTGCAGGATCATGTTTCAAACTCTGCTTCAAAAAGCTGTGCACTGCAAAATGTGCTCATTGTAGCCATTAAACCTGACTTCCTCATTTTGATTTAAAAAAAAAAAATCTGCACAAATTGTTTTATTCATTTTTGTTTTGTAGGTCAAAGTGTTGTATATAACACTCCTGACTTAAAATGTTGCTGATCAATTTGAATGTATTATTATTTATTGATTTTATTGATTTTGTTTGATTGTTCAGTATCAAATGGTCAAAAATGTTTACAGTTTAAATCAGGATAGCTTTTTTTTTTATTTCAGGCAAATTGATGCACTTTAAGCCTTTTCTGTTACAGACTATAAAACAATGTTAATAATCTTTGTTGTAAGTTGATCTATATTTTTTTATTTAATGTTAATAAGGATACATTATGTAGAGGTGTACTTATAACAATTTTATAGACAAATTATACCATTTACAGTCGCGGAGGAGAGTTGGGGTTGGGGTGGGGGTGGGGGGGGTGGCGCGAAATGTTTACTTCTTCCTAGGGGGGCGTAACAGAAAATAATTGAGAAGCACTGCAGTAAACCAAGTTTATCTCTGCGCATAATCATCAAGACCGTAACAAAAAGAAAAGTGTTAATCTGTTGAATCACGGGATACTTCTTTTTCCAGTTTTTTATTTTGTCTTGTTTAATAAATAACAGTTTGTTGTTTAACTTCATTGGGGAGCATTTATCAGTCATTTACTCTGAAACAGATATATCACAGACAGTAACTTAAGGGTCAAACATGTAGTTACTAGTTATCTGAAGTTATCTGCTACAGGTAGTTAATATCTGAGAAGCGCACTGACAAGTCACCACAATCATCACCATCAATCTGGCTGTGGTTTTACCAGAAATTCTTTAGCTGAGCTCCCCCCTACTGCTAAATAAATGAAGAGAACATAAAGACGCATTAAAAGACTTCCTTTTGTAAACTACCCAGTCTTATCATCCAGTCAGTGATTTCTACCAACAATCTTGTGTGTCGGGGTTTCAGTAGCACTATAGACAGTCAAAGTATTATTAGGTACAATACAAAATATTATTTATAAAAGTGACTATGCATTCACAGAATAAACAAAAGTAAATAAACTACAAAGTTCCTGGAGAAACTTGGACGGGGACTGCCAGGCTGCTGCCGATTTAAATTGTTGATTTGACAGTACTATGTGCTGGGGTTCACTCTCAGCTACCAGTATATCGAATTTCAGCTGAATAGCTCTAAAAAATGGCTGAGTTATCATATTTTTTCCTTTTGAGCTAAGTCAGCCATCTTGGATTTTTTAATTTGGATTCAGTCTGTGATAGGGATTGTTCTCTGCTATCACTATACCAAATTTCAGCTGAATCGCTCTAAAAATGGGCAAGTTATCATATTTTTTTCTCTTTTAGCTAAGGTGGCCATCTTGGATATATGATTTGCATTAGAAATATATAACAACTCGCTCTCAGCTACAACCATACTAAATTTCAGCTCAAAATCTCAAAGAATGACCAAGTTATAGTCAATTTTGTGTTTGCTGAGGCGGCCATCTTGAATCAAAATGGCTCCAAATGTTAATCAGTTCTAGACACTTATGTGATGATTACTTTCTGTGAGTTTCAAACAAATCCAACAGTGAGTTTCTGTTTTCTTCAGGGACATCTACACTTTAAGTCATGTGACTTGGCAGCAGCAGTTAGAGTGA
This sequence comes from Nematolebias whitei, assembly GCF_014905685.2. Taxonomy (NCBI): domain Eukaryota; kingdom Metazoa; phylum Chordata; class Actinopteri; order Cyprinodontiformes; family Rivulidae; genus Nematolebias; species Nematolebias whitei. Next base: position 30,700,734 of record NC_056513.1, on the reverse strand, counting down.
GGAGTGTTGTCCCATTCATTTCCTATGGAGAAATATGGCATTTTGTTAGCAAAATATGTCACCATATTAACTCCAATTGCCAATAAAAGTAATAGCCCTAATCTCGAGACTGAGCTGGTCGTTTTGATATAACTTTGTGTGTGTGCACGTTGCAGTTTAGGCCAAATTAACGGAGACGGAAGAAAACAAAATAAAGAAATGCTTATTAGGTGTGAAATAATAGGTGGCTTATGCATTGCATGGAGGCAGTGCGCAATTATTTTGAACAAACAATAGGTTAGTAAGTTTTGCTGAAATGGCAATCCAAGCAGTCAAACACACTACAGGTCCTTCTCAAAAAATTTGGATATTGTGATAAAGGTCATTTTCCATAATGTAACGATAAAAATGAAACTTTCATACATTTCAGATTCATTGCACACCAACTGAAATATTTCAGGTCTTTAATTGTTTTAATACTGATGATTATGGCATACAGCTCATGAAAACCCAAAATGCCTGTCCCAAAAAATTAGCATATCATGAAAAGCTTCTCTAAACAAGCTATTAACCTAACCATCTGAATCAACGACGTAACTCTAAACACCTGCAAAAGATTCCTGAGGCTTTTAAAAACTCCCAGCCTTGTTCATTACTCAAAACCGCAATCATGGGTAAGACTGCCGACCTGACTGCTGTCCAGAAGGCCATCATTGACACCCTCAAGCAAGAGGGTAAAAGACAGAAAGAAATTGCTGAACGAATAGGCTGTTCCCAGAGTGCTGTATCAAGGCACCTCAGTGGGAAGTCTGTGGGAAGGGAAAAGTGTGTCAGAAAACGCTGCACAACGAGAAGAGGTGACCGGACCCTGAGGAGGATTGTGGAGAAGGGCCGATTCCAGACCTTGGGGGACCTGCGGAAGCAGTGGACTGAGTCTGGAGTAGAAACATCCAGAGCCACCGTGCACAGGCATGTGCAGGAAATGGGCTACAGGTGCCGCATTCCCCAGGTCAAGCCACTTTTGAACCAGAAACAGCGGCAGAAGCGCCTGACCTGGGCTACAGAGAAGCAGCACTGGACTGTCGCTCAGTGGTCCAAAGTACTTTTTTCGGATGAAAGCAAATTTTGCATGTCATTCGGAAATCAAGGTGCCAGAGTCTGGAGGAAGACTGGGGAGAAGGAAATGCCAAAATGCCAGAAGTCCAGTGTGAAGCACCCACAGTCAGTGATGGTCTGGGGTGCCATGTCAGCTGCTGGTGTTGGTCCACTGTGTTTTATCAAGGGCAGGGTCAATGCAGCTAACTATCAGGAGATTTTGGAGCACTTCATGCTTCCATCTGCTGAAAAGCTTTATGGAGATGATGATTTCATTTTTCAGCACGACCTGGCACCTGCTCACAGTGCCAAAACCACTGGTAAATGGTTTACTGACCATGGTATTACTGTGCTCAATTGGCCTGCCAACTCTCCTGACCTGAACCCCATAGAGAACCTGTGGGATATTGTGAAGAGAAAGTTGAGAGATGCAAGACCCAACACTCTGGATGAGCTTAAGGCCGCTATCGAAGCATCCTGGGCCTCCATAACACCTCAGCAGTGCCGCAGGCTGATTGCCTCCATGCCACGCCGCATTGAAGCAGTCATTCATGCAAAAGGATTCCCGACCAAGTATTGAGTGCATAACTGAACATGATTATTTGAAGGTTGGCGTTTTTTGTATTAAAAACACTTCTTTCATTGGTGGGATGAAATATGCTAATTTTTTGGGACAGGCATTTTGGGTTTTCATGAGCTGTATGCCATAATCATCAGTATTAAAACAATTAAAGACCTGAAATATTTCAGTTGGTGTGCAATGAATCTGAAATATATGAAAGTTTCATTTTTATCATTACATTATGGAAAATAATGACCTTTATCACAATATGCTAATTTTTTTAGAAGGACCTGTACAATAAAAGGCCCGGTATTAATTGAAGGACTGCATATCGCTTGTGTGAACAACAGGGTATTCCAGGAAAGTGGTTTGATGAGTTTATCCGTAAACTCTGAGTTACCAGAGATGAAACTCTGGGTTTTCAGTTTCATAAAGGCTGATGATGCTGACATTAAATAACTCTTTTTCTTAACCTTGAGTTAAGAGCATGCACAAACAAAAGAAAGCTCCTTTCAGCTTCTCACTCTGCAGAGGTTGGCACAGTCAGCAAACCCGCCCGAAAGATTTGGCAGGTTGTTTTCTTTTACACCAGATGTCACTCTGATGCAACCTGCATTCAAACCTGCAGCCTCAGGATTACAAGCCTGCAGCACTGACCACCTATTAATTACTTGATATTATTTATATTTATATATTATTTTGATTGAGGACATTTAAATTTATTTGAAAAAATCAGTCAGTTGTATAGTCATTTTTAGTAAATGTATTTTTTTGATGGGGAATTGATTGAAAATGTGTTTAAATTGTTCCATTTGAAGATTTATTTCATTTTCTTTTGGACAGCAGTAAAAAAGTTGTCACCGTCAAAATAAGGGTTCAGAAATTTTTGTGACTTATTCTTCTCTTACAGTTAAATAAAAACTTTATAAAGCTTTAGAAAAAATTAACAATGCATACAAATAAATATAAATCATTGCCATTATTATTATTATTATTACTGCTACAACACCTCAATCCTGTTTATGTTATGTTATTTTTTTATATTTAAACTTTTTATTTTACCTTATTTTTCCCTATGCTTCTTTTAGTTTTTTTAGCCAAAAAAGTGGAAAAATGCAGAATTTTATGTTCATCAGGAGTTTCAGAGACTCACATAATTGAAAATACTTATTCTTAAAAATTACACTTTTATTATAATAGGTGTAATTTTAAAAAGTACCGGGTCTGTAGGTAAAAACCCAAAGGAGTCCACCAGTACAACAGCATCCACCATCTCAGGGTACACTGCGCTGAACTGTTAAAAAAAAAAAAAACTTACGAATGATGATGATACAAAGCAGCTGAATTTTAGCCAAATTTAAATAAAAATACGTTGTTTCTTACCATTCCAGCTATGTTGCCACCTGAAACAAAAATAAAAGTTCAATAAAACAGAAAATGAGCATGTGAAAGATTCTGTCTGCTCTGTAGTTGGACTCACCCATGCTGTGGCCAATGATGGAGAATTTACTCCACTGCAGAGCTGCGGAGGTTATTTCACACGTCATCAATCAAGATATTATAAAACACTGAGATCGTTTCAGTTTAAAGAGAACATCACTGCTTTCAGATCATTTTCATTTGCTTGGGGGCCAAGATGGTTAAAGTTAATGTTTGTTTTTTCTGAAGGTATCTTCTGGACATTGAGACAAAGTCGCAGAAGTAGCTGCTTAAGCAGAAATCCACAAATCTCCCTCACCCAAGGAACTTCTTGAAGCTCATATGGGTACAGTCTGAGGTGTTCCCAAGCCAGGGTCTATCCTAAAGCCTTTTCCTGATCTGGGACCTGTCCAAGTCACATCCCAAGAAAGCATCCAGAGTGCGTCCTTACCACATATCCAACCTTTAGCCGTTTCCTTTTGCTATGGAGGTGCAGCAGTTCTACTGAGCTCCTCTAAAGAGGAAGATGATTTCAGTCAATTGCACTCTTGGTCTTATTTCAGCCTTCATGACCACAAGTGAAGGCTGAAATGTAGATCGACTGGTAAATCAAGTATTGCCTTTCAGCTAAGCTCTGTTTTGCACCAACCAACCTATCAATCTTCTGCTCTGCTATACACTCACCCATGAACAAGAACACAAGATACTTGAACGTCTTCATTTGGATCAGTGGCTCATTCCCTCCCTGGAACCGACAATTCCAATCTTTTCTGATTAAGGGCCATGTTTACTGTCAGATCATTTTTGGTCAAGGCTTATGAATGTTTTGTTGTTTCTATATTGAGGCAGAGATGGCTAAGAAACACATCTCCCTCTGCCCTGGGAACCTGCCATCTACCAAAACAACATCTTATCTCCTTATCACAGGAGGTTGGCTTGAAACACAGCAGTGAAGGCTACTTATGGGACAGATCTGGTTGGCAGGCCGCAGACTGATGAAGTCCTCTGGATGGGGGACGACGAAACGTTTCTCCCTTAAAGAAACTGGTCCAGATGACATGATTTAATATTTTTTACCATACCATACCACTTTATTTGTAGAGCACTTAAAACAGCGACAAGGCCAACCAAAGTGCTGTACAGACAGAACAACAGGTAACACACAAAGCAATATACAAAATGAGGTAAATCAGAATATAGACATTTTATTATTAATCTCTTATCTAGAACTGGAGGCCGTCTCGCAGCGTCTCCTTGTTGTTGTCGCCATGAGGACATGCACAAAACTTTCTCTTATCTCCATCTGGAGGCCAACTCGCAGATGGCCATGGATCATGTCTGTGTGTCTGACTGCAGCTGGCTATGAGGGAACGCCCGCTGGACTCAGCTGCTGGATAAAAGCTGCTGAAGACTATACGAGGCTCATTTCTGTGGCCTGTTCCAAGCATTATGTATCTATGTATGTAATCTGTTTGAATGGGCCTTTACAAGTAAAAAAGCCTGTTGGAAATCTTCTCCTGCCATTGAGTGTGGTTCTTTTGGGTAAACAACCTACCTGACCACTATTGTCCAGTTCAAACTGCTTTCATGGACAATTAAATCAACTCTAGTCAAGTCCCCATATGAGCACACCACACCAAAACTCTAAGGCTGTGAACCCCCAAACTACAGCTTGGCACTAAGGCACAACAACAATTGGAAAAAATCTCTATCTTTCACTGAGGAAACAACATTTGGTCTATGAACTAGAACATTAATAAAAAAATAAAATAAATAGTAAACTAGGCAGCATGGTGGCTCAGTTGGCAGAGCTTCCACCTCTCAGCAAGAAGGTCGCCGGATCGAATCCCGGCCCTGGGGCCTTTCTGGGTAGAGTTTGCATGTTCTCTCTGTGCATGTGTGGGTTTTCTCCAGGTACTCCGGTTTCCTCCCACAGACTAAAAACATGCATGTTAGACTGACTGGTAACTAAATTGTCTCTAGGTGTGAGTGAGAGAGTGAATGGTTGTTTGTCTTATTTGTCTTTATGTGTCAATGTGATGGACTGGAGACCTGTCCAGGGTGTCCCCCGCCTCTCACACAGTGATAATTGGACATGGGCACCAAAGACCCCAGTGACCCATGTTAGATATTTATCTAGACTGGTCCTGGGGTTTTTGATCTGCTCAGAGACGGGATTATAATGAAATTATGACCCGGTTCTGACTGGGTTAAACTGGGCCAGCAACTCTAAAATGAGTCTCCCAGGGATTCAATATCCGTCATGAAATAGAGTTTATTTTTGCTTCCTACATCACGTAGAAAGGCTTTTGAAGCACCGTCTCATATTTCCTAACACGTCAAACCACATAAGATCCATTGAGATCACACTTAGTCACTCCCCCTCATACACATGACAGGTTGAGCTCCTCTTCTGCGAAGGAGAAGTCTAGCCCCTATAAATCAGTAATGACATGGGAAATCTGCCCTTCCGGTTTCTGATCGCGTCGAACTGTACCAGAGAGGCCAGCGCTGTAAACTGTAACATTTTCCTGCCTTGATTTAATACAATTGGTAAAACTGAATTTGTTTCCTTGATTTACTGATAGTGTGAGTTGCTGCTTCTGAGGGAGGTCCGAACCGGGGAAACAGCATGGGCTGGGGGAGGATCTGGGGTCTGAGAGGAGGCCTGAGGCCCACGGCTAGCAACAGCTAGCTGCAGTGACCAGTTACCCGCAGCCAGCTCACGTTCTAACACCCAAAAATGAAGAAGCAGTAAAGATAATGGATGGTAAACTAAACTAATAATCATTTCTAACTAGGGATACACAATATTGGATTCTTGGCTGATATTCGATATGCCGATACGTTAAAACTTATCTAGCCGATAACTGATACCAATTTTGTTTTTCCTAGACCTACTTACAGAGACTACATAGCTTTCTCTGCTGTGGAATTAAAATACATTATTCTACATGTTTTTTGTCAATTTGGCCTGCTACCAAATGATGATGCCAAAAAGGGGGCTGAAAATGATGTAACACTATGTAAATATATAATATATATATATATTAAAAAAACAGCAACTTTTATATCCGTGTTATTTTGATGGAATGGCCGATGTCCGATATTTAACATTATCGCTAATATCGGCCAATACCGATACCATGCCAATAATATTGTGCATCCCTATTTCAAATATTACTATTGATTTAACTTTGGCAACACATTTCCGGTAAGCATTATCCTAATTTGTTAATATATTCCAGATATTGTACATTTCTAAAAAAAGAATAATAATAATTGAACAAAGATACAAAGCAATGTGATTAAATGAATAAAGATGCTGTCCTCGAGCTTACACACCATCAACAACTCGGCGCACATCCATCATGTAGGAGGGAAAGGTGTACAGAACTCCAGGAGGACGATGTGACGAGCAGCCATGACCCGGCAGATCCACTGCCACATATCTGAAGTCTGAAGGAGACAAGAAGGGAACTCTGAGTGCATCAAACAGAATTCTTGCCAAAAAATAAAACTCTTGCTAGACTGTTTTTTCTACGCTTAACTTGTTGCACACAAACACAAAATGGCAAAACACAGATGCATGAGAAAACACAGCATCACATTCTGATTGCGTCATTCTAGTTGCTGCAACAACTGGTACCTTTGGGTAGAAGAGGAATGAGGGTGTTGAATGTACCACAGTTATCAGCCCAGCCGTGAAGGCAAAGAACCGGCTGGCCATGATCCGGACCCCAGACTTTCCCTCTGATTTCTCCCCAAGGTACAGGCACAGAGAGCTCTGAAACTGGAGGCAGAATAAAGACAATCACATTTTAAACATTCACTTCAAAACACAAAATGTTTCTGGACTCAACAATAAGCTGATCAACTTGGGGACTTGCAGTTGTGTTTTGGGGATTTGTGCTGGCTTTCAGGTCTTGATCTCAAACTTTATGTTATGAAAATGGCAATTTGTTCATAATGTTGAGTCCAGATAACACACAAACATATTATTTAAAAAGTTCAAATATCTTAGCTTTACAGATTTAGTTTAGAACTTTCCAAATATTTAATAAAGCTAAAAATATATTTCTATTCAATTAAATTCTATTCAAAAATACTTTATTAATCCCAGAGGGAAATTAAATACTTCCTGGTAATATCCAGAAGATATTTAAGAAAAAAGATGAGCACAACCTAAGAGGAAAATATACTTTTACAAAAGGTTATGCCCGTACAAATGTAAAGAGTTTGAGCATTTCATCTCGTGGTGGGACTCTGTGGAATGATTCAGGTGATGAAATCAAAGGAAGCAAATCTATTCATCAGTTTAAGAAAATGTTTAAAAACATATTCTCAGATGCGGAAGAGTTTGGGGCAGAACGTAAAGGGTATTATGGTTGAGTCAGGGTTTAATAACACATTGCTGTAAATAAATCATACTGAAATTAATATATGTTGAAATAAAAAAGATCAATAGCAGGACTATATAAGTATGTATTATTAAGTAAGTAAGTAGTAAGTATTATTGTTTAGCATATATCTTAGATCCTTGTATGCCGTTTATTTTTTATAGTTTATACTTTTTTCTATTTTTGGGTATAACTGAGACCTCGAGTACACAATTTCATTCCAACTTACGTACCACGTGATGCGACTAAAGAGCCTTGAACCTATGTGCTTCATCTCCTTTTCAAACATTCTGTTTGATAATTTAACGTTGTTAAAAATGTTGATAAAATTGTTGGTTTGCATATTTTATCAGAATTGTTATTATGATGTTTAAAATAACTTTAAAATAAAAAATAATTAAATATATAAACTCATTTCTTTCAGCTGCTCCCGTCCTCAGGGGTTGCTGTGGCACCACCGAGCCCTCTGTGTGGAGCAGAGAGCTGCCATCTAGGGCACCTGGGGGAGCAGATGGTGGGGGTCAAGGGCCTTGCTCAAGGGCCCAGAGTGGGGCAAATGAGGGTGGAAACATGTGTGGGCGTTTCACCTTTTCCACTCACATTTTTTTGATGTTGTCAGTCCAGGGAGCCAAACCGGCGACCTTCCGATCACAGGCCCACCTTCTCTAACCTCTACGCCACCACTCCACCAATTAAATAAATAAAATCAAAATTTAGATTTGAGACCGTAAACAATAAGTAAACAACAGCTTTTGTGTCGTATATTTATTCTTTTGATCTGCAAATGTATTAACTACAAGTTTTAACACATCATAGAAAAACACAAGACAAAGGGAGATCAATGTCGTTGAACTTTTCAATCAGCACCTACAGCCACATATGAACAATATAGATTGTTCTTATTAAAAGGCAACAGTCTTCAAACAGTAAAGAATGTCATTTTTTGAAATAAATTCTTTTTAAGAAATGTTAGATATTTAATGAGTTTGAAAGGAATCAAACGGGACTCAAGGCTTCACAATGTGCTCCTTATTTGTCTTCAGGGAATGCTGATTATGTTTATAATACAGTATACAAGTTGCAATCTGTTGAGAGTGAACACAGATCACTGTAGACCACAGAAAGCTCCTTCAGTGGCTCCTGAACAACTGATTCACACAAAACATTGCCCTGGTCTGATCTTAAAACTCTGGTCTGTAATATCTTGTGGTCTGCAGCATGATGTGGTGATGTTATGGTGATCCTGTTCAGGAAGAGACTTTGTAGCAGAACAGTTGACTGGGTCTCCAAACTTCTAGATTGTCTGATTTTTGGTCGTACGAGTCACTGGCCCACCTGCCCATCCTGTGAATAGTTTTCAGGTTTTTCACTTGTTAAATGTTTACTAATAAAACAAATAAGTGTAGTGTTTCAGATATAAATGCTTATAAAACCTCCTGAGGAGTCAATGCTGCATTGTGTGTTGGAGATTGATCCACTTTTGTTCAGAGTCAGAGTCAGAGTTTCTTTATTGTCATTCGCACCTCATGTGGTACATGTGGTGGAGCGAAATTATGTACACAGGGTCCCAGTTACATCCAACAATAAAATGTCTAAGAAAAACAGTAATAAGATCTAAGATATGAACTAAGAAAAACATCAACTAAATATACACTAAGC
>NC_056513.1:30672132-30686620 GCF_014905685.2 Nematolebias whitei | reverse complement strand
TATTCTACCAAGTTGTTGCTTACTATCACTCTTTTAGGACATTGTAACTATTTAATTATTTTTTCACTTTTTGGTACTTTTTTAAGTGTACACTTATTGCATGCTTTTAGTATTTCTTGTTTGTTCTTTGATTTTTTTTTTTAGCAAGTCAAATCGGTTCTTCTCATCCTAAACATTTAATTGTGCAGTTAACCCTGTGTTAACCTTGCATATGACAATTAAACACAATTTGAACAAGTCGGATGTTAGAAATGCATCTGCCAGGAAAAAGCCAAAGAGGAGGTATATGGATGCAGTTAGAGAGATCATGGAGGTAGTTGCAATGAGGACAGAGGATGCAGATGACAGAGTGGGATGGATGACTCTCTGTGGAGACCCCTGAAGAGGGAAAAGCCAAAAGAAGATGATGGAAAAAAAATTAATACTGCGAACCACACAACATGTATTTTCCTGCTTTGATAAAACACAACTACTCAGTAAAATCTTTTTTGGAAAAATCTTTGTTTTATAATTATCATATACTAAAAAAGTGCTAAAACAAATTTTACATCGACAGTCAACACCACTATGTACAAACTAATAATGACAGGTTAGTGAGCAATACAGTAAAAATATAACATTTTATCAAATTAACAGATTTTTACAGTTTTAGATCACAATTATTTTAGTGTTTTATCACATACTCTGACAGGACACAGTTGTAAGATCACTGCGGAAAAGTCAGTGTGTTTAAGAGAGGTGGGACTCGGAAGTAAATCCAAACATTGTCCCATAATTGCAAGAGTGGACATGGAACCGGACTGGATGAAGGACGATAGACAGCAAGACGTCCACGCAAGAGAGACACTTGCATAAGCTGAAAAAGAACAACAATAGAAAGTTGTTTTGGCTATAAAACTTGTTGGTCCCTTGCATTTTTGCATTTTTAATTTACAATGTTATTTACAGAACTTATCAATCTGAAGAGAGGAAAGTGCATGGGTGTAACTGCAATCATGAGATGTTTAAAAATGCAAAAAGAACAATGAGTTATACAGTATTGTAGCATGAAGATGTGCTTCCCTAACTATGACCTCTGAGCTGACTCAAAATGAACTTTTTTCTTTAACGTTACTTTTAACTTGTATAATGTCTGATGTGTTCACACATTCACTGTCCTTGGACTCAGTCAGCTACAGTCTTATGTTTACCTTTTCTTCTATGCTTTTAAGAAGAAAAACAGAATTTCAATTCAGTTTATTTATACAGCACCAAGTCACAACAGAAGTCATCTCAGGGCACTGAACAGAAACATTCATATATAAAAATAATAATTTAACATTATTTATCTGAGGAGCAGATTGCTTTGAATTTAACTTCATCGCAGAACTCTCATCTCGAGCAAGCATGAAGGCGACGGTGGAAAGGAAAAACTCCCTCATGAGGAAGAAACCTCCAGCAGAACCAGGCTTAGGACAAGCGGCCATCTGCTTTGACCGACTGGGTTTGACAGGAACAGATACACGTCTGCTCAAGAATCACGTTAAGATAGAAATAGTATCAAATGAATAGTATTCAATTGAAACAATTCATTTACGGAAATAAGGTCAATTTATCCTCCAGTAGTCTAAGTCTATAGCAGCATAACAAGCCAACCCTAACTATAGGATTTATCAAAAAGGAAAGTCTTAAGCCCAGTCTTAAAACTGGACAATGTGTCAGACTTACAGACAGAAACTGGAAGTTGGTTCCACAAGAGAGGAACCTGATAACTGAAAGATCTTCCTCCCATTCTGCTTTTGGAAACTCTAGGGACCACGAGTAAACCTGCAGTCTGACAGAACAGTGCTCTTTTAGGAAAATATGGAATAATAAGTTCTCGAATATAAGATGGGACTAGGTTGTTGAGAGCTTTTTTTTTTTAGCTTAGAAGTAAAATTTTGAAATCAATTCTGGACTTAACAGGGAGCCAGTGGAGAGAAGCTAAAACTGAAAAGATATTTCTCCCAACTCCAGTTAAGACTCTGGCAGCAACATTTTGGATCAACTGAAGACATTTTAAAGAACTATTTGGACACCCAGATAAACCATTGCAAAAGTCCAATCTAGACGTGACAAATGCATGAACCAGTTCTTCTGCATCATTTTTAATTAAGATGTTTCTAATTTTAGTGATATTATGCAGGTGGAAGAAGGCGGTTATAATTTTTTTTTATCACCGTCTTTTTATTAAAGTCTGTTTCCTTTTATACATACAAATAGGAACCCGTGGGTACAGAGGAGTCATACATATGTTTAAAAACATACTTAAACAAAAACAACAAAAAATACAATATAATCCCTACAAAATAATCCCATTCACTCCTCCCCAGTGCACTCCCTAGGTCTGTACACTGCACCCTTACGCCTGACATGAAGGGAGTTTGAACTTACTTGGCTTCCTAACTTCATCCCTAGCTGTCAGAAGAGTGAAACTGCAGATGGAAGTGAGGCTGTGCCATGGAAACACGTTTAACCAGCTCTAGCAGGAGCATCAGTGAGAACTCACCTGCTCTTCACAAGTTGAGGAGTACGGGAGTCGAAGGCAACTGAGTGGCATCCACAAGTGATGTTCTGTCTTCCTGCTCCTGTCCTCATCTAAGGACATGATTGTGAATTTAATAATACTGGAGTGATACAATAATAAGCAAGTTATTTACAGGTGTTTTTATTTATTTTACATTAATGGCTTTCTTACAGTTCAGTTTCATTAACGAAATACAAAAGAACTCTGAAAATAACAGTGAACAATAAGGGTTCATTTATTTAAGATTAATGAATATTATTTATCGTGTTGTAACCTATCAATGACAGAATGTCTCAAACACGTGACAGAGAGCTGCTTAAAGATGTTTCCATTGCACAGCCTCACTCTTTCATTTGCAGTTCCCTTCTTCTGGCAATAAGTAAATATATAATATTAAATAAATATAATTTATTATAATTAATCATTATTAATTAATGACAAATATTTTGTCACTTCAATAAAAACAAACTGGAGTCAAACTAAAAATAACTTAAATGTGTAAATATAATATACTGGACTTACATTTTAAATTCTAATGTAAAAAAGAATTTAAAAAAAAGAAACGTAAATAAAAACTGAAAATAAAACACAGGTCTAGATCAACACAGAAAAATTAGAAATGAAGATAAAAATAATAGAGAATACACACCACTTAGAACACATAATGTACGAACTGGACAGTAACTCTGGTAAATAAGCACTAACATTCACACAACACAAACTATTTAATAATAAACCATGTAAATAAAATTACAATATTATTCTACTGTGTGACCTTGTAGGTCATAATTTTAATATTTATAGTAAAACTGTTTTCTCTTCTGTGTGGACTCTCATGTGTGTATGTAATAAAGACTTACGGCAAAATCTTTGTCCACAAACATCACAAGGAAATGGTTTGTCTCCTGTGTGGATTCTAATGTGTGACTTTAAATGTGACATTTGCCGAAAGCTTTGTCCACAAATATCACATGGGAATGGTTTGACTCCAGTGTGAAATCTCATGTGTGCATTTAAATTTGTTTTGCGGCTAAATCTGTGACCACAAAGTGAACAAGGAAATGGTTTGTCTCTAGTGTGGACTCTTGCGTGCATGTTGAAAGATGACTTATGACTAAATCTTAGTCCACAAACATCACAGGCAAATGGTTTATCTCCAGTGTGGACTCTCATGTGTAAATTTAATGAGGCATTTCGTCTAAATCTTCGCCCACAAGCGCGACAAGGATACGGTTTGTCTCCTGTGTGAATTCTCATGTGTGTGTTAAGAGATGTCTTTCGACTATATCTTTGCCCACAAACAGCACAAGGAAATGGTTTGTCTCCTGTGTGGACTCTTGCATGTGTGTTTAAAGATGTCTTATGGCTAAATCGTTGTCCACAAACATTACAAGCAAATGGTTTGTCTCCTGTGTGGACTCTTAGGTGGGTATTTAAATGAGAGGTCTGCCTAAAGTTTTGTCCACAAACGTCACAAGCAAACAGCTTGTCTCCAGAGTGGATTCTCATGTGTCTAGTTAAACTCGGCTTGTGGCTAAACCTTTGACCACAAACATCACAAGTAAATGGTTTCTCTCCTGTGTGGACTCTTGTGTGTGTGTGTAATGATGACTTTCGGCTAAACCTTAGTCCACAGACATCACAAGGAAATGGCTTGTATTCTGGGTGGATTCTTGAGTGTATGCTTAAATCTTTTATACTGGTAAATCGTTTATGGCATTCATTACATTCTTTTGACTTTCCTTTTGTCTGAACCATCCTGTGTGACTCTAAAGCGTTTTTCACTCCAACGTGTTTCCTATTATCCCAACAGCTTGAAGACCTTACTCCTGGATGACATGTCATGTGTCTCTGAAGAGACAGGTGGTGGACATACTGCTTACCACACTCAGAGCAGCTCAAATATTTGTTGACAGCATTTACATCTGACTCTGGAGCCCTGATCTCCTTCCACTCTTTGTCACTGTCTTCATTTTCTGACCCAGAGTCTGACACGTTCTTTAGCCGAGAGTCAAGATTGTTTACATCCTCGTCTTCTTCATACTCCTCACTGAGTTCAGTCTCTGAAGAGCTGGAACTGTCTTTGTGAGTATTTACATCTGTGTTCCTGCTAGTTTGTGTTCCTTCACAGTCCTCTCCATCGACTGCTGCTTCCATCTGACAAGCTGAGCTGCTGGCTAGTAGGTCACTGTCCTCTATTTGATACTGATAAAGCTTTGAGAACAGAAGCTTCTCCTCATCATCTTCACTCTTCAAAGATACTAAAGTAACAGAAGAGCTGGTGTCATCAGCCTCCTCCTTTTCATTGAGTTGATCTCCCTTCAGAGTGGTCCAAGGTTCCTCCTCTTCCTCTTTTATGTTGAGGGGTTCTGGGTTTGTCTGGTCCACACCAGGCCTCCATTCTTCAGGAGCTTGTTCTTTAATCAGTACCATCTGTTGAACACGTGCAGGAACCACTGAAACGCATGTACATTAAGGACAATATTACCCTTCCATTCACACATACATCACTTGTGTTGTTGCTCTTAGTAAACAGGGTTCACTGCTTCACTCTTACTGGAGATATTATAAGGGCTCACCAGTTATACTGGTGAGATGTAGGAGCTAGCATATTTTTAGTAAATACTATTAAGTATATAAAGACGAATTTTGAACAATAAACACTATTAGAGAAATACATCACCTACAGAGCACCACCTGCAATTAGAAACTCATAACTAAGCTTTAACATCTACTTCAAGTGTCTGTTGGTCTGTAGTTCTTGAGCTGGAACAGAGCACTTACAGAGCAGACAGTGAGGGTGTGAATCTGAACACTGACCTCTGTACACCAGCATTTACCATAATAATAACACACTATGATACCACACTACTTCTTTAGAAGTAAATATATATATATTTATTTTTATGATGGCTTCTTTTTTAGGGGTTATGACAGCAAGCTAACTTGCACAAAGACTTTTGTTGCAATTGTTTATATGCCTAGGCGCAACCACTGACCACCAAGCCACCATAATCCACATGTGGAGCTGGGGCCTGCCATCTAGGGTGCCTGGGTAGCAGATGTGGGGGTTGGAGGCCTTGCTCAAAGGCCCAAAGTAGGCCAATGAGAGTGTAGGCAGATGGTGATGCTTTACATGTCCTACCCACATTTTCTTGTAACGGTCAGACGATCCAAACTGGTGACCTTCCAATCACAGGCTCACATTCTCCAATCTTTGTGCCACCATTCCTGCAAAAATATAGTTAAAGTTAGATGACTAAAATCAATTAACAACCTTAATAAAACAACATTAACTACAAGACTTATCATACTATGTATAAATATGCAAGCAACAACAAATGTCTCAAAAGAAGCATGCATATGTGTGTATGCATCAGTCTTTTTATCTTTTGGGTAGCATGATGGATTAGTGGTTAGCACTGTTGCCTCACAGCAAAAAGGTCCTGGGTTCAATCCCTGGTTTAGACCTGGGGTCTTTCTGTGTGGAGTTTGCATGTTATCCTTGTGCTTGCATCGGTTTTCTCTGGGTACTCCATATCCTTCCACAATCCAAAAACATGCGCTGCCTTCGGACCCATGCCTCCTTTACAAGAGATCTGTGATCTCAATGGGATTTGCCTAGTTAAAGAAAGGACGGACACACACACACACACACACACATACACACAGTTTGTGAGTGAACCAATCACCCCTACCATTTGAGGTAACTATAGCCTCTTATCCACAGGTCCGGTTCCTGTAGGACCCTATTGGGGCTTATTTAGGCCGGTTCCGGTGGGACCGGTTTATTTCTGTCTCCACAGTGCCCATAGTTCCCCTTTAGTGGGCGTATAGTTAACCTTTAGTGGGCGGATCATTAATGTCAACGCGCCTTACCAGCTGGTGGTGCTAGTGTTACATTAAGCTCTTTACTAACCACCACTAACTATGTGTTCTAGTTTTTATATTGCCTCAATGTATAGTTTCCTCAAATGACTGAGGTGGCTACAGTGACCATTAATCTGTGGTGGCCATAGCCACCACTGGCCACCCCCTGGCACCTCCATTACACCTGGTGGTGGATAAAATTCATTTTTTTCTCTTGCCTGGATATGTCACTCAGCGCTGCCTCAGGCAAGACAAAAAAAACAAAAAAACACCTCTGTTCTTGTACACAACGTAACATATCCACTTGAATATTCTACACAAAAATAGATTAAGGTTTTCGGGCAGCCCCTGTCCAGTTACAGTCCAGAAAAACATTAATTTCATAAAAAAACAAACATTCACTTTTATAATCCTTCAACGACAAAAATCGGCGTTCCGCATTTTTTTACTAAAATTACTCATTCAGATTTTGTTATTCAGACTTCGTGTTAAATGTTTAATGATAAATCTTTTAACAACTTGTCACGTCTGTTATTACTTTTGTACTTATCCTGATGCATGCTCAATAATCCAGGTAGAAAAATCTAAAAAAAATTAAATCTGGTCCTCTGGACATTCAAAAAACAAAACAAAGCAAAACAACACAAAAATGTAGAAACGTTTCGTCTTTCATCCGAAATACTTCCTCAGTCTGAGGTGCTGTATTCAGCTCAGCACCTCAGACTGAGGAAGTCTTTCGGATGAAAGACGAAACGTTTCTACATATTTTTGTTGTCGTTTTGCTTTGTTTTGTTTTTTGAATGTGCAGAGGACCAGATTGAACTTTTTTAGACTTTTGTCCATCTGGCTCCATAAGTGAAATGAGCTAAATACTAAAGTAAATGGTAATAAATCACGTGTGAAATAACAGATAACAGATTTAAAATTAAAGAGTAGTAATGTGGGTTTTCATCGGCTTTAGAAATTAAAGAAAAAACACTAAACGTTCAAAAAGCCACTTACTATCATCACTTTGATAGCATGCTAAGCTACCAATATTGACCATCTTCAGCTGCTATAGGAAGAATGAAACGGTACAAATCCAAATAATTCATTGTTGGGTTGAAAAAAAGCCTCTAACATGTTACTCTCTTGTCCATTCTCCTGACTCATGACGGTTCATGTCCGTAATATGGTAATCTCAATGTTTAGCTACACACTGCTGCCACCTCTATGGCTGCCACCATAGATATAAACACAATATATGATATCTATGGCTGCCACCAGTGCGTGTCTGATCTTTTCCGGGTCAAAAACCGGAAGTACTTCTGTTCCCACACCAGAAACACGCAAATAAAAGCACAAATAACAATTTTATTTATGCCATTTTTTTTAACGTTTTTTGTGACCTGTAATTTTTTTATTCTCAATATAAAAATATTAAACTTTTTAACTATAATAATTTAAATATTATAATTGGATCAGTTAAGATACATTTACAAACATTTAAGGGAGTGGTGGCACAGAGAGGGTAACTGGTAGAGCTGCTGCCTCTCAGCGAGCAGGTCCTTGGTTCAAACCCCGGTCCAGGGGCCTCTCTGGGTGGAGTTTGCATGTTCTCTCTGTGCATGCGTGGGTTTTCTCCGGGTGCTCCGGTTTCCTCCCACAGTCCAAAAACATGCATGTTAGACTGACTGGTAACTCTAAATTGTCCCTAGGTGTGAATGATTGTTTGTCTCATTTGTCTCTATGTGGCCCTGTGATGGACTTGCGACCCGTCCAGTGTGTACCCCGCCCCTCGCACAGTGATTGCTGGACATGGGCACCAGCGACCCCCGTGACCCAAAATGGAATAAGCGGGTAAAGATAATGGATGGATGGATGGATGGATGGTGGCACAGAGGTTGGAGAAGGCGAGCAAAGGTCACTGGTTCAATGGACTGACAACAAAATGTCGATAGGAAATGTGAAGCACCCACACCTGCCTCCCCCCTCATATGTCCCACTCTGGCCCCTCGAGCAGGGCCACCAGCTCCATGTGCACCTTAGATGGCCACCATAAAGATTGACTCATGATAATGCAAGAAATAGAAGTCAGCAGTAACAATTTGTTTATTAAACAAAATATGTAATTTACAACAATCTAATTTGAACATATATAGCAAATAAATTAAAAAGTAAATAAACATGAACATATTGTTAACTTAGAACAAAAGCAATACATTCAGTGATTTAATTTGCTTTACAATTCATGCATTCATTCATCTCTTCTCTATCCTTTCATCCACCCAGAAAAGAAATTCAAAAGTGGAAACGCGAGGCACACTCCTACTTTTGTAGGTGACACCTATGTGACACAAACATCACAAGAAAAGACGAAAAGAGGCGACCATTCAGCTGATCACATTATCAGCCAGGATTTTTAAATTTAAATTTATTTAAACTCAAGACATGAGGTATTTGTCCATATTTAAAGGCAAATAAATGGTAAATGGACTGTACTTATATAGCGCCTTTCTATCTAATCAAGATACACAAAGCGCTTTACACTACAATCTGTTTCCTCATTTACCCATTCATACAGCACTCTACTTGATCTCTACAAAGCTAATTGAACAAATCATTCTAAAGAGACTAATCAGAGCTTTAGATCACATTCATTCACCGATGGGACACACATCGGAGGCGATGAGGGGTTCAGTGTCTTGCCCATGGACACTTCGGCATGTGACTGCTGGTGGATTTGAACCCCCAACTCTTGCATTGGAGGATGACTGCTCTAACCACTCAGTCACAGCCACCCTATAAATATAAATATAAAATAAATGTTTATTTACACCCCCTCCCTGGGCCGCCACCTTACCGTGGTGGAGGGGTTTGAGTGTCCCAATGATCCTAGGAGCTATGCTGTCAGGGGCTTTATGCCCCTAGTAGGGTCACCCATGGCAGACAGGTCCTAGGTGAGGGACCAGACAAAGTGCAGCCCAAAGACCCCAATGATGAGAAACACAAATGGACCTAGTGTTCCCTTGCCCGGACGTGGGTCACCGGGGCCCCACTCTGGAGCCAGGCCTGGAGGTGGGGTACGCGGGCGAACGCCTGGTGGACGGGCTTTTACCCACGGAGCTCGGCCGGGCACAGCCCGAAGAGGAGACGTGGGTCCCCCTTCCCATGGGCTCACCACCTGTGGGAGGGGCCAAAGGGGTCGGGTGCAATGTGGGATGGGTGGTGGCCGAGGGCGGGGACCCTGGCGGTCTGATCCTCGGCTACAGAAGCTGGCTATTGGGACATGGAATGTCACCTCACTGGTGGGGAAGGAGCCTGAGCTGGTGTGTGAGGCTGAGAGGTTCCGGCTAGAAATAGTCGGACTCACCTCTACGCATGGCTCGGGCTCTGGAACCAGTTTCCTTGAGAGGGGCTGGACACTCTTCCACTCTGGAGTTGCCCCTGGTGAGAGGCACCGAGCAGGCGTGGGCGTACTTATTGCCCCCCAACTTGGTGCCTGTATATTGGGGTTCACCCCGGTGAATGAGAGGGTGGCCTCCCTCCGGCTACATGTGGGGGGATGGGTTCTGACTGTCGTTTGTGCTTATGCACCAAACGGCAGTTCAGATTATCCACCCTTTCTGGAGTCCTTGGAGGGGGTACTGGAAAGTGCACCTTCTGGGGACTCCCTTGTTCTGCTGGGGGACTTCAATGCTCATGTGGGCAATGACAGTGAGACCTGGAGGGGTGTGGTTGGGAGGAACGGCCCCCCTGATCTGAACCAGAGTGGTGTTCTGTTGTTGGACTTCTGTGCTCGTCATGGATTGTCAATAACGAACACCTTGTTCAAGCACAAGGGTGTCCATATGTGCTCTTGGCACCAGGACACCCTAGGCCGCAGTTCGATGATCGACTTTGTCATCGTCTCATCTGATCTGCGGCCACATGTCTTGGACACTCGGGTGACGAGAGGGGCAGAGCTGTCAACTGATCACTACCTGGTGGTGAGTTGGCTCTGATGGTGGGGGAGGATGCCGGTCAGACCTGGCAGACCCAAACGTATTGTGAGGGTTTGCTGGGAACGTCTGGCAGAGTCTCCTGTGAGACGGAGTTTCAACTCCCACCTCCGGGAGAACTTTGAACATGTTCCGAGGGAGGTGGGGGACATTGAGTCTAAGTGGATCATGTTTCGTGCCTCTATTGTCGAGGTGGCTTACCAGAGCTGCGGCAGCAAGGTTGTCGGTGCCTGTCGCGGCGGCAACCCTCGAACCCGATGGTGGACACCGTCGGTGAGGGATGCTGTCAGGCTGAAGAAGGAGTCCTATCGGGCCTTTTTGGCCTGTCGGACCCCGGAAGCAGCTGATGGGTACCGGCAGTCCAAGCGACATGCGGCTCGGGTGGTTGCTGAGGCAAAAACTCGGGCATGGGAGGAGTTCGGAGAGGCCATGGAGAACGACTTCTGCATGGCTTCGAGACGATTCTGGTCCACCATCCGGCGTCTCGGGGGGGAAAGCGGTACGCCACCAACACTGTTTATAGTGGGAGTGGTGTGCTGCTGACCTCAACTCGGGATGTTGTGGGTCGGTGGGCGGAATACTTTGAAGACCTCCTCAATCCCACCGGCATGTCTTCCACTGAGGAAGCGGAGCCTGGGGACTCTGGGTCGGGCCCTCCAATCTCTGGTGCTGAGGTCACCGAGGTGGTTAAAAAGCTCCTCGGTGGCAGGGCCCCAGGAGTGGATGAGATTCGCCCAGAGTTCCTTAAGGCTCTGGATGTTGTAGGGTTGTGTTGACTTACGTGACTCTGCAATATTGCATGGACATTAGGGGAAGTTCCCCTGGATTGGCAGACCGGGGTGGTGGTCCCCCTATTCAAAAAGGGGGACCGTAGAGTGTGTTCCAACTACAGGGGAATCACGCTCTTAAGCCTCCCTGGTAAGGTCTATTCGGGGGTTCTGGAGAGGAGGGTCCGTCGGATAGTTGAACCTCGGATTCAGGAGGAACAATACGGTTTTCGTCCTGGCCGTGGAACACTGGACCAGCTCTACACTCTCAGCAGGGTCCTGGAGGGTGCGTGGGAGTTTGCCCAACCAGTCTACATGTGCTTTGTGGACTTGGAGAAGGCGTTCGACCGCGTCCCTCGGGGGGCCCTGTGGGGGGTACTCTGGGAGTATGGGGTACCGGGCCCTTTGATACGGACTGTTAGGT
Source organism: Nematolebias whitei (assembly GCF_014905685.2). NCBI lineage: Eukaryota > Metazoa > Chordata > Actinopteri > Cyprinodontiformes > Rivulidae > Nematolebias > Nematolebias whitei. The sequence goes on along the minus strand of NC_056513.1, from coordinate 30,675,034 downwards.
CCCTGTATGACCGGTGTCAGAGCCTGGTCCGCATCGCCGGCAGTAAGTCGGGCTTGTTCCCGGTGAGAGTTGGACTCCGCCAAGGTTGCCCTTTGTCACCGATTCTGTTCATAACTTTTATGGACAGAATTTCTAGGTGCAGCCAAGGTGTTGAGGGGATCCGTTTTGGTGGCTTTAGGTTTGCGTCTCTGCTTTTTGCAGATGATGTGGTCTTATTGGCTTCATCGGATCGTGATCTACAGCTTTCGCTGGAGCGGTTCGCAGCCGAATGCGATGCGGCCGGGATGAAGATCAGTTCCTCCAAATCCGAGGCCATGGTCTTGAGCCGGAAAAGGGTAGAGTGCCCTCTCCGGGTCAGGGAGGAGGTCCTACCCCAAGTGGAGGAGTTCAAGTATCTTGGGGTCTTGTTCACGAATGAGGGAAAAATGGAGCGTGAGATCGATAGGCGGATAGGTGCAGCGTCTGCAGTGAAGCGGGCGCTGTACAGGTCTGTCGTGGTGAAGAGAGAGCTGAGTCAAAAGGCGAAGCTCTCAATTTACTGATCGATCTACGTTCCCACCCTAATCTATGGTCACGAGCTTTGGGTTGTAACCGAAAGAATGAGATCTCGGATACAAGCGGCCGAAATGAGTTTTCTCCGCAGGGTGGCTGGGCTCTCCCTTAGAGACAGGGTGAGAAGCTCGATCATCAGGGAGGGACTCGGAGTAGAGCCGCTGCTTCTCCACGTCGAGAGGAGCCAGTTGAGGTGGCTTGGGCATCTGTTTAGGATGCCTTCTGGATGCCTCCCTGGTGAGGTGTTCCGGACACGTCCCACCGGAAGGAGGCCCAGAGGAAGACCCAGGACACGCTGGAGGGACTATGTTTCTCGGCTGGCCTGGGAACGCCTCGGGATTCCCCCGGAAGAGCTGGCCCAAGTGGCTGGGGAGAGGGAAGTCTGGGCCTCCCTACTTAGGCTGCTACCCCCGCGACCTGACCCCGGATAAGCGGAAGAAAATGGATGGATGGATGGATGTTTATTTACACAGTCAAGTTACTTGCAACACACATGTACTCTGTCCTGCTACATCTGACTTTCATTTTTCTTCCAAGGGCATACCTCCACCTTTTCATGTACTCTCCCACTTGTTTCCTGTTCTTATGGTTTCTAGAAACTCCAGAAACCATCTGAGCACCATCAAACTGGTTGACCCACTATGAGAAGGTGCTATTTATAAGACTGAGTTTGTTGTGTCTCCTCAGGCTGATGAAGTCTTTTGGGTGAAAGATGAAACGTTTCAACAAAAAAGAAATCATCCAAAGGACCTGATTGACCTTTGCTGGATTTTTTTACTTGGATGATTGAGCATGAATCAGGATATCACAAGTTTGTTTTGGCAAAACTATTTTATGCTGCATGTTGTTCCTGACACAACCCACCATTTAATCTGGATTGGGACTGGCACAGAAGATACAATAGTTTGTGCTCTCTACTGGATGGTTTTCATGTCAGACCAGTCTGTTGTTAAATAAAAAAATGCATTCAAAATTAGGACACACTGTATTTTTCTCCATTTTAGAGCCAAACAAATGTCTCTATGGTAATTAGGCATTTTATTTTCCCCTAAACATCAAGATAAGTAACTTGTGTAATGGTATAAGAAAATATTCCACTGCCGTAGTTGTTGGATAAAAATATCCTCTGTTCATCTTACATACTCAAAGAAGCCACACTCAAGGATACAAGAAGATTTTTAACTGGTTTTACTTGCAAGGGCCGACTTTCACAGCAGGTTACATGCATAGAGTTACAAGAATCTTCCACTGGCAGTGTGTGAGAATTGTTTTTATAAGCTTATCAGCACCCAGCTCACAGTCAGACACTAGTGTCCTTGGGCTACCCAGCTGCACATGCAGGATCAAATCAGCTCCTCATTCAGCTCTCTCTGAGAGAGAAAAGAACGCTCTGCTAACTCAAATGCATGGTTCATGGGCAGTTAACATTCTCAGACACAGTAGTTAAAAACATCCATAAACCTTGACCAAAAGTCCCTGACATTTGTGGTTGGTGAAATTGCGCACCATAGATTTGAAGTCAAGCTAGCACACCGAATCGGGGAACGGTTTGATTGCAGTAAAGTTCCATCCACTATTTCAGCCTAATTGTATCCATAACTAAAACAAAATACATAAACCCAAAAATATTGTAGTAACACTTTCGATCAAATAAAAAAGTCTGTAAAAAGTCATTAGGAATTTTCTGAGCAGAAATACAAATTCCTTGTATTTTAGACTGTTAAAAAATAAATTACAAATAAAAAAAAGTAAAGTCATTCAATGTATGAAGAGAAACACATTAAAAACATCTTCACACTGATGTCAGTCTCACCGTAAACGACTCTGACATATACATTTTTCTATATAAATTTCAGTCAGACTAAAATGAATTGAAAATTTGTACTTTTAAGACAAGGGACTTTGAATTTGTTAAAAAATAGATACAATTTTGGGTTGAAAGTCTGAATATTTTAACTCTTTTCAACATTTATTATCTGGCTGCAATAAAACTGTTAACATTACAGTTTGTCTGACAAACATTTGTTTGTTTACAAGGATGTCCTGGGACATGTACAGATGAATCTTAGACTTAGACTACAACTGTCACATTCCTCAAGTCCAGCCACTCCTGAACCAGAGACAACATCAGAAGCATACTGTTGGTCTTTTTTAAATTCCTCCACAATGCATCTCCTCTCTGTCTCTCGCCCTCTCTGGCATACTAAAATCACATGCTCTATTGTTTACCTCTCTCCACATTGTTGACAACTTCCTGTTTCATGTTGGTGTATTATGAACAGTGTAGTATTAAACCCAGTGTGGCCAAATCTCCTTCATGTTAATAATTTCTGATCTCCCCCCCCCCCCC
>NC_056513.1:30670087-30672032 GCF_014905685.2 Nematolebias whitei | reverse complement strand
CCCCCCCCCCCCCAAAAAAAGCTTTTAGTGCTTCTTGGTTGGACGTAGTGAGCGGAACCTTCGTGTGCGCTTTTGTTCACCGGGGACTATTAAACAAACGCAATCCGCCGAATAAAGCTGGAAAACACTGGAAAGTGTCAACAACATCAGTATTGAAAAGTCAAATACCATTTAGTTTTAGTTTTTTTATATATATATTTATACAGAATTTGGTTCAGTAGTTGTTGTTATTTCAGTAAAAGTGTTCTCTGAGATGAGACGAGCTTTGAAAAGCGTCAGACACGTAACATCCGGGACAATGAAACAAACCGGTAAGTTGTTTGAGGGAAAAATTCGAGTCGATATTAGTTTTAATTCAATGACAGTTACATATCAGAAAACAGAAAGTGAGAAGAATAGTGTTTACTTGAAAGTACTTTTGAAATAATTGTCATTTATATTAAGGCGACCAATTAGTCCCCTTAAGGACATACTGTACTTTGTAAAGGACTTTGAACTCGAAAATCTTCAAAACAAATTACCTTAATAAGGCTCGAATTAACATAATGCATGGGATAGAAACAGACAAATATTTGTTTGTAAACGTTGTTTTTCTTTCTTTCTGCGAATTGTTAACATATCTGTCCATTATGTTTTACCCGTTTCTTCCTTTTCGGGTCACAGGGACACCTGGACAGGTCTCCAGTCTGTCATAGGGACACCTGGACAGGTCTCAAGTCTTTTGATAACTAACCTGTGTGACCCAAATTATGAACACTTGGGGCTCAGATCAGCTTGTTTGTGAGCAGATTGTTCTGTTTTCCTGAAGATCTCCAGGTTAGATGCTGCTGTTGTGACTTTTTATAGCTCTGATCAGGAGCAATGATATTAAAGCGTTTCTTGACGACATAAAATCTCTTATGTTATAAGGTATTCTCTGTTCTGAAAGTGGATTTGGGTGTCAGACGTAATTTGTAGTTTGTCCAATCACTCTAAGAGGAGTGATATTAATGTTTAAACTGAGGGATTTCTTGTTTAAACAATAGAATCAGCTCTGTGAGGTGCTGGCAGACATCTTTAACACCTCACTTACCCTGGAGACAGTTCCCACCTGCCTGAAGACTGCCACCATCATCCCAGTCCCAAAAAGCTCTACAGTGACTGGTCTGAATGACTATCGGCCAGTGGCCCTCACCCCGATAGTCGCTAAATGCTTTGAAAAACTGGTCATGACTCACATCAAAACAACCATCAACATCAACGAGGACCCTCATCAGTACGCATACCGTGAGAACCGATCAACAGAGGATGCAATCTCCTCTGTGGTCCACACTGCACTCAACCACCTGGAGCAGAAAAACTCTTACGTCCGTATGCTCTTTGTGGACTTTACATCCGCCTTCAACACCATGATCCCCCAAACCCTGATGGACAAACTATTCACACTAGGACTAAGCCCCTCCATCTGCAACTGGGTACTAGACTTCTTAACAAACAGACCACAGTCAGTGAGGATCCACAACCTCTCCTCCTCCACCATAACCCTCAGCACTGGCTCTCCTCGGGGATGTGTGTTGAGCCCCCTCCTGTTTACTCTGCTCACATATGATTGTGCATCTACCCATCCAGGCTGTCACATTGTAAAGTTTGCAGATGATACAGCGGTGGTGGGATGCATCACAAACAATGATGAGTCCAGCTACAGGCAAGAGGTGGAACACCTGGAGAGCTGGTGCAAGGAGAATAACCTTCACATCAATGTGAAGAAGACAAAGGAGATGAATGTGGACTTCAGAAGGAACAAAAACATCTGCACCCCCATGAACATAAGAGGATCTGCAGTGGAAGTGGTCTCCAGCTACAAGTACTTGGGTGTACACATGAATGACAACCTCAGCTGGAGCAACAACACCACCAGCCTGATCAAGAAAGCTCATCAGAGACTCTACTTCCTCAGACGGCTGAG
>NC_056513.1:30665306-30669987 GCF_014905685.2 Nematolebias whitei | reverse complement strand
GGATGAGAGACGAAACGTTTCTACATTTTTTTGTTGTTTTGCTTTGTTTTGTTTTTTTGAATGTCCAGAGGACCAGATTTAACTTTTTTAGATGGAACATTCAATGCTTTCAGCACCGCCCTCTGGCGGTCAGGAGGGATGAAATAGAACTCTCCCTCATGAAATCACCACTGGAGAGCGTCTTCTGAGAAAGTCAGTGGAGGGACATCTTGATACTTTTTGAGCTCCTCTTCAACTGTCGTTTTGGTGGATTTATGGAGCTCCCTGACCTTGGTGAATATTTTTCCAAATAAATTAACCAGTGCTGATTTTATTTTTGGAGAAGGGCCTTCATCTTGACTTGGTGCTGGCTCCTGGCAATGTTGTGTCTTGTCTGTCCTCTTCAACCTCTTAAAAAGAGTCTTTTTTTTTTTTTTGTACAACTTGTATACAAGTTTTTGTATAATATGAGAAAAAACAGTTACCCCTTAAGCTACAGCTTCACCTACTACTTTCCCATGACTCTCCTGATGTTGCTCTTCAGTGTGAAGTGGTAGAGTTTTGAAACTCTGATCCAAGGTAGAAGTAGTGTCTTAGTCTGCTCACTTGTGTATCTCTTTGTCAGATCTTCATTGATTGCTTTAACTTTACGGATAGCTAGGGTATCACAGAAGACTGCCTGTGTGTGTCAAGAAGCTGAGTGTGCAATGGAGTGATTACTTACAGAGTTAGTGTGGAGTCCTCTGATGTTATGTTGGTGGCATCTTTTATAGGCTTGAAAGTTATAGCTGTTTCTTCAGCATGGGTGATGTCAGTCTCATTGAGAGTGCAAATGTCACTGCATGTCCACATTTTCTCACCTGGGGTGAAATGAGAGCGATGCAAATTGCAGTTTGCTGCTCCAGAAATCATTTAAGCATCTCATAACAGCTGTTCCATCTTGCAACATCAGAAGTTAACTTTTGTGGTGGCATTCTCAAAAGTTTTTATTTGTCCTCCAGCATATGATGCTGCGGTGAAAAAAATGAACAGATTCTCCTGATCCTGCCAAGAAGTCGTGCCACAGTGTTTACTTTTAGAGATCGCTGTGCAGCAAAGTTCAACGAATGGGAAAAGCAAGTGGTGTGTGTCAGGTTTTCCAGCTGTGCAGCAACAAGCGTGTTAGCAGTGTTAGCGGTGACAATGACAGTTATGTTAAGCCCCCTTTACTCTGCTACAGCGGGAATCATGGCATTCATGTTTACTGCGGTGTGACTTTCACTCATCACTCGTGTCTGCATGTACACACATGCACACACACACACATATATATATATGTGTGTGTGTGCACATGTGTGTGTATGTGTCAATTGAGAAAGAAAACATCATAGAAAATAAAAGCAATTCCGTTCATCTTCAATTTCTTTCTCAGAATAAATACATGTATCATGATGGTCCTTTCCTAATTTAACGGTTGTGAAAAGATAAAATGTGACATTTTATATTTTAAACAGGTCAAACACTTATTCAAGCCAAAAAAAGAGAGTACATTTTCACCCCTTAATGCATCTTTCTGATTTTTGGAGAAAAAACAACCAACCTTTTTGTTCTTCATTCTATTTCTCTGCTTTGAAGGTTTAAAATTAAGCAAAAACCCAGAGAGAACTTGTTATATTAGTGCAAAATGAGTAACAGTTGAAAAGATATCTGTAACATTAGACTAGTTTAAATGTGAGATTAGATATTACATTAGATCCAAAATATTGTTTTTAAATAATTAAATTTTAATGAGGACTGATTAACTAATGATAATTACTTTTAAAATCACAATTGCTGGAGAAAAATATTCTTGCTTTATCTCACTTACACAAAAGGAGTCACACTCGACGAGTCGACGACAGAAGATTTTTAATCGGTATTGACTTCCAAGGACAGATTTTCAGGACAGGTTATACAGATATACAGGAAGTACACATGAAGCCCAGTCAATAATCTGCCATGAGCAGTGTGTGCAGATTATTTTTATGCTTATCAGTACAGTCGAGCTCACAGACTCAGAGGCGTCCTTGAAGCGACAGCTGCAAGCTGCAGCCTCACTCAGCTCCTCATTCAGCTTTCTGCTAACCCAAACATATGGTTCATGGGCAGCATTAACATTCTCAGCCATATTAGTTAAAAACATCCATAAACTTTGACCAAAAATTCCCTACCATCTATATTAGATCTAATGGTGATTTTTTTTATGGTAATCATTTTTAAAAATCTCAGCTTTTCTTGTCTAATATTTAGGCAAATGCAGACAATCATTTTATGACCCCCACCTCCTTTTTTATTTTATTTTATTCCAAATGTAACAAAGCAGAGCTGTCACATACTGTTACTGTAAATATTTTCAACTTAACTGGTCACATTCTGGTGGAACAACGTGACACACGGGGACTTATTTTAGGAACTCACTGTCTGCAGCTACAAAAACATCTACAGTGAGGAAAATAAGTATTTGAACACCCTGCGACTTTGCAAGTTCTCCCACTTAGAAATCATGGAGGGGTCTGAAATTTTCATTTTAGGTGCATGTTCACTGTGAGAGACATCATCAAAAAAAAAAAAATCCGGAAATCACAATGTATAATTTTTTAAATAATATATTTGTGTGTTACTGCTGCAAATAAGTATTTGAACACCTGTGAAAATCAATGTTAATATTTGGTACAGTAGCCTTTGTTTGCATTTACAGAGGTCAAACGTTTCCTGTAGTTTTTCACCAGGTTTGCACACACTGCAGCAGGATTTTGAACCATTCCTCTACACAGATCTTCTCTAGATCAGCCAGGTTTCTGGGCTGTCTATGAGAAACACGGAGTTTGAGCTCCCTCCAAAGATTTTCTATAGGGTTTAGGTCTGGAGACTGGCTAGGCCACTCCAGAACCCTGATATGCTTCTTACGGAGCCACTCCTTGGTTCTCCTGGCTGTGTGCTTTGGGTCATTGTCATGTTGGAAGACCCAGCCACGACCCATCTTCATTGCTCTAACTGAGAGAAGGAGGTTGTTCCCCAAAATCTCGCAATACATGGCCCCGGTCACACTCTTCATAATACAGTGCTGTCGTCCTGTTCCATGTGCAGAAAAACACCCCCAAAGCATGATGCTTCCACCCCCATGCTTCACAGTAGGGATGGTGTTTTCGGGATTGTACTAATCATTCTTCATCCTCCAAACACGGCAAGTGGAATTAAGACCAAAAAGTTCTATTTTGGTCTCATCTGACCACATAACTTTCTCCCATGACTCCTCTGGGTCATCCAAATGGTCATGGGCAAACTTAAGATGGGCCTGGACGTTTGTTGATTTAAGCAGGGGAACCTTACGTGCCATGCATGATTGTAAATTATGACGTCTTAGTGTGTTACCCACAGTAACCTTGGAAACAGTGGTGCCAGCTCTCTTCAGGTCATTGACCAGATCCTCCCATGTAGTTCTGGGCTGATTCCTCAATTTTCTTAGGATCACTGATACGCCATGAGGTGAGAACTTGCATGGAGCCCCAGTCCGGGGGAGATTGACAGTCATCATGTTTAGCTTCTTCCATTTTGTGTGTACAGATGGCTGGAGTAAGCTCAAGTTTTCTTAAAATAAAAAAGGGCGTACCCCAAGGCTCTGTCATGGGGCCCATCTTATTTACAGTTTACATTAATGCACTGTGTGAAAATGCCTCCTACCACTTTTATGCTAATGATAGTGTAATTTACCGTTGTTCAAATTCAATTGCTCTGGCACTTCAATTCTTACAGGTTGCTTTTGATCAGGTGCAGATTCGTCTTGAGCAACTAAAATTGGTCTTAAATGCTGATAAATCTAAAATAATGTTTTGTTTTGTTTTTTTCAAATTTGTTTGTCCCTTTGGATAATATCCCTCTAATAAAAACTGCCCAAGGTATAGTTCTCGAGAGGTTCTCCAGTTACAAATACCTGGTCTTAATTATCGATGAGGAGCTTTCTTTTAAATCTCATGTGAAACACCTAATCTCCAAATTAAGGATGAAGCTCGGGTTCTTCTTTAGAAACAAATCATGTTTCTCCCTTAGAGCAAGGAAGCTTTTGATCACAACTACTTTTTTACCAGTACTTGATGCTGTTTATATGTGTGCTTCAAACAGTTGTCTACAGTCATTGAATCCAGTGTACCACTGTGCATTAAGATTTATTACTGGTTGTAGCTACCTTACTCATCACTGTGATCTCTATCTTAAAACCAATATGTCTTCCCTGTTTAACAGGTGACATGTGCATTGAATGACTTTGGTGTATAAGTCTTTTATTGGCATGCTTCCAAATTATTTGTGTACTTTTATTCGAAGAATGGACAGTAGTTAAGCCTTACACTCTAAGGACTGTTTGCATCTTCATGTTCCTCGTGTACGAACTGAAAAGGACAAGAAAGCTTTTAGCTTTTCATTGAGTGATTTTGCAAACTTGAAAAAAAAAAAAAAAAAGGATATCTTGTCAACAGTGCCTGTGTTTTAGATCTTAAATTGTTATTGTTTTGAATTATTATTTATTACAAGTATTGCCATTTACTGTTATACTGTATGTTATTATTTAAAAAAAATATATATTTCTGAAGTCTTATTCTAATCTGGTTACTTGTTTTTGTTTTTTATGACGTGTGCTGCTGCCTGTTCTTGGCCAGGTCACCCTTGTGAAAGAGGTCTTGATCTCAAT
>NC_056513.1:30634777-30665206 GCF_014905685.2 Nematolebias whitei | reverse complement strand
GGTGATACCTGAGCCTTAGGATTAGTTTTAGACCCCTTGGAGGAGAAGGCTGCGGTGAGGGCGTGGCATGCGTCCTGTGTCTACCTCACTGGGGAAGCGAAACATGGTGGCAGCAGTGGGATTGGGCGGCTGTGGCTGAGTGGTTAGAGCAGTCGTCCTCCAATGCAAGAGTTGGGGGTTCGAACCCCACAGCAGTCACATTCCGAAATGTCCCTGGGCAAGACACTGAACCCGTTCTTGCTTCCGATGTGTCCCATCGGTGCATGAATGTGATAAATCACTGATTAGTCTCTTTAGAATGATTGTTCAATTAGCTTTGTAAAAATCTAGTAGAGTGCTGTATGAATGGGTAAATGAGGCACAGATTGTAGTGTAAAGCGCTTTGAGTGTCTCAATAAGATAGAAAGGCGCTATATAAGTACAGTCCATTTTACCATTTTATCCGAACCCACGCCCCCGAAGAGACTGTAGATTGTGACAAAATACCCCCGATTACCCGAAGGAACCACACTGGAGTATACCGGAACCAGACTAGAGTTAAAACCATTCACACAGTGAGGCACAAGAAGGTACTCAAACCCGATGCTACTGACGTACAACCTCACAGACGACCTCAGAGCAAAACACCCCCTGCTGAGTTTTATACTGAAACACCCCCGCCACTAAATTTAATAAAAATGGTAGAGTCAAAACTCGATGATGGGGTGAGGCCAAGTGCAACAGAACATTGCAAGGAATACAGATTAAAAAAGCTCCCAATCTGCTATTGGAACCTGTATGGTGAGTGTAAATCTCAAAATTATTTACCAATAACTCTAGTAATAAATCAACAATATTTTTATTGGAGTTGGGCAGCTATATTTCATCCCGTTAACGCCTGGCACGAAGATTGGTTAAATATGACACTACCATGGGTATGGGTGGTCCCTGGTTTGCCCCACTTCGAAGGTGACTTTGTGGAGGGGTATACCAGGACTTACACAGGCCTGATGGGACCATATTACTCGGACATGTATGTTCAAAGGCTGCCCAAACCAAATGAGCTACTTAGTGCACCAAAAGACGATTTTAATAAAATTGACGAATGTGTAGCCGAACAAATTTTTCTTAGCCTTAATAACTCAGTGTGGGAGAGTAGCGGTGCGTCACCTAGATGCCGACTGTGGGAAACAGAAGTAGCAGTCATGTCCACCTGGCGCTACGACTGTACAATATTACAGAAAGAAAAGATGATTAAAATATTGCTCCAGGCCTGGCATGAGTATCACAATATGGATGACTCACGTACCTGGTGGGGATTTCAGGAGGAAGAGATAAGAGAATGGGTAGTCCAGTGTTTACATCGCTCCTCTAACTCTTGGATTAGGTACCAATTCTTAGCTACCCTTTACTCCAAAAAACAGGACATATGGTCAAATGCTTTATATCGCCCTGACAGGTATGTCAGCCCAAGACCATGGAATATGGTTTGTAATAAAAAACAGGATGAGTGTATAGTCAGCTTAGCCCATAGGCCCTGTTATGAGTTACCCGGATGGGAAAGTTACTGTCGAATTCATTATAAAGAAGAATTCACAACTCACGCAGCTGAGGTAGTGTGGAAGAAGTATGGCAACGTGTGGAGAAGCTCTGTACCCGACGGTACAAGTTGCACTAACGTCATATTAGGGCATAAGCTAAAGACTAGGAAGAATATTCAAGGAGTGATTGTCCCCTTTGTCCCTGATTCTATGATCGCTCTAAATGGTAAATGGTAAATGGAGCTTACTTCTATAGCGCCTTCCAGCCCCCTATGAGGGGCCCCAAGGCGCTTTACAGTACCAGCCATCCACCCATTCACACGCACATTCATACACCGGTGGCGGTAGGCTGCCATGCAAGGCGCCATCCAGTCCCACCGGGAGCAACTCGGGGTTAAGTGTCTTGCCCAGGGACACAACGGCACATGGTGTGGGAAGTCGGGATTCGAACCTCCAACCTTCCGATCAGAGGTCGGCTGCCACCACCACTGCACCACGGCCGCCCGTCTTTTGGCCGCTCTAGCCAAAAGACATGCGCTGAGACGATGCCTGTGCTTTGGCGATGAGATACATGACTACAACTGGGTAGGCCCAAACAAAATCTATTCTAATCTCACCTGTCAGTATCCAGAGGAAAGTTGGAAAATATGTGGCAAGGGAGATGAAGAACATAGCTGTGCTTGGTATGAAACCGTTAGTTACACAGTAGGCCGTAAAGTCACGGAAGTAGTACATAGTGTAGGGGAAGTGATCAAGGAAGGCGGAAAAACAGTCGAGGGATGGATAGTTGATCTTTTCCTTCAGTTCTGGCCTTATTTAGCAAGCTTAGTTGGTGTGATAGCTGTTGCCTTATTAGGATGTGTGCTCTTACAAGAATGTCTCAAGGCCATGTGCCACCCATCTGGGAGGAACTACAAGCCACTCCCACTAGAACCGGGCGGTGGCTCGGCTTAAAACTGAGACATCAAGGAAACGGTCTCATATCCGCCCCGGAGCAGCAGAGAGCATAACTCAAGAAATTCCTCAGAATCAATACCATCATAGATTGCCAGACATCCAGTAATCCAACAGACGTGAGTACCTTCTACAAACAGTCAGATAGTACCACGGCACCCAGTCAGACCTCCTGGCCACGATGTCCATCCTACTTTAAGGGGAGCACGGTAGAATATTTTTTGATAATGATTGCATGGATGTGCTACTGCCACACGGGCGAATGGGGTAGGTAGGTAATGTGATTCCCTGTGGCCTTCCAGGCCTATGCCAGGATAATTGTGTCCCATATAATACTCAAGAGAGGTGAAATAATGCCACACTTATTTGTTACCTACTTATTGGGAAGAGTCAAGCCCTCACTTCGACAAAAGGCAGTGATCTCAGCTTGGCTGCTAATGGATTCCATCGTGGTGACCCTTGAGTGTGTGGCCACACTCACCCCCTTGCCTATACCCATCACAAACTGTGGGAACACAACTGGAAGAATCGTGATGGCAGTGACAGAAGGCGCCATAGCCATAACTGTGTTAGCACACCTGCTGCACCAAACCCTATCATTGCGACCCCAAAATAGACACCGTTGGACCATAAAAATAGCTATCCTAATTGGATGGGGTCTGGTCTGGGGAGTCTGTTCCGTGTTATACTGGACCGGTTTCTGCACCACGGTACCCATCATAGTTTGGTTGATGACTTATGCTGCCGTGTTCAAACCCAGATCTGAACCTCTCCCTGCTACACCGGAGGTGAGTGGAGGCCGTGGAATCTCCATAGCTTCAAACCTCCAATCCTCCGAAGATACAAAACTTAATCAATATAACCAACACTGCTTTAAATTCCTTGGTGGTGCCAATGCTGTCATTCTAACGTGATAGCCGCAGCGGTGGTGAATGGCATTCTTGTCTCAGATGAGCCACATAGTATACCACACGTATCGGCAGCAGTGTGCATGGAAACAGAACGTACCTGTATAATCATCTGGACCTTGGCTAATTCTGTACCCTATCGGCCAAGGGGAGCTATCCCATCACGAGCCTCATACTACCCAGTGGTGGCTAAGTTGTGGGAACCTGGATTACCTGGACATACCATTCTGTGTTCGTCTGTCTCTCCATCCTGTCCTTTCAACCAGCCGATCAAAGCAGATGGCCGCTTGTTCTGAGCCTGGTTCTGCTAGAGGTTTCTTCCTTTTAAAATGGAGTTTTTCCTTTCCACTGTTGCCACTGTGCTTGCTCAGGATGGGAGACTGCAACAAAGCCAAGATTCAACTTGTCTGCTGGATTCCTTAGATAGAGAACTACTAATTGGCTTTTATGTATGTGAATGTTTCTGTAAAGTGCCCTGAGACAATTTTGTTGTGATTTGGTGCTATATAAATAAACTGAATTGAAATTGAAATTGGAACACCTCCACAATGCAACCAAGTTTGTGGCTATTCATCTGTACACAGGGCTGCCCTTGGTCCATGGCCCATCCTTTGGGATTACGCAGGGATCATCAGAACCTCTGCCCCCGACATTACCAACATCCTTAGGGGCAGGCCTAGGAGCCACTCCACCACTGGTCCCGACTCCCGCAATGACAGCAACTCAGGGTCAAAGTGCAAACCCACTTGACATCCAGCTGGCACCAACCCTGATAATGATGACCCAGCATCAGTTACCAGCTGCTACTTCGCCTGACCCACCACCTACAGAGGCTCAACCTGAGACCGAGCCCATGGATGTGAGGGCGGCCTCTCCTGAACCACCCCTCCTCTCCTTAGAATGCCCAGAGCTGTATCAATTGGAAACATACCTTGCTCATTTCGTGAGTAACGAAGTTGGTCCACTTAGCCCGACCGGCTCTACAGGCACTGTCCCTATTGATCCTACTAGCCCTGAAGAATCTAACCTGCCAAGCTTGATGACCCCTGATGGGACCTATCTAGACCCAACTCACCCTGATGTCACGGCCCTTCAAGAACCGATGCAAGAGCAACCACAACAAGTGCCAGATGTGTGTGCATCGATCTATTCAGACTTAGGGCAGCCCGTTGTAGAACCCATCACCCCTATAGGGTCTCCCATGATTGTGGAGGCACCACCCCCTCAGTCCATTGACCCCCAGCCTGTCAACAGCACAGCTCCACCATCGCTTGAGGACGCTCGTCACCCCCTTGATCCAAAATCCCAACAGAAGACTACACCCCAACAGAAGACTACACCCCAACAGGAGGTCGACCCAGGCGAACTGACGGTGGTGGATTACTGGGACACCGCTGACGAGGAGGCCCGAAGCCTTGGGCCCAGTGACACCGAAGATCCAGCACCGTATCACGAGGATCCGATCGAACTGGATTACAAAGAAGACGTCTTAAGTGTGGACACGGCTGATGAGGACAAGGACTGGCTTGGGGCTTAGTGTGGGTTGGGGGGAACAGTCTGATTCCACGGAGGGGGTGTCAATAAGTGCCGCTTTGTTGTGGAAGTCAGACTGTACAAGGATTCTGTAAGCCTTTTTCAGTCTGGGCCTGATGGAAAGTACCAGAGGTTTCCAGCTTACTTAATTGGAAATAGATGAGCTAGAGAAAGGCGCACACCCCCACACACACGCAGGCAGAGAGTGGGGAGGGAGAGAAAAAAGAAGACATTTTTCTAATGAAACTGTCATCCTTAAATAAATAAACAGGAATTGTTGATTTACAAACGAATCAAGTAAAGATAATCATGTTGATATTATAATCTTTTGTGATTTTAAATGTATTTTGTGTAAATTTGGGTTCTTGATGTTGAGAGTTTAAGAAGGAAGTGAACCGTCTTCTCAGAAAATGTTTTCTCAAGAAATGTTATATGAGTGATGAGTTACTCAAGAAGAGTGTTTAACAATAACGCTTCCTGAGGCAGCTCCGAGCAAAACATGAATCCTTATAGGGAAACAGAATAGAATAACAACTCAAAAGTTGAAGCAGAAGAAGATCCGGACTAAACCGGACAGATTAAGGTGACACCCAGAATTAATATGTATATGAATGATGTAATCATCTCCTATGGACATGCATAGGAATCCTGAGCCAACTCCAGCCCAGAAAGGAGGGCCAGAGAGGTGGCATGATCCATCAGAGGTGGTGGCCATAACTTACTCTATAAATACAGACTGATCTGACAAACTGGGGCTGAAGACGACTGCAGCATGAGGAGAACAGGACAAGTTATTTGATGGTTCCAGCTGAGGAAGAAATTGGACGGATCCGAAGAGAAAAACTCCTTTCTGGAGTTATTCTTCACTTGAGCCTGGATCATCACCCAGATCCTATTTCTTCAGATTTTGAACAGCTGTTGAGCCTGAGGCGGCCTCATTCAAGAGCGGGTGAGGTAATCTGCTCCTTACTGCACCGGAATTCTCAGGAATTCCATCAGAGAGTGATGGTAAGGAGATGTCTCAGAAATTTTGTCCTTAGTCAACCTTTAAATCAGATCAGAGCGGTAGCCTACAGAATTGCAAGCAAAGAGATTGAGATCTTGTAAATGAGTCCTCGAGGCTCAATGGGATTACCTGTCTAAATAAAGGTTGAATGAAAAATTCGATTGCTCGGGGTTGCCGAAGGTTGTTAGAAGTGGTAAGGGATAATATATATTGGATCAGGTTGTGAGTTGGGGGTGATTGTGAAGGTTTTTGGAGCATTTAAGTGCATCAGAACGACCCTAGGGGCTCCTAGGGCGTGGTCGGCTTCCCCAGCTCTCCTCAGGATCCGAGAACCATCTTGCCAAGCAGACTGATCAACCTCTGGAGTCCAACTAAATCTTGGAGCCACTTATTAATCACCATGTATCCTCTCTGTAATCAAATGTAATCACTGTGTTGGATTGTGCTTACCGCTGTTCCCCTTGCAAATCATTGATTAAAGCAAAACAAAACGTAAAATTCTGGATTTATTTCAACACCCCTTTGTTCATGGAAGTGGAAACTTGGTTCAATGTTAACAACAAAAGTTCAGGAGGTTTTTAAAGGTTTCATAGCTTTGATTATAAAAACAACATCCATGAATCTTATTCCTAGATTCCAAACAAAACCAGATCGGATAACAATTGCAACGCTAAATTAGGAGATGAGCAGCCGTGAACGTGCGCTTCCTCATCTGTCGAATGTCCCCACTCCTGTTGCTAGGTCGGGCGAGGCATGAGGTGAGATTTTGGGTGTGGTGCACGGATAGGAGGTTGTTAACAGTCTGGGTGAATCATCTCAACACAGCCTTAGACTAAATAGTCCTAAAAAACAGCTACGGGTGATACCTGAGCCTTAGGAGCTGGATTTCCATTTCTAGGGACAAAACTTATCTCTGCAACTCTTGAATTCTCCGTGTGCCATCATCCAGTTGACCTAAGATAAAAGAAAATATAAATCTTAATAGGCATCGCTTATCCACCCATCAATTTCCTGTTCAATTATCAAATATCTTTTGTATTACAGCATTTCTCCTATTACTTACTTGATCTCAAGATGGCGCCCATGGAGTAGGAGGTGTTGACTGATGCTCCCGCTAGCTAACTAGCTATCTTTGCCAACTTTACAAAACTGACTCCAACTGTCTATGTGTATATATATGTATATATAGATAATACATATGTGGATATTTATATATATATATATATATATACAGAACAGGTGGAAGAAGGAAGTCCGCGCGCTCTGAACCGTGGATGCTGAGCCACGAGTTTAGCTAACGTTTGGCTAACGAGCTGGTCAGAGAGCTACTTCGGCTAGTGAGGCCTGCGGAGACCCGGTCCGCCGCCGTTTGGACCTGCGAGCCGTTGAACCGAGCTGTTTACGGAGGAGACCCGGTCCGCCACTGTTGGACCTGCGAGCCGCTGAACCGGGCTGTTTACGGAGGAGACCCGGTCCGCCGCTGTTGGACCTGCGAGCCGCTGAACCGAGCTGTTTACGGAGGAGACCAGGTCCGCTGCTGTTGGACCTGCGAGCCGCAGAAACCGAGGAAGCTAAACTACAGCTGTGGGATTTGGGAGCTGTTACAACCGGGACCTAGTCTGTCACCGTTGGGGCTGCGAACTGCTGGACCGAGTGAATCGTGGGACCGCGTGGGACCTGGAAGTTGTTGCCGCTAGTCCTCGGCTAGACCTGGCTAGGCCTCAGCTAACAACATAAGATAACAACACTAGCCTGTGAACCTCGTGGCTAACAACAATAGCCTCTGAACCTTGTGGCTAACAACAATAGCCTCTGAACCTCGTAGCTGGATCCTGTGCTTCTGAGAGTTGAGACCAATAATCCAGAAGTATCGTGAGTAATGCCGAGCAAACACAGAGATAAGAGACAAGTGTCGGAAAATAATTCTGAAGATATGGAGGAAGTTGAAAAATCTTTGAACTATTTGAGTGCTGAACTGACTAAATTATCAGCTAAATGTGATTTACTAACAGGACTGTTTGAAGAAGTGAGAAATTTGAAAGAACTGATGACTAATAAAGACAGAAAAATAGCTGAACTGGAACAAAAAGTAGAAGACTTGGAACAATACACAATACTAGACAACTTGGTGATCACTGGACTGGAAGTTAGGAACCGAACTTATGCAAGAGTTGTTGCTGGTACTAACACAGCAGAAGATGCACCACAGGAAGAACTACAGACTCTGGAGGAGCAAGTAGTGAATTTTTTACAAATCAAAAACATTGACATTGAACATGAGGACATTTCAATCTGTCACACACTGCCCAACAAATCAGATAAAGCCAAACCATCCATAGTCATCAAGTTCATTAGCAGGAAATCAAGAAACAATGTAATAATGCAAGCAAAAAACTGAAGGGAACAAATGTTTACATAAACGAACATCTAACTAAAAAAAATGGAAATATTGCACGTGAAGCAAGGTGGTTGAAAAAACAGAAAAAAATAGTATCAACTTGGACAAGAAATGGAAACATCTGGATCAAAATACAGGAAGGATCTCAGGCTAAAATAATAAAAGACCTGAAAGATCTGGAAAAACTAAAATGAGCTCAGGAGATGACAGATGATAAATCATCGACATAACTTCACAAACAAGAAATTAACAAAATATAAAACAAACAAATACATTAAAACATGGCAACATACGAAGACTTAGAGTTTAAAATATACAATGTTGAAGATGAGATTGATACAAATTTTTTCCCTGAAATAAAAGACTATGAATATTACAATGAAGAACAGTTTAATGACATCAATATAACAAATGGAGGTCTCTCTATTATTCACTTTAATAGTAGAAGTTTAAATGCAAATATATCCAAAATAACAGATTATTTAAAACAGCTAAACAGAACCTTTACAATAATAGCACTGTCAGAGACATGGCTCAACGATGAAAACACAAATAATGTTCACATGGAAGGGTATGAATTATATCATGTGAACAGAAGCAACAAAAGAGGTGGTGGAGTGGCTCTATTTGTCAAAAATGAAATAAAATGTAAGTTAATTAATGAAATGTCAATAATTGTTGATAATATCATGGAAAAAAAACAATAGAAATAATAAACAAGATTGATAAAAACACATTGATAAGTTGTGTATATCAATCTCCAGGATCAAATATAGAAATATTCACCGATAAAATTGTACAATTATTGGACAAGAGTTTTAATAAAAGCATTTTTTTCTGTGGAGATTTTAATATTGACCTGAGAAATAAAACAGATTCAAATAACATCAGTACATTTACAAATTCATTGTATAGTTTAAATCTTTATCCGTTAATATCAAAACCAACAAGAATTACAACTCATAGTGCTACAATAATCGATAATATTTTCACAAATGTAACAAATGGGGATGTGATGGGAGGTATTTTAACGAGTGATTTGAGTGATCATTTACCAGTTTTCATGATTTATAAAAATGATCAAAGCATTACAAAAGAAATCACAATTAAGAAAAAACAATAAACACATCAACAAAAGCAATGGACAAATTAAAAGATGATTTACATAAACAAAGCTGGAAAGACATGTATGTTGATGATGTGAACAGATCATATGATGAGTTTATGAATATTTTGGGAGCTCTGTATGAAAAGAATTGTGTGCAAAATAATTGTACAAAGAGAAATGTTGTTGATCAACCATGGATGACGAAAGGGTTGAGAAATGCTTGTAAAAAAAGAATTATTTGTATACATGTTTCTTGAAATTGAGAACACAAGAGGCTGAAAAGAAATATAAGAAGTATAAAAATAAATTAGTAGCGATTATAAGGAAACACAAGAAGGAATATTATAGTGATTTATTAAATAAAAGTAATGGTGATATGAAAGCTACATGGCGAGTAATAAATAGTGTTCTGAAAAGTCATAAAGCAAAAACAGGTATTTCACAATATTTTTTGAAGGATGACAATGAAATCCATGATGAAAATGAAATTGTAAATGGATTTAATCATCATTTTGTGAACGTTGGATCAAGCCTTGCTGCTAAAATACCAAAAGTAGACAATAATGTGAACCATTCAGTTATAAGTTGTGACAACAGTATTTTTCTTAATGGAACTGACAAAGAAGAAACAATGAATGTAGTAAAAAATCTTACAGATAAGAGATCAAAAAACTGGGTGGACATGGATATGATGTTTGTAAAGGACATAATGAGTTATGTTATCAAGCCGTTTACATATATTTGTAATTTATCATTTTCAAAAGGAATATTTCCAGACATTATGAAAGTAGCTAAGGTAGTTCCTCTCTTTAAAAATGGTGATAAATGTGTGTTCAATAATTATAGACCAATATCCTTATTACCACAGTTCTCAAAAATTCTAGAAAAACTGTTTGTGACCAGATTAGATAAATTTATTACTAAACAAAACATTCTAAGTAGTAGTCAGTATGGGTTTAGAGCAAAAAACTCTACATCAGTGGCTCTCATGGAAATAATAGAACAAATAACTACTGCTGTCGATCAAAAACAGTATTGTGTTAGTATTTTTGTTGATTTAAAAAAAGCATTCGATACTATTGACCACACTATTCTCCTTGAAAAATTAAATAAATATGGTATAAGAGGACCAGCATTACACTGGGTATCTAGCTATTTAAAAGATAGGAAACAGTTTGTACAAATAAATACAATAAATAAATGGTGTAAGATCTGACCTGTGCAACATCACTTGTGGAGTTCCTCAAGGCTCTGTACTTGGACCAAAGTTATTTATTTTATATGTGAATGACTTAGTGAATGTATCAGGACTCCTCAAATGTATCCTTTTTGCAGATGACACCACATTTTTTTGTTTGGGTAAAGATGTAAAACGGATGTTGGAATTGATGAAGACAGAATTTGATCAAATACAAACTTGGTTTAAACTTAATAAATTATCATTAAATTTAGATAAAACTAAATACATGATATTTAGTAACAAAAAGAGAACTGTTGACGATCCATTTAAAATTGAGGGTGTTGAGATTTGTAGAGTTAATGAGATGAAATTTTTGGGTGTAATCATTGATGAACAGCTAACATGGAAGAATCACATAAATTCTGTAAGAACAAAAATATCTAAATCTATTGCAGTACTATACAAAGTCAGGGAATTATTAAATGATAAAGCTCTGTACATGTTGTATAACACAATCATTGTTCCACACTTAATCTATTGCATTGATGTTTGGGGGAAAGCGTGTAAAACATTTACAAAACCTATTTTTATTTTAAAGAAAAGAGCTGTAAGAATTATCACCAGAAAGCATTACAGTCACCCATCAAGCACATTATTTTATCAACTGAAGTTATTGAAGTTCCATGATTTGGTAGATTATAGTATTTTATCAGTTATGTATAGGGCTCAAAATCACACATTACCATTAAATATCCAAAGAAATTTTGTTAAAAGACAAAGTTGTTATAATCTTAAGGGGACAGAAATATTTGTCAAACCAAAATTCAGAACTAGTCTGAAGGGAAGGTCTACCTCAATCCAAGGAGTTGGATTGTGGAATGGTCTAGAGAGTGATGTGAAAAATGCCAAGTCAATGTGTACATTTAAAAAAAGATCAAAACTGAATTGTTAAAAAAGTATATATGAAGTAATTAGTGTGTGTTTTGTATTAGAATTAGATAAATTAGAAAGTTATTCATTTTCTACTGTTACTTGAAGATTATTATGTCTGAAATAATTGTTTGAAAAAAGGGGCAGATATAATAAGATTTTTTCTTCTTTCTGCTGCCTTTCATTTTAAATCTTTTGTATTTTTTTTTATATTGTTATGGAATTGTTTTGTACTTTTTTAAAATGAATAAACTATATACCATACCATACCATACTTACTCGTTACTGCATTGATAGTTCTGAGGTGAAGATATATGTAATTTTTTTCAAAGGGGAAAACAAAAAATATGCAATATTTTCCATAAAGTATAAAGCTGCTCCTCCTCATTCAAATCATTTCATGTATTTACTGACAGTCTCTCAACCATTAGCAAGTCCAAAATGTTCTGAATACAACCACAAGATGGTTACAGTGTTATTCACTGCCATATATTTTTCTACAAGACATTTTCTGCAATACTAACCCAGAGAAGGATGGCAGGCAGAGCCGTGATCTTTTACCACTGCACCTGCAGGTAATGCCTCCTCTGTACAGTTCCCGGGGTCAGGCATCTCCTGGGAGTCATCCTGGCCAGTAAATGGTAGCACCGAGACACTTTCTTGCTCACAGGTAAACTGACTCACGAGTTTGTGAGCGTCTCCCTAGAGGTGGGAAGTCAGACACTTCATGGTCATGACACATTTTTGTTTATTTTTAAAAATGTTCAGCACTGTCCTCCCTCCACTTACCCCAATCATTCCAGTGAAAGCTAGATGGCACCGCTCCTTGTCTGATCCAGGTTCTTCCACTGGCTGATGAATTTAGATCTTCTGGGGCAAAGTGCAGACTGCATGGGTGCTCCCACGAAGAATTTTAAAAGTTGGCCCTTCATCTCTCCTGATCGCTCTCACCCAACGGGAACGTATTTCTTTGTCCACAGGAAAATTGTGAAAACTCAAATACGGTGTTTTTTGTTTGTTATTGGAACAACATGGCACACTGCAATAACAATGTCTCGATGACTGTGCCATACTGGTTAGATGGGCTGCTGCTGAGAAAGATGGACACAAGAAGAAAATAAAAAGATAAATTATTAATCACATCAGAACATGGAAATGGTATGACATATAGTTTTTAATTCAATATTTAAAATGCTATTCTAAACAACAGTGTTGGAAGATGTCAGAGATTTTACATTAATAGATAAAGTAAACATTTTAATGTTACAGCACTGACAGGCAGCAGCAGTGTATATTTTAGCTACCTGTTAGCTGCTAGCTAGCTTACTTTCCAATTGGAGGCTGTTTCCTTACACAGTTACAGAATGGTAAATTGATAATGATGGATAACATTACTGCAGCTAACTAACACATAAATACTGTTTTTATTAACGTTAATATAGCTAGTAAACTTTTAAAAGTTAGAGCACTGACAGCCCGTGTTGTATATTTTAGCTACTGTGGCTAAAGTTGCTGCAATAATGGATAACGTTACCACAGCTAACAAACATATAAATACTGTTTTTATTAACCTTACCTTGCACTATATCTTGTAATATAACCTCTGTAAATAAAGGTTGAAGGAATGAAATTCCATTAAGTTTCCAGACAGTTCTCCCGAGGGAGAATAGACCCGGAAGTAATGATCCACAGCATCGAGTCAAAAAGGAAGTTGTCTGACGTCATTGGGAAAAGGGCCTATGCCAATAAAGTTTATTTTGATTCTGATTTCTCATTTTCTTGGACAGTTGAACTCAAGTACTTGAAGCTCTGCACCTTTATGACCTCTGATCCTTGTGTAAGAGGTACAGGTATGGCTCCACCACTTATCATGCTTAAGGACCAGCCTCTCCAGCAACTTCATGGCATGTGATGTCAAGGCCATGGGTCTGTAGTCACTGTGTGAGTTCATTTACTATTTACTTGAAGGTTTTGCAACGTTTGCTGGTGTAAGCTTAAAAAAATGTGAAAATAGGGATGTGATGTAATAATGTTTGTATCCGTTGCTGACGATGACGTCAGCAGATGTTAACTAAAGTCTGCATGTTCAAGCACATAAAATGTATGTCTATACAAGCCTATAGTAAATATTGATAAGAATACTGGGTGACATGGTGGTGCAGTTGGTAGAGATGCTGCCCCTCAGCAAGAAGATCACGGGATCAAATACCTGCTGGGAGCTCTTTATAGGTGGAGTTTGTATGTTCTCTCCGTGCATGTGTGGGCTTCCTCCAGGTACTCCAGTTTCTAACTGTAAATATATAAACATTTACAGAAGTTTACAATATACTTTTATAAGCACATGATGCAACTGTAACTATAGGCTTTAGGAAACTTCAGTATAAAAATGTTACCTACAAAATTCTGTACAAAACAGTTATTTTTAAACACCAAAGTTCAAGCTCAATATTGTACAAATCCAACAATGTTCAGTCAGGTCATCTGGACGGTTTCTTTTTTCTTTTTTTAATTAATTAATTTACTATGTTTAAATGTAATAATTGATAGAAAAATGCTTTTACAATATTTGAGGTTTATGTATGATGAATGTACATTTTTTTTTTGTTTGTTTTGTTTTTTAGGCGGAACCTTCGTCTGCGTTTTTGTTATTCGGGGGATCGATTTACAAACGGCAACTTCGCCTGCACCGTTTTTGTTCACACAACACACAATGTTGACTGCGCATCTTTAACCTGCTTCATACGGGTGAGAAATCTGTAAATAAATCTCAAATGTTCTTTTATCCACTTGAACTAAGCCAGCGGTAAGTGTTCCCATAGTGGTTTAAGGTAATTTTTACTGGTTTTAATGTGGAAAAACGTTAATAATCCAGAAAGTTAACAGACGTGAAGGCTGTTTTTACACTCAGGACTGAATATTTGAGCATAGGAAAAAGTTAGTAGAGCTCCTGTATACTGTAGATATGTTTCCAAATGATAAGACGTGGGTAATTTGTTGCAGTAATTTCTATTAAAATATTAACATTGACCCGTCCAGGGTGTACCCCGCCCCTCGCACAGTGATTGCTGGACATGGGCACCAGCGACCCCCGTGACCCAAAATGGAATAAACGGGTAAAGAAAATGGATGGATGGATGGATGGATATTAACATTGAGGTGTGTTTTCTAGTAGGGGTGACCCGATTGCAATTTTCTGGCCGATCGCTGATCACTAAAAAGCCTGATTCCGTTTTTGTTTTATAAGCGACACTATCAGGTGTTATAAGGTCACAATGCACATTCAGTTTTCCAGTCTTATTTTATTGAAAAACATATCCTTGAACAATATCCTAGAAACAATACAAACTTGTTTTAACTGGCCATGAGGTAGCACTCTGAAATATAAATGAAGTTTAGACAATTGTTGTTAAAACTACAAAAAAATCAGCAAAATTGTTTTCTCGTGTAAGTATCGGCTGATCGCCGATTACCCAAAATTAAGGAAATCGGTGCCGATTTGTTGGTGCACCCCTATTTTCTAGTCCAGGGGTCTGCAATCTGCGGCTCTGGAGCCACGAGTCTCTTTGGCCCCTCTGCAGCGGCTCTTTCAAGCTTTGACCAAAACTAATATAAAACTGAATTTTATTGGTTGTTATAACAACAACGACAAGGACTCGTTTTAACAGTTTCCCTGTCATTTATTTTGCAAATATGTGAATACTAGAAACATAACAATGAGTAAAACATACTCACTTTCACTTTATGCTTTATTTCTACAAAGTAGGATCCTTAATTTTTCAACAATTACAAAGCATCACATAGTCCTGCATAGTTTATTGTTTTAGTTTTTAGAAACTTTGCAAAATCTAAGTTATTATTTCCTTTTTCACAATAATTTCATATTTTATTCTGTCTTAAAATGTAAAAATATCAATAAATATTAAAAATCGTTACCCGTAGATTTTTTTTTTTTTTATAAAGTCACCCCTAATGGCCAGAAAAGTGTCCTCCAACAAACTTAAAGTGGTCTGCTATGAGGTTTCATTAGTGCCAAAAACATGTTTATGTGTCTATGTAAAGTGTGTAAGGTGATATGTTAAGTGATATGTTTAGCGCAAATGTTAAGTAATATGTTAGATGCATATGTAAGTGATATGTTAAGTGATATCACATACCATATCACCTACATATCACTTTTGTGGACATATTTGTTGAGGTTTATTTAGCCAAAGTTGGTGGCAATCAACAAGAAGCAATCTAAAAGGGAACCACATGTAACATGTCTTTACATTTTGATTCACAGCATCATTAAAATGTTTCATACTTAGATCTAAATGTTTATACACTGCCTGGCCAAAAAAAGTCACCACCTGGATTTAACTAAGCAAATAGGTCTGAGTCTCCTATTGGATAATTACTGCATGGGCGATTATCTTTCAGCTGGCAACAAGTTATTTAACTTTTTAATTTATATTGGAGATATAAAGAGAGACAGCAATGGGCATGCTCCAACTGCCTACTTCATATATTGTATGAACACAGCGCCCCCAGAGGTGAACCAGAGCACTACACTGCTTCACCCTAAGCACTTTGATAACAGTTTATCTGTTTTAAATTGTGCTCTACAAATAAAGATGACTTGACTTGACTTGACCCTGCATTGTTTGAACAGGCAATGCGTAAAGTCTGCGATTTTGATCATTGAAGTGTTGAAATAATTCAGAAAACCATTTTATAAAACACTTTTATAGAACAGTCAAGTGGTTAAATGTATTTTCTCTTATCATTGTTAATATTTTAGTTGTCATGATGACAGGTGAGACAATGCTTCACCTGCCTCCTCTGACTGCACGTCACTGGACCAAAACCAACATAAACCTGATTTGTATTGGTTGTTATGCCAAAAACTACAAAAAGGGCTAATTTTAGCAGCATTTTTATTGTCATTTCTTTTGCAAATATGTGAATACTTGAGTAGCAGATTTTATGGCTCCAGACAAACTTAATTTAGTGAACAGAGAGGATGAAACGGCTCAGTTGATCGTAAAGCTCGCTGACCCCTGCCCCAGGGCCTTGGAGGAGGTGTGTGCTTTCCACGTGCTATGATTGTCTAGTAGTTACTGTTTATTAAGGTTGTTTTGTTGATCTTAATCTTTATTTAACTTGACTTTTTTCCCATTTTTACTTTCTGAAGGAGTTGTGGTGTGGTATCATAGTGCATTATTATTGTGGTAAATGCTGGTGTACATAGGTCAGTGCTCGGACTCATACCTTCACTGTCTGCTCCATAGGTGTCAGATCTGTTCCTGTTCGAGAACTACAGACCAACAGACACTTGAAACTGATATTGGGGCTTAATTATTAGTTCCATTTATCAATTCAGGTGGTGCTCTGTATGATATAAATTTATATAATATCTTCTGTTAATACTCAATTATTGTCTTTAGGCAGGGTAATATTTACTAAAAACTAAGCTAGCTCCTTGGTGAGGCCTTATAATATCTCCATTAAAAGTGAGTGATCCCAGTAGTTTTTTTTAATTATTATTTTTTTAATTTACCCTTTATTTATACAGGTAGTCTCATTGAGTCACGAGAACTCATTTTCAAGAGAGACCGGTTTGGGAGCAGATGGTGGAGGTTAAGGGCCTTGCTTAAGGGCCCAGAGTGGGGCAAATGAGGGTGGAGGCAGGTCACAGGTGTGGGTGTTTCACCTTTTCCACCCACATTTTGATCTTGTCAGTCTGAGGAGTTGAACCTTCGACTTTCCGATCACAGGCCCATCTTCTCTAACCTCTGCGCCACCACTCCCTGTAACACAACGCAAGTGATGTATGTGTGGATGTAAAGGTAACATTGTCCTTAATGTACATGTGTTTCAGTGGTTCCTGCACGTGTTCAACAGATGGTGCTGATTAAAGAAGAAGCTCCTGAAGAATGGAGGCCTGGTGTGGACCAGACAGACCCAGAACCCCTCGACATAAAAGAGGAAGAGGAGGAACCTTGGACCACTCTGAACGTAAAACAACTCAATGCAAAGGAGGAGACTGATGACACCAGCTTTTCAGTTACTTTAGCATCTTTGAAGAGTGAAGATGATGAGGAGAAGCCTCTGTTCTCACAGCTTCATCAGTACCAAGTAGACGACTGTGACCTACTAGCCAGCAGCTCAGCTGGTCAGATGGAAGCAGCAGCCGATGGAGAGGACTGTGAAGGAACACAAACTAGCAGGAACACAGATGTAAATACTCACAAAGACAGTTCCAGCTCCGCAGAGACTGAACTCAGTGAGGAGTATGAAGAAGACGAGGATGTAAACAATCCTGACTCTCAGCTGAAGAACTTGTCAGACTCTGGGTCAGAAAATGAAGACAGTGACAAAGAGTGGAAGGAGATCATGGCTCCAGAGTCAGATGTAAACAATGTCAACAAATATTTGAAATGCTCTGAGTGTGGTAAGCAGTATGTCAACCACCCGTCTCTTCAGAGACACATGACATGTCATCCAGGATTAAGGTCTTCAAGCTGTTGGGATAATATGAAACGCGTTGGAGTGAAGAACGCTTTAGAGTCACACAGGATGGTTCAGACAAAACTAAACTCACCATTTTCTTGTGATGTTTGTAGGCAAATCTTTAGTCGCAAATCCTATTTACAAACACACATAAGAAAACACTCAGGAGACAAACCATTTCCTTGTGATGTTTGTGGACAAAGATTAAGCTGCAAGTCATCATTAAGCATACACATGAGAGTTCACACAGGAGCTAAACCGTTTTCTTGTGATGTTTGTGGACAAAGATTTAGGCATAAGACATCTTTAACCCCCCACATGAGAATCCACACAGGAAACAAGCTGTTTTCTTGTGACGTTTGTGGACAAAGATTAAGCTGCAAGTCAACATTAAACATACACATGAGAGTCCACACAGGTGATAAACTATTTCCTTGTGATGTTTGTGGACAAAGATTTAATTATAAGTCATCTTTAAACATACACAAAAGAGTCCACACAGGAGACAAACCATTTCCTTGTGATATTTGTGGACAAAGATTCAGCCATAAGTCATCTTTAAACTCCCACTTGAGAGTCCACACAGGAGATAAACCATTTCCCTGTGAAGTTTGTGGACAAAGGTTTAGAAGTAAGACGAATTTAAATACACACTTGAGAATACACACTGGGGACAAACCGTTTCCATGTGATGTTTGTGGGCAAAGGTTTAGCCGTAAGACGTCTTTACATACACACATGAGACTCCACACTGGAGACAAACCATTTCCTTGTGATATTTGTGGACAAAGGTTTAGCCGTAAGGCATCTTTATATACACACACAAGAGTCCACACAGGAGAAAAAACAGTTTTATTGTAAGTAGAGCAACACCGTCTGATATATCAGTAGGGCTGATAATTTTGGCTGATATAGAAGTTTGGGGACCTATTGGTGATAATGGTCCCATTATGCACAGATATATGCACTTATAATTTTCACCCCCAAAATGCTGGGAACCAGCCATAATTGTACAATGTATCCAGCAGAGGGAGCATAAAGACTACTTTCAAGTCATTGCCGTCCACTTAAGTTTCACTTTCATATTCAGCACAGACGAATGGTAAAATTAATTGAACTGATCTGTAAAATAAATCCATCCATCCATTATCTTTTACCCACTTCTTCCATTTTGGGTTACGGGGGTCTCCGGTGCCCATGTCCAGCAATCACTGTGCGAGGGGCGGGGTACACCCTGGACGAGTCTCCAGTCCATCACAGGGACACATAGAGACAAACAAGACAAACAACCATTCACTCTCTCGCTCACACCTAGGGACAATTTAAAGTTGCCAATCAGCCTAACATGCATGTTTTTGGGCTGTGGGAAAAAACCAGAGTAACTGGAAAATCCACACATTCATGGAGAGAACATGAAAACTCCACCCAGAAAGACCCCCGGACCGGGATTTGAACCGGCAGTCTTCTCACTGAGAGACAGCAGCTCTATCAGTTGCGCCACTGTGCTGCCCGCAAAATAAATCAACAATAATAAATTCTCTTCAATCCTCCAACCTGCTTGTAATTAGCTATGCGCCTCTCAAGTTAGCAAGCTAACGTTAGAGTTCAGTTGTACCACCTTCATGACATTAGCCCCACTGTCAATAGTTACAGCAACAGTTCTGTTAGATTGTGCTTCCAGTTTGTTAGGACATCCAGTGTTAGTAACGTTATCTTTGTTGTCCTCAATGAAATGTATTGTTTGTATGAAATTTTTCTTTCTCTACAAAGAAAAATAAACGCTGCTGCTACGGTCAGTACTCATTAAGCCTTTAATTAATTTAAATTAATTTAATCATATTTGACTGTGTAAACAATGATTAGGGAAGGGTATTTCTTTGTTCAATATATATTTTGTAACACACTTGATAACTTTATGGTGGTGAATTACAGAAAATGTGAATGCACGTTAAGAATAGTGTTATTATGACCAGTGCACCACTTGTAAACCTAGAGTGGGTCTAGTTATAGCATGGATCTGATTAGCTTAGCTTCATGGTTGCTAACAGCCGCACTAAATAAACAAGCCCTGCTCCACTCGCTGTTTTCTTAGATTCTTGGTGGACAAAGCAAAAAAAATTTCTGTCATTATATCGGCTATCGGCGGTCACTTGCCATTCCCGATATTGGTATCGACGATAGCCAAAATTTCATTATCAGTCGGGCTCAAATTGTAAGTATTAAAACCACTTCTAGAGACACACAAGAGGTCACACAGAACTATATGTTCAGTTTTTAAGGTTCGTTGGTAACTAGCTGTTAGGCAAAAGTTTTGTTTATGGTGTATGATTTTTTATTTTATTTTGGCCAGTGGTTTTTAGTTTATGCACTTGTTTGTGATTTTTTTTCCCCTGTTGTATTTTACTTTAGAATTCTCATTTTGTTGTCAAAAACTCAACATAAGTACATCACTGACCTCTTAAGTTGTATAGCCAGTAGTTTCAGCTTTTATCTGAATTATTTCAAACTGAAAGTTTTACCATTTTGCTGCCTGATAATAAATGTTGGAATCTTTTACAATGAGATTTTTATCAGTATAGATATTTTAAATGTGTTTCTTTTCATACAAGTAATGACTTGGATGTTTTTACGTGTACTTTCTTTATTAATTGTTTTAAAACATGTTTCATTGAGAGTTGTAAGTCCTAGACTTCCATGAATATTTTTAAATGTTTTAATGTTTATCTAACTGCAAAATAAACATGTTTTTGTTTGTCCAACTGGTCATCAAACTCTTAAAAGACTTTTTTGTTATGTCTATGCTTTTTCAAAAACCAAATAATACAGTTTCAGTAGTTTTAAGACCATGCATTATTGATTTAATTTCTATATACTGTAAGCACAGTGCATTTTATTCTTAAAATACTGTATCAGATCTATCTGAAACTTGAGTGTTATTGAGGAATGAATACAGGTGCATCCCAAAAAATAAGAATATTGTGAAAAAAGTTGAATTTTTTTTTGTCTTATTTCACAAAGTGGAACTCATATATTTCATAGATTCATTACTACACAGGGTGAAATATTTCAGGCTTTTATTTCTTGTAACTTTGGTGTTCATGGGTTACAGATACTGACAACCCAAAACAGTGTCTCCGAAAAATGTATCAATTCCACAGCCAGCTTTTGGTTCCCGGTGTGGACAAGTACAGAGTCCTGCTGGAAAATGAATCAGCATCTCCATAAAGCTCATCAGCAGAAAGAAGCATGAAGTCTCTAAGATGTCCTGGTAGATGCTGTGTGGACTGTGGACTTCAGAAAGCCCAGTGGACCAACACCAGCAGAGGACATGGACCCAAACCATCACTGACTAGAAACTTCACACTGGACTTCAAGCAACATGGATTCTGGGCCTCTCCTCTCTTCCTCCAGACTCTGAGAACTTGATTCACATGACATGAAAATTTACCTTCATGTGAAAAGAGGACATTGGACCACTGAGCAACAGTCCAGTTCTTTGTCTCCTCAGCAGGTAAGATGCTTCTGACGTCTCTGGTTCAGGAGTGGCTGGATTTGAGGAACGAGACATTTGTAGCTCATGTCCAGGAGTAATTCAGCTGATAAGAGTGTGACACCAGGAGTTTACAATTTATACAGGCTAGTCTCATTAAGCCACAAGGATTAATTTAAAAGAGAGACATATTTTAAACAACACAGATGAGGTACAAACAACAATAGACAATCATATAAAAACATAAAATGAATACTTAAATTAACAGCACTGAATCCCTTCACAATATTCAAATTTTCTGAGACACTGAATTTTGGTTTTTCGTTATTTGTAAGCCATAATTATCAACATTACGAGAAATAAAGGCTTGAAATATTTTACTGTATGTGTAATGAATCTATATAAGAGCTTCACTCGCTGAAATGATTGACTTTTTTCACAATATTCACATTTTTTGAGGTGCACATGTACAGCAGTCAAATAACTGGTAAGTAGAAATTTCTAGTTTTCTTGCCTGAAGGTGGTGATTTAAGGAAGAGGAGATTTTCAAAATGTCTAAATATATATATATATTTAATTGTTAAACTAATATAAATATTGTGATGCTAGTTTCTAGTCATATTAACCAACCTTGTAATAAATGTTGTGTAGACTGTAAAAATATTTGTACCTATTCTTTGCATATCAAATTACCCTTCAGGGCAAAAGTTTACATTTACCAGTTGTTTTTAGTTACAGTTTGTATGTGGACATGTTTCTAATTTCTCATCTTTTCATAGAATTCACAATTTGTTGTTAAAATCCTGTTTCAAAATCAGTAACAGATTTGCATCAGTATGAAGACATTTTTACCATACCATACCATACCATTTTATTTATAGAGCACTTAAAACAGCGACAAGACCAACCAAAGTGCTGTACAGACAGAACAACAGGTAACATAGAAAGCAATATACAAAATGAAGTAAATCAGAATATAGACATAAAAACGATGCAGATAATGACGACTAACCAGTGTGGAGCATACAGGTTCAAAACACAGATCATCTGGTGTTGAATGCTACTGAATAGTAGTGGGTTTTTAAACAGGACTTGAAAACCGAGAGGGAGGGGGCCTGTCTGACAAGCAGCGGTAATTCGTTCCAAAGTCTTGGTCCTGCTACAGAGAAGGCCCGGTCACCTCTGCGCTTAAGACGAGTTTCTGGAACTGTGAGGAGCAACTGGTCCGCTGACCCCAGGGGGCGTGTTGGGACATACAGCTGTAGCAGATCAGAGAGATGGGGGGGCGACACTGTTCAGCGATTTGTAGTCATACAGTAGTATTTTGAACTGGATTTGAAGGTGAACCGGTAGCCAGTGCAGTGAGGCCAAAACTAGTGTAATGTGCTCTCTTTTGCCTGTACTGGTTAAAAATTGGGCTGTTGCATTCTGGACCAGTTGTAGTCGTGCAATGGAGGTTTGACTGATACCAAACAGAAGCGAGTTGCAGTAATCAAGCCTAGATGTAATGAATGCATGTATTACTGTCTCCAGGTTCTTTTTGGACAATATGGGCTTCAGTTTAGACAGCCGCCTCAGTTGGAAGAAACATGATTTAACAATCATGTTTACGTGACTGTTAAGTTTCAGGGAAGTGTCCATTATCACGCCCAGATTAGTGACTCTTTGTTTTTCTGACAGGGTTAGAGCGGAGAGGTCGATGCAGTGATTTGTGATCGTGCCGTTGGGAGGGAATAACATGACTTCAGACTTCTTTTCATTGAAACTTAAGAAATTTAAAGCCATCCAGTCCCTGATGTCAGCCAGGCAGTCGAGCAGAGGTTGAATAGAGCATGTACCATTGTGTCTTAGGGGGAAGTAAATTTGACAGTCATCAGTGTAGAAATGAAAGGGCATGTTGTGTTTCCGGAAAATAGCACCAAGCGGTAGCAGGTATAAAGAGAATAGGAGGGGACCTCTGCGGAACCCCTCATTTAAGCTCTGCCGCTGCAGAACTAAAATCCTTGATGGAGACACAAAAGGATCTGTCAGTGAGGTAAGATCTGAACCAATCTGATCTTGTGATGCCCACCCACTGCTCCAACCTAGCAATGAGGATCTCATGGTCAATGGTGTCAAAGACGGCTGTGAGGTCCTATAGGACAAGCAGCACAGAATCACCGGTATCTGTGGATATGAAGATGTCATTAAAAACCTTCAATAGGGCAGTTTCAGTGCTGTGGAGAGGTTTAAAGCCAGATTGGAAAAGCTCTAAGATGGCGTGATCCTCCAGGAAGCACTTCAATTGGGACGCGACTATTTTCTCCAGTATTTTAGAAACAAATGGGAGTCTGGAGACAGGCCAGAAGTTGGACACGACTGAGGGGTCAAGGTTTGTTTTTTTTTTAGGAGAGGCTGGACAGCAGCATGTTTAAAGGTTTTTGGCACTATGCCAGTGGATACAATACTGTTTACTATATCAAGAATGGACGGACCTAGAGTAGGAAAAACCTCCTTTAGTAGTCGAGGGGGGACCACATCAAAGGGGGAACCAGAAGGTTTCAAGCTGCACATGACCTGCTCTAGGGAAGATAGAGTGATGGGTTCAAAATGGTCAAAAGGAGCTACAGATTGAGGTGGGATGGATGGGTCATGAGTTGGAGGGGAAATGAGAGCCCGGGTGGTCGCAATTTTTTCCAAAAAGAAATGTAGGAAGTTGTCGCACAGCTCAGTCGAGGCTTCCATAGGTGATGGTTCAGTGAAGTGGAGAACAGAGTTTAGGGCGGAGAAGAGGACATGTGGGTTGCAAGAGTAGAGGCAGGGCAGCCGGCTTGGGACCCGAGAGTCCCAGGTTCGATCCCCAGTCACTGCACATCACGTGGCGTCTCTGGGCAGCACGTCTAATCCCCAAAATGTCCCCCGGGCGCTTTCAATAGCTGCCCACTGCACCACCTGGTGGTGGATGGGTTAAATGCAGAGACTAATTTCGCCATTGTATGGAAACATACAGTGCTGACATTGTGATGACATTATTATTATTATTATGATATCAGAGAAGTAATTGGATTTAGCAGCTTTCTTTGCTTTCTGATAACGGCGCCAACTCTCTTTAAGTATTTGAAAAGAGATCTGCAGCCTGTCTTTTCTCCATTTGCGCTCCACCCTCCTACATTGCTGCCTAACAGCCTTGGTGACGTCACTCAGCCAAGGTTCTGCTCTGAGTTTTGATTTTTTTTATTTTAATAGGCGCGACATGATCCAGAGTCTTTAAGCAGACAGAGTTGAACTGGGATGTAAGCTCCTCAGTGGTGGTGAGAAACACCGTGGGCTGAATTATCATTTCAGAGTTATAAACATCTGTGAAACGTACGGCAGTGAACTGGCTAACGGTCTGGCTGCAACGTGCAGGAATGCACGGCTTAGGAGTTAGATGGGGGAGGGTGAACTCAAACTGGACCGGCATGTGGTCTGAAAAAATATTACCACCAAAAACAAGATTATTAACAGTCATATCACGTGTTAAAACAAGGTCCAGTGTATGTCCGCGCTCTTGGGTGGGACCGGTTACATGCTGAGTTAGAATAAATGAGTCCAATACATCTAAAAAGTCATTAACCAAGGGCTTCTCCTGACAGCACACATGCAAATTAAGGTTCCCAATAATGAAAACATGATCATATTTTGGTGTGATTTGTAGTGAACTTAACCTGATGTCAAGACTAAGCCTAAGGTCAAAACTCTTGACCTTAAGAACCTTGTGGGACAGGAACTGTCATTTCATTGATTTGAATCCAGAAATACAGGTTCACCCATCCTGAGACTTTCTTTCTTGAAAATTCAAGTGGAAGAACACTCTCTGTTCTATTATCATTACTATTTTACAAATGTTGATAATCAAAGTGTCTTAGTTCAAACCATTTTAGATGTTGCAGTGAACTAATCAATTTTATTAACTGTGTAATGATTTTTAATTTTCATGCAAAGTTAGAACTCATGTTAAAGCTGTTACAGAGTAATTATGCATTTTCTGATTTCTGTCTTTGAATGAGCAAGTGTGCGTTCCAGGGTCAGGAGTCGAAGCAGACATGCGTTGGAACAACTGTCTTGTTTATATCCTCTCAGACGTCAACAGGGGGGTTTTGGCACCTGTTTCTAAAACTCGCCAAAACAAAACTCTCTCTGTCTGTGAGAACATTTCTGATCTGTTCCATAACAATTCTTGCTGTCTTCTAACCTCTTACGTCACAAAACACACCCCGTCTGGTCGGTTCTGACCAATGGGAAGACTCCCAAATGAACCGGGAAAAGAGCTCTTTAAAATGTCGGTACTTCCTGGTCTACACGGTTCTGTTCGGTTCTGTGGGTCGGAGAAGTTCGGTTGCGCGGACAGTTCTGATATGTCCTAGCGCTGTGCAGTAGCTGTGGGAGCCGGGAAGACCCTGACATGACCACAGAGCTCTTCCGAGTTTCATGGGATTATAACATTTTCCACTGAGGTGAGCTTGTGTCGGACAGAATCTCGCCGCTACTCCGGACGAGTAACAGCATCCTACGGAGACGCTGAAAGGGTGCGTTAAACGGAACCTCGCCTGAGACATCTCCAGGTAAAAGAGTCGATTTCACCACCTAAGTGTACTGTAAGGAAGAAGCTGAAGAAAGCCCGGAGAGTGCCGTTCTGTTCAACACTCTCCCTCAAACACCATCCTTACTCCCTTTAACTTCCTTCCCATCTTTAAACTCTTCTCTCAAGTAGAAATTCTTCCAGATATTTTAGAAATGTCTGTGTAAAGTGCTCATCCACCGCCGTGTGGATAAAAAGATCATAATTGTACAGTTTTCATAAATGTCTGTGGTGAAGCAACGGAAAAATCATGGCCGTATGATTTTTCCTGATTGATTGCTTTTGTTGTTATTTTCATAATTTGCCAAATTACTGTAAATGTTTGATGTTAAACTTTGATTCTGTAAATAAATGACCACATTCATTTTGATGGGTCAAAGATAAATGACGTCTCACGTTTGCATTTCCTTAAATTCAATGCACGTTTTATTCAGTCCAGAAAAATGAGGAATCCGTGTTAATTGATGAATATATCTGAGCATCTGTTCATCTACATTTTGGTGGCCCGTCACGTGCTCATAAATGGACTGCGTATTCGTGTAAAGATTGATTTTACATGTTGGCATGAAAAATAACAGTTTGTCAGCTGTGCTGAAATGCCTCTGGAGCTGCGCCGCTTGAAGTAAAACGCTGCATGTTTTAAGCGTGTTGTGCTGTGATGCTCAGAGAAAGGCTCACAGAAGTACTGCAGCTGGAATGTTTTGAAAGCTGAAATTGTACGCCTTTTATGGTAACTAAGCTGGGTTTGAGCTGTGGAAACGCTCTATTCTGTTTAAACCGTGTTCCAGACGCTGATCTGGGTCCGGCTCAGTTCTGAGAAAGATCGAATGAGTTGTTTTAGGCGGTTTAAAAGACGTGATGCCACGGAGCGCCGACTCCGTGCAGCTCAGAGTTAAACGTTACAATTTTTAACAGAAATGGTGCAGTTTGACAGTTTACAAGACGAAAAGTTGACGGACTTGTTCAGATAAATCTAACATGCTGGTTGCTACAAACGCTTCGTGATTGGTTGGATTTGCTGCTGTGGAGCGCTCTGATTTGCTGGGAAAGTGAATGACGTGCCTACGTCACTTCCTCTCACCCCTGTGCTGCTTTGTCATTGGTGATTTCAGTCACGTGACCCGGAAATGGAAACTCGTTTTCATAGGGAATAAAATCTGCTTTTTAAAGCTGAAAAGCGCTTTAAAGCTGTGTTCTGAAACGCTGTTTAGGTTCTTCGAAGTCTAATTGCTAAAATTTTGCCACGTTTGTGTAAAAAATCCGTTCAGAAATGTTGGTTTTAACCGGGTCTAGCCGATGCTAATTTTAAGCTAACAGCTAACGACCGGACGCCACAGGAAGTCATAGCGACCCCTACTGGACAACACTAACAGTGTCTGAGTTAAAATTAATAAGGTTGTACTGCCACCTTCTGGAGAAACGCGAGATCACAGGTTTTCACTTCGCTTTTTAGGTATTTTGAGTGAATTTAAACGTTTTTATTTCTGTAAGACGAACTTTGAGTTAACAAACTTCCTCGAGCTGAATTATACTGTTATGTTATCTTACCATTAAAAGTCAGTAAAGTATTTACGCCCAGCGAGGCGTTTACTAAGAATTTTTTCATTCACTGATAAATCCTAAAGCAGGTGCAAAATGAAAAAATGAGAACTTTTGGTAGAAACAGGGACAGATAATCATAAGAGCTGAGAGTTTACTCGTTCGCTGGAAATATATTGCACGTTTAATTGTTAAACTCACTAAATAAGAGTAAATATATCAGTAGAGAGAAACTCTTCTGATTTTATTTTACCACCTAAACAATTACATCTCCTATTTAATTTCTAAATAGCAGATAATGGCGGAAGAAAAGGTAAACACTGATCCCTTGCACTCCGGAGATGTCGTCCAAGCGGCTTTACATATTTTAACAAATTCAGTTATTGGTAAACAATTAGGGCAATTAAAAGACCTTGATGAAACAACAACAGATGCAGAACTGACAATTTTGGCAAAAGGAGCTAAAGTGTCAGAGGACACGAAATCGAGCCGTGAACGGTTAGCAAAAATTTCTCTGCTTCTCAAAGCGAAATTGGACCATCAAGTTGCTCAAATTGTCATGCTATCCAGAGGATATGAATCTGAAAAGGAGAGGTGTGATAATTTGATAAGTGCGTCTGCATTGGAGAAAGAAGGATTTCAGATTGAGAGGGACCTCTCAAAGAAAGAGCTGTCAGTACAGGCTCAATCATATGAGGATAGAATTAGGGATAGAGAACGTGCGTACCAAGCCGCGTGTTCAGATAACGATGTGCTACAAGAACAGTTGCAGATCGCATTAAAGGAGCTGGACGTTTGTAAAGCAGAAAAGGCGATGATACTCCAACAATGTCTGAATTTACAAAGTGAATGTCAGACATCACAGGAGCGCCTGATAGCTTGTGAGGAGAATCTGGCTACAGCTACAAACCAGATTTCTGATATGGGGCGGGCTGGTCTGAGACTCAGAGACGAACAGGGTCAGGGCCCGGGTCAGCCACAGTCACCCCTGACAGATGCTGTTGCACCTCTTCCTCCTGACACCATGCAGTCACCCCCACCCCCATCTCGGGTGGTGGGGATAGACCTGCACCGATATGCACCTCTTCTTCCTGACACCATGCAGTCACCCCCACCCCCATCTCGGGCGGTAGGGACAGACCTGCACCGATATGCACCTCTTCCTCCTGACACCATGCAGTCACCCCCACCCCCATCTCGGGTGGTGGGGATAGACCTGCACCGATATGCACCTCCTCCTCCTAACACCATGCTGTCACCCCCACCCCCATCTCGGGTGGTAGGGGCAGACCTTCACCACTTTGCACCACCAACCACACAAGAGAGACCGTTGATACTGTCTCCTTCAATGGATGATTTGCAGAAAATCTCAAAATATGTACAACGCTTTGTACCTGGACCGATGGGGTCATCTGGAACAAAAGCGTACCTCAAAGATCTCGAATTCAGATTGAGATCTTATCCTAATGCTACGGTTGAGGATAAGATCAGTCTGATACGGCTCACTTCGGACAGAGAGGTGTTCACCTTCATCGAGCGTCTACCTGATGCAACGAGAAGGGATTACAACCTTCTGTGTGAAGCTTTGATCAGAGAGTACGACTCCTGCACGGGACCTGCTGGTTTCCCAGCCGCAGACAAGGTCACGCAGGGTAAAACTGAACATCCAAAAGTTTATTACAAAAGAATCTTCCAAGCTTATTTTGGTAACAGAAATGACACCGGAATGGAAGAAGATGAAGGTTTTAAGTTTGTTTTCAGCAAAAATCTCCACACTGATTTTAGACAATCAGTACAAATGATGGCAAATTTCAGAGAAAAATCCATCAGTGAGATTAGACAGTGTGCTATGAATGTGTTTGAAGCATGTTCTCGTGCTAAGACGCCCATAGAAGTGTTTCCTAGTGTAAAGGTTAAATCCCTCCCTCTTGAACTAGAAGGACGACGTGCTTCGCCACCTCCTCCTAAGAAAGTTGAGAGAAAACAGTCTGTTCCAACTAACAAACCGCGTCCTGAAGGTGCACGCTGGGACAAAAAAGCTCCTCTTTCAGAGGATGACGGTGATTATCGAAAAAGGGGTGGGCGCAGGACGCAAAGATATGGGAAACCATATCATCAGGGGCAGTACGTAAAGGAACACCCGAAAGACGTACCTGACCGTCCCCCACCTCGGACGAAACGAACCGAGGCGAAAAAATCACAAAAGTTCCAGAAACAAGGCCCTACACCTCTGAGCTCGGAAGAGACAGAGAAAATACGCAGGTTGTTAGAAACTTTGAAACACACTGACACGGGAACCCAACCAGGAGCACTTTGCAGTAATGTAATCACTATTACATCTGAGGGCGCGAATGACAACATTACAGATGTCGGTGGACCACACCAAGACGTTGCTGTTGTTGCCTCAAACAACCCCTCATCAGAAGAGGGGGGGGTAAACACACACACAAACGATGACGAGTCATCGCAAGCTGAACACTCAGAAACAGCTTCTGCTGTGCTGACGGTTCAGACAAACCAAGATTACACAGATAAGGCTGAACGCGTGAAGAAGCGTCAGAAAAACCCCAAAAGGTTTCTGTGTAACTTTATCAGAAGGGGGGTCGCCAAAAAGGCGTACCTGTCAGTAACACTCGAAGGTGTCCTCACACACGAAGCACTCTTGGACGGTGGGGCAGACATAACAATTATGTCAGCTAAACTGTTCGAGGAGCTGAGGGCGGCCGCTGCCAGTGTTAACAGGATAATACCTCTCTCTGAATGTGCTATAG
>NC_056513.1:30633655-30634677 GCF_014905685.2 Nematolebias whitei | reverse complement strand
TGGTCCTCATGGCCATAAGGGCCACTCCACACACGTCGACTGGCATCTCTCCTTTCGAGATGATGACAGGTCGACAAATGACTCTCCCTCTACACCTGTTGTACCAACCAGGCGATGCTGCCATGGCAACAGCCTACACTACACAACAATACATGAAAGACTTGGAAAGACACCTTAAAAACACTTTTGCTTTCGCACAGAAAAACCTGGAAAAATCAGCTGAAGGACGCAAAGCGTACTACGACCAAAAGGCCTCTCACGAGGAACTCCAAGTGGGAGACAGGGTCTGGTACTACACGTTTCTTAAGGTCAAGAGTTTTGACCTTAGGCTTAGTCTTGACATCAGGTTAAGCCAAGAAGTCAGAAAACTCATTTATGAAATCCTTAGATCGAGGTGGGCGGTAGACGAGTGCACATAACGTCCGAGGCGAATGGCCGAGTTCAAAGACGCTCAGCTCAAAGCTGGCACG
The DNA here is from genome assembly GCF_014905685.2 of Nematolebias whitei. Taxonomy (NCBI): domain Eukaryota; kingdom Metazoa; phylum Chordata; class Actinopteri; order Cyprinodontiformes; family Rivulidae; genus Nematolebias; species Nematolebias whitei. The sequence goes on along the minus strand of NC_056513.1, from coordinate 30,634,207 downwards.
AGAACCTGGGATGGGCAGTTGTTTACAGTCAAAAGTTGATTTGAATATTGTTAATAATCCACCACCGCGCCAGCCTGGGGCATTAAAATACAGACAGTTCGGTGGCAATAATTCTGTCAAGGCGCTGGACTCACCCGGAGACATCCAAGTCTCTGCGATGCAGAAAAAGTCCAAATCCTGCTCTTGAAAGTAGTCCCTGAAGATAAAAGTTTTGTTGGTAACAGATCTTGCATTGACCAAACACATCCGGATACTGTTCAAAGTGGAGCCAGCAGCGGTTGAGTTTGTGCGCGCTAATGGCCGGAGGTTTTCAATAACAGCCTCTCCGAGTCGGTCAGAGCACCGAGAACTCCCATTGTTTACCTGGTCCGGGCACACAGGAAGCTGGCGATGGAAACCATGACCACCATCTGGAGAGGAAGATGCAGCGCGCAGGGCTTTAAGATTTACCAGCCGCCCAGCACGTTTTCCCCGGCGTCTGAAGTGATATCTCCGGGCAGGCAGGCGAGGAGCCCAGCGGAGGTATACTGGCACGTCTGCCAGCGGGGGGGG
>NC_056513.1:30628011-30633555 GCF_014905685.2 Nematolebias whitei | reverse complement strand
CACCATCAGCAGAGGTGGATTGCAAGCCATGTACATGGGCGCCATCTTTCCAGAAGTTTTTGATGGACGGTTTCTTTTCACAAAGATGGCCTCATTTACTCCTCTCTCAAACCATTGTTCTTCTCTATCCAGGATGTGAAAATCTTCATCCCTGAAAGAGTGACCGCTGGCCTGGAGATGAGCGTAGACCCCAGAATCCTGGCCTGATGTTGTTGCTCTTCTGTGCTGGGCCATCCTTTTGGCCAGTGGCTAGTTTCCCCAATGTAAGACTGATCACAGCCCTCCTGACACTGAACAGCATACACAAAATTACTCTGTTTGTGCCGGGGGACTGGATCTTTGAGATGAACCAGTCTTTGCTGTAATATATTTTGGGGTTTAAAAGCCACTGTAACGTTATCTTTAGAAAATAAACGTCTCAGTTTCTCTGATACTCTCTCAACATATGTAATGACCACTCGTCTGGGTCTGGGTTCCTCCTTTTCACCTGATGGCTGACTGGAGTCCTGTTTGGGTTTCTTCTCTGCTTTCAGGAAGGCCCAGTTAGGATATCCACATTGCTCTAGAACCTGTCTTGCGTAGGATTTCTCCTTCTGCCTGGCTCCTGAGTTAGTGGGGACGCTGTCTGCTCAGTGATACAGAGTCCTGATGACTCCTAACTTGTGCTCCAACGGGTGATGGGAGTCAAACTGCAAATACTGGTCTGTGTGGGTGGGTTTGCAGTACTCCTCAGTTTGCAAATGTCCTCTATCAGAAACTGAGACCTCACAGTCCAAGAAAACCAACCTGCCATTTTTTACATCTTCTCGTGTGAACTTGATGTATTTATCCACAGAGTAGATGTGGTCAGTGAAATGTTCGACTTCCTGAGATTTAATTTTAACCCAGGTGTCGTCAACATACCTGAACCAATGACTTGGTGGTGTCCCTGAAAAGGATGTCAAGGCTCTCTTTTCTACCTCCTCCATGTACAGGTTGGCAACAATAGGAGAAACTGGAGACCCCATAGCACACCCATGTTTCTGCCTATAATATTCAGCTGAATACAGCACCTCAGACTGAGGAAGTCTCTCGGATGAGAGACGAAACGTTTCTACATTTTTTGTTGTTTTGCTTTGTTTTGTTTTTTTGAATGTCCAGAGGACTAGATTTAACGTTTTTAGATTTTTCTACCTGGATTATTGAGCATGCATCAGGATGTTTACTGCAGAACTAATCTGTTTCTCAAGGTTAAAATTTGAATCAAGTATCACACCTAAATTTTTTTACATGCAATTTTACAAGGAGAAGCACTGCGGTTTGCACTGGGACCAAACGTAGCGACTTCAGTTTTGTCCTTATTGAAATTTACAAAGTTTAAAATCATCCAGGCTTTTACCTCAGTGAGGCAGTCAAGCAGGGGGGTTTGTGAAAAAGACTGATTGTGCTTTAACTGATAGTAAATATGAGTGTCATCATAAGCATAAGAATGAAATGAGATGTAAAATTTTCTGAAGACTGAGGATAAGGGGAGCACGTAGATTGAAAATATAAATGGGTCCAAGAATTGATCCTTGGGTTACTCCACATGAGAGGGGGGCTGAGGAGACAGATTCTCAGAGGCTTATAGAGAGACTCCTGTCATAGGACCTGAACCAGTCTAAAGCAGAGCCTTTGATACAATATTTCTCCAACCTGGAGATCAGATGCTGTGGTCAACTGTATCAAAGGAAGTTGTCAGGTCTACAACAAAAGGATTGCAGTCTCTAGAATCCGTAGCCAATAAAAAATCATTAAGGACCTTTAAATGTGCAGTTTTTGTGCTGTGCAAGGCTTTAAAACCAGATTGAAACATTTCAAGAATGCTATGAGTATTTAGAAAGGACTACAACTGCATAAAAACTAATTTTTCTTAAAAAAAATTGATTAAGAAAAGGTTTAAAATGGGTTTAAAATTGGAGAGGACAGATAACACGACTGCACAACTGCATGTTTAAAACAGGCTGGAATAACACCTGAACTGAGACTGCTGTTAAAAATCTCTAAAATGTCAGAACCAACACATTTATAACATGTTCTAAATGTTTCTTTTTACTTATTTGTCTTTTCTGATGTCTAAAATACCAGATTTTATTAGTTTAGGACCTAGAATTGCATGGATCTTTCAGTTTCATATTGTTTATGTAGCAATTGCGAAATAAATGTTTTTAAAACATGTCACTGTTTATACAACTAATATTTATTATGTGTCAATGTGTTCTCAAAATGTCTAAAAATACAAAATTTCACCAGAACAGTTTTACTTGGTTTTTCTTGGTTTTAGACCAAGAAATGCACAAGTCTTGTAATTTCTTATAAAGTTTTTGTTGCAGCGTCACACAATGATTTGATTCTGGATGTTTTTATTGTGATTAATAAAATTGATAATGATAAATATCATGTGGAGGGTCCTTCGTTTGTGATCATTTTGCTCAGAAATGTTTAACGACTGAAATAAAATATTTACAGTACATGCAACAACAACAAAAAAAAAAAATCTAAGCACATGTGAATCCACACAGGAGATAACATTGTTTCTGTGTGATGTTTGTGCACACAAATTTAGTTGTAAGACATTTCTGAACAAACATGAGAAAACTTAAACTACTTCAGATCCAATATGGGACAGGAACCTCTGGCTTTCTTTTTTCGGGATCACAGAATAGCTTCTGTAAAACTCGCTGTTTGTCTCCTGTGCAGAAACTATTTTTATTGCATCCTTCTCTAGCAGAGTATCCTCTCAGTACTGGAGCAAAGGATAGCTGCACCTTTCACAAAAGGGAGCATCTCTGACAGGCAGAGGAGGTTTGATGAATTATAATATGTAGTCATTGACTACAGTTCCCATAATCCATTGCGATGGTGCACACCATGCCATGGCTTTTGAAGGAAGCATGTATTTCTTATTCATTTCTCAGCCCTCTCTCTGTTGGGAGGCTGAGACATCATGTTGAGCAGAGAGTATGAACCTGTCTGCAGGAACATTCTTACCTACATTTTTGAGTTTTTAATTATTAAACTGAGCCGTACAGAACAGTGTGAATATAACATGTCTTACAGTTTTGGTATATGAGAACAAGATTGTCCTCCGATTGTACAAATGGCAAACAAAACGGGCTTTGTGTGTGCTTAAACATGCAAATTGCCTAATCTGGGGCTTTTTGACTATGGAGCAGACTGTGCACTAGGAGCTCTGTTTTGGCCTGTGGGTGGAGAGACGCTCTTTGAAAATGCTGCTTCTTTCCTCACGTTGCTGATGAGGTTTCTAATGCCACAGCCTGCCTTGGTACAAAGCAGTGTTTGGATTATCGGTATGTAGGCTGCCCAGGCTGAGAGTGTGCTCACTGATCTGCAGAGAACAACAGCTGCTGAGGTTAGACTTGTGAAGTTCACGAACAATCAAAATCTTTTTAACGGTTTATTAAAATTAACGCCAGTATTCGAGTCACAGACAACTGCAAACAGGAACTAGCTGCCTGTTTCTGGCTTCTTTTTGTGATGCGATGCACAATTTTTTTACTCCCACAGTACATGGACATGTGACAACAGAAAAATGTTTTTAAAGCGGGGAAATCTGCAGTCCTGTTTATTTTGATTCAACAGAGCATGCGACTTTCAACAGCAAAGCATACTTCAATAAGTAGACATAGCAAACATGTGCACCGTTCCTTTTTTTTTCCGGCTGCTCCATTCTTCAGGGGTCACCACAGCAAACTAATTCAAATGAAGACTTGGCAGTTGTTTTTTCACCAGATGTTCTTCCTGACACTACCACAGCCCTCTGTGTGGAGCAGAGAGCTGCTATCTAGGATGCCCGACAGAGCAGATGGTGGGGATTAAGGGCCTTGCTCAAGGGCCCAGAGTTGGGGCAAGTTAAGGTGGAGATATTTTGATGTTGTCAGTCCGGGGGGGGGGGGGTGGGTCGAACCGACAACCTTCCGATCACAGGCTTGCCTTCTACAACCTCTGTGCCACCACTCCCCCAATGTTGTTTTCTCATCTTGTAAAAGTTTAATTTAAGTACTGTAGTTTCGAGACACTAAACGCCTGTTTGTTCAGCATTTATTATCACTTTGTCTCCCTCACTCTCTTGTACAAAACTATTAGTGCACACTTTGTTGTGGCATTTTCATTTCTGAGGCCAAGTTATGGTGTAGAGACTAAAAATGTGGCATTCATGAACAATCCAAATCTTTTGAACGGCACTTTACAAAGAACAAAGTGACGTAAGTTTAAGACAGCTGAGAGGCGTTCCTTGTTTTGTTTCTCCTCACTCATGATTCCTCAGTGGACAGCACGGTGGTACAGTTGGTAGAGCTGCTGCCTCTCAGTGACCAGGTTGCCCCGGTTCAAATCCCAACCCAGGATCATTCTGGGTGGAGTGTGCATGTTCTCTTTGTGCATGCGTGGGTTTTCTCCAGGTACTCCAGTTTCCTCCCACAGACCAAAAACATTCATGTTAGGCTGACTGGTAACTCTAATTGTCTCTAGGTGTGAGTGAGAGAGTGAATTGTTGTTTGTCTCGTTTGTCTCTGTGTCCCTGTGATGGACTGGAGACCAGTCCAGGGTGTCCCCCGCCTCTTGCACAGTGACTGCTGGATATGGGCACCAGTGATCCCCATGACCCGAAAAGGACAAAACAGGAAAAGATGATGGATGGATACTCAAATTATGATGTACCAACATTTCAGGTCTCTGATGTCCTGCTGTTCTGTCTCCAGCCTCCCTCCCTTCACTGGAGTCGACAGATAAATAACTTCTTTCCACTGAAAGGGTGTTATAATCTTTATTGAGGCCTCATTAGAGTAAATGTGCAATAAAAAGAAAATAAAAGAGGATTTTATTTATACATAAAGAACTAAACAAAATACAATACCCACATGTGGAGTTAATGCCAGCTGTCAGTCGCGAGGAGGTGTGTGACGGGAGGTTGGCTACGGACGAACGACGAAGGCTTGGAGGAAATCACGATCAAAGGAGGAAACTTGGAAGAATTCAAGTCGGAAACTTTGGCGGTTGGCATAAACCGGTTTGTGAATGAATCGGGGTGGCAGCTAAGGAGGTAGAAGAGGAGGATTTAGATAGTGACATGGATATAGGTAGTTGGACGCCTGCAACAATTAAACAGGGAAATGGGAAAAGCAATAATAATCAGGCGGATGGAAATTCAGTAAATAAAATATATCTGGAAGGAAATAGCTCAGATGAAGGGAATAGTGGAATGCGTAAAAAGATCATGAAAGAAGAAATCAAGATCATTTTAAAATTTAAAAAAGAAGATGAACATATTACTCTAAGCCCAATAACAATATCCAAGGAAATCAAAAGGAAAATAGGGGAGGTTGAATTGGCAAAAACCTTAAGAGATGGCAATTTACTTGTAATTTGTAAATCAGAAGACCAAAAACGAAAAGCGTTGTTGGTTGAAACCATATCCAAGAAAAGAGTGGAAAATAAAAGAATCTTAGGGGAGAACAAAGTAACACGAGGAGTTATTTATGGCATTCCACTAAATGAAGATTTAGA
>NC_056513.1:30626983-30627911 GCF_014905685.2 Nematolebias whitei | reverse complement strand
CCCAGGGATTGAGGCCAAGACACCTCTCCATCTGGACCGACCGTCAGGCCCGCTGAGCTCCAGACCAGAGAGGGACAGAGCCCCGAGGGCCGCCAGAAGCTGCACCAGCAGCCTACACACCCGAGGGCCACCAGGACCCCCACAGATCGCAGTCAGCCCGCTACCAGATGGAGCCAAACCCCACCAGGACGACCCGGCCAAGAGCGCCCGCCCAACCGCCGACAGTGCCAGGAAGCACCGGGATCGAGCCCCCACCACAGGAAAGGGGCCAGCCAGCCGGCCATGCACAGTCCCGGGCCGCCCCCAAGGACATCCACCCCATCCCCACTCCAGAAGAAATACTACACCCACCCCTCATTCGGACATCTCTCAAAACACATAGCACACTAGACACCTAGGCTGGGTCAAACTACCCCCTCCTAGGGGCTACTGGTCACGCCCCCAAACACCCAACCCCCCAGCCCATGACCCACAACCCACCAGCGAGCCGAAGGCCCCCGCCCAGAACCGGGCACCAGAACGCAAGCCGGCCCAGAGCCCGGCAACCCGCCCGCCAGAGCCCAAGATCCCCGAACCCCACAGGCCCAAGCCCGGGGGCGACAAGCCCCCAGAACCCCAAGCCCCCGCGCCCACCCCGAACCCACATCAGCACAGCCAGGCTACCAGACCGGTGACCCACGACCGCCGCCATAGACCACCTGAGGGCCTGCATGCAGCCACCAGCAGACATCCCCCAGAACCACCCAGGCCCTCCCCAGAGGGAAAGCAGTGCCCCCCTGCCCAGGTACCCCCAAGAGCCCAGCCCCCGGCAACCCCCCCGGGGCCCCAAACCCATACACCCACCTCCACATCAACCCCAAGGCCCCACAAGGTCAGATCCCAGACTACCCACCCTCACTATGTAACGGAGCCGATCAAAGGAGCCCAC
>NC_056513.1:30619544-30626883 GCF_014905685.2 Nematolebias whitei | reverse complement strand
CTAAGATTATTTTTATTTTTCCAATTCAGGAGTATGGTTTTCTTTGCGATGCATAAGGCAGTGAAAATCATGCGACATGTATTTTTTTCCAGGGTAACATCTTCCAAGATAGCCAATAAGCAAACAGACGGAGAGAGTGGAATATTACATTTCAGACATTTAGACAAGTCTTCACAAACCTGGACCCAGAACCTCTGAACGGGTGGGCAGAACCAGAGTGCATGGATATAATCATCAGGAATATTGCCTGTGCACTGTGAGCAGTTGTTAGATGATGTAAATCCCATCCGAAACATTCGCTGACCTGTATAATGTACTCTATAAAGAACTTTATACTGTATTAATTGTAAGTTGGAGATTTTAGTCATTTTAAATGTTCTTAAACATATTTGAGACCAGGTGTTTTGGTCAAAATTGATTGATAAATCTGACTCCCATTTTGCAACAGGTAACATTATGGAGTCATTGATTCTAGACAATTTCTTGTATATTTTAGATAATAATTTGGGGGATTTAAGATTAAGGAACTCTAACACACATATTGGTGTTTCTAACAAAGTTTTATTAAGCTTAAATTTCTTTTTTATGATAGACTTAATTTGTTGATATTGTAAGAAGTATTTATTTTCAATGTCAAATTGTATTATTAAATTATTAAATGGAATAAAGTCTACACCTTCATATATGTGTTCCAGACGTTCAATTCCCTTGACTCTCCAACCTGGGAAATTTAACATATTATTTTCTTGTAGGATGTCAGGATTGTTCCAGATGGGTGTATGTCTACAGGGGAGTAGTGAAGATTTTGTCATTTTCAAATACTCCCACCATGCTGTCAGAGAAGAGCTAATATTGATGCTTTTAAAGCAAACATGTCTTTTTATATTTGTGCTAATAAACGGTAGATCTGAAATCTTAATATTATTGCATAAAGTTTGTTCTATGTCTATCCAAGTTTCATCTAATGTATTTGGATTTAACCACTTTGAGATATATTGTAACCTATTGGCTAAATAGTAGTGATAGAAGTTGGGAAGTTCTAACCCTCCGGTATCTTTAGATTTCTGTAATGCTTTTAAGCTAATACGTGGAGTTTTGTTTTTCCAAAGGAATTTAGATATCAAAGAGTCCAGTGACTTAAACCATTCAGTTGAAGGTTTATTTGGAATCATTGAGAATAAATAGTTTATTTTCGGCAGGACCATCATTTTTACTGAGGCAACTCTTCCCATAAGTGATATGGGCAGAGATTTCCATCTAGTAAGATCATCTTCAATGTTCTTTAAAATTGGGATATGATTCAATTTTATTAAGTCTTCTAATCTAGGAGAAATATTAATGCCCAAGTATGTAATGTTACCTGATTGTAGTCGTTCATTGAGAGAAGTATTAAACACGCAGTTTATTGGAAGAGCTGTGGATTTTGACCAATTTATAGAATAATCAGAAACTTTTGAGAATGAGTTTATTAATTCGATAAGATTAGATATTGACTTTTCTGTGTTCTGAAGAAAAAGTAAGACATCGTCAGCATAAAGACTAATTTTATGTTCTATATTTCTACACAGTATACCTTTAATATCAGCAGTTTGTCTTATTGCTGCTGCTAAAGGTTCAATAAAAATAGCAAATAGTGCAGGTGAAAGTGGACATCCCTGCCTGGTCCCCCTCTGTAAACAGAAGCTTGAAGATATTTGATTATTTGTCCTGACACATGCTCTTGGTGAGTTATATAATATTTTTAACCAATTAATGAAATGGTCCCCAAAACCAAATTTACTCAATGTAGAAAATAAAAATTTCCAGTTTACCCTATCAAATGCTTTTTCTGCGTCCAAAGACAAAATAGCCATTTCAATATTTTTACTATATGAATACTCTATTAAATTATATAATCTGCGTGTATTTGTGGTTGAGTGTCTTCCTTTTATGAATCCAGTTTGGTCAGGATGAATAATGAGAGGAATTATTTTCTCTAATCTTTTAGAGAGGACTTTACTAATTATTTTAACATCTACATTAATAAGAGAGATGGGGCGATAACTGGTAGGTAGTACTGGGTCTTTGCCTGGTTTTAATAGTAGACTAATGTTGGCTGAGTTCATATGTGTTGGAAACCTGCCATTTTCTTCTGACTCATGTAGCATTCTGTGAAATATTGGTTCCAGGATGTTCCAGAACTCTTTATAAAATTCTGCTGGATATCCATCTGGGCCTGGAGATTTCTTATTAGGCATGTTTTTAATGGCTTCACGGAGCTCATCTGATGTTAATGGTGAGTCTAGTTCTGAAGATTGACTACTGTCTAGTTTTGGAAGTATTACTCTCTCCAAGAATTGATTAATATCTTCATCTGTTGGGTTTATTTGTGGAGTATATAGAGTTTTATAGAAATCTCTAAAAACACTATTTACTTTTTCCTCGTCATAAGTTATGTTACCATTTGTGTCTTTAATACCATATATAGACGTTTTTTCTTTATTTAATTTGAGTTGATTAGCTAAAAAGCTACCGGATTTATTACTGTGTTCAAAATGTTCCAAGCGAAGTCTTTGTACTAAGAATTTGTTTTTTTTGTCAATACATTCATTTAGTTCTAATTTTATCTTGCGTAGTTTTGTCTGTGTTTCCTCTCCTTGTAAACTTTCTAATAATTTGATAGATTTCTCTAAATCCTCAATACGTTTATTTTCTTTTTTCTTTTTGTTTGTTGCGTAGGATATTATTTTCCCTCTCATAACTGTTTTCCCAGCCTCCCAGAGTGTACACGCTGATGTACCTGGCAAGTCATTAAACTCTAAATACGATGTCCATTCATTTTTAAAGTATTGTATAAATTCTTCATCCATAAGCAGTGAGGTATTTAATCTCCAGTTTATACTTTTTGGGATTTCTTTCTTATTATCTAAATTTAAAGTAACTGGTGCATGATCACTGACAGCAATAGGGTGTATCTTAGTGTCTGAAATGTTGGTCAGCAATGAGTTGCTGATTATAAAATAATCCAAACGAGAGTAAGAGTGATGCACATGTGAAAAGAAAGAATACTCTTTACTATTAGGGTGAAGAGACCGCCATGCATCGCAGAGTCCATAATCACTCATGTACTGTTTAACTACATTTATGGATTGCCAACTGCGTTGAGCTCCTACTGCATTCAGCCTGTCTATTTTGTTATCTAGACCAAAGTTAAGATCACCTCCCAGTACCAGCGAGCAATCCATGTGATTTGATAGAGTAGAAAAGAGATCATGAAAAAAAGCAGCATCGTCCACATTTGGCCCATATAAGCTAACAATACAATATTTTTGACTGAGTATGGATAATTTTAATATTATATATCTACCTTGCGGGTCTATAACTGTGTCTAATATTGTGAAGTTCACATTTTTATGTATTAATATTGCTACTCCTCTCTGTCTTGAGTTATAGCAGGCTGAGAATACATGAGGAAACTCAGGAGATTTTAGCTCATCCACAGTTGACGGTAATTTATGAATCTCTTGGAGTAATACAACATCTGCCTTTAATCTTTTAATCTGGCTAAAGATTCTATTTTTTTTATGTTGGCTACCGGCTCCATTAATATTCCATGTGACAAACCTTAAGATGCCCATATTTGTGCTTGTGAAAATATAATTAAACCACACCCATTATCACAAATATCAAAAATAGTAAAACACCCAGACAATAACATAATCCTTAATGATTGATTATTTATGATTTATAGATAAACTAAGTGCTGTTTTTGAAGGTAAATCATGCATGTATTCCTTTATGAGGTATTTGTATGTATGTATATGGATATATATAAGCCTTTGTGCCTGTGTGCTAATAATTATTGAGTCAGAAAAATAGAGACAAAAAAAATAAAGTGAGATGATAATAAACACAATAAACACATAAAGATAAAAGAAGAAAAAATAAAAAAAGAACCCCCTTACCACATTAAGTGTCATGCCACCGTGTACCACCACCATCTGTGTAACCCACCAACCGAGCTGTGCTGAAAAATTACATAAATATCTGGTAAGTAATATGAATATATATGCTTGCTAATACATTTTAAGTAAAATTAGCAACTGAAGATCATACTTACCTTTTTTTTATATTATTAATAGAGCCAGGGAGTAACCTCTGGATCTCTAAACAGCTGACCGTTGATGTAGAGTTTGTCCACAGCCACCGCAGCTCTTCTGCCCTCGTTTATATTTTTCTTTCTAATCGGGAACAGGACGCGCCTTCTACTCAGAATCTCTGCAGGGAATTGGTCGTTCATGCTAAAGTTCGTGTCACGCAGTTCTCTACCTCGGCTTTTAATTTGTTCTTTCTGTTTGTAATGCTCAAACTTAGCTACAATCGGCCGCGGCCGATTGCTTCCAGGCTTCTTACCTCCGAGGCGGTGGACCCGGTGAAAAGTGATGGATTTAACCGCGTCACTCGGCAACTTCAGCTGGTTCTGAATGAAGTCACGGACGGAGGCCTCAGGGACCTCGTCCGCTCGCTCCGGTATTCCCGAGAAGACGAGATTGTCCCGCATGCTCCGGGCTTGGATATCCAGGATCGATTCTTTGATTTTTTTATTATCCCCGGATAGCAGCGTCATCTCCTCGGTGAGTTGTTTTACCGTCCCTCTCAGCTCCTGATTTTCACTAGCAAGTGATGCTACCTGTTGTTGGCTGAATTCCAAAGACTCCCTGAGGCCTTGAAACTCTTTATGTAGCATCTCTACTAATGCTAGTCGGGCGTCCAAGCTAGTTAGCTTCTGGTCAATTGACTCCAATATCTCCTTTAAACCTGAATCGTCAGGAGACGGTGCCGTAACGCTGTCTGAGCTGCCCTGTCGATGCCGCTTAGCAGTGGGGATGTTAGCTGAATTGCTAGCAGCACCGGATGTTTCTTTAGGCTTACCCATGACTAAGCTTTCGAAACACTCGTCAACAAACAATTCCAGGCTCTGCAAAGTCTCCTCGTCCAGTTTGTTTGATCGAATGAAAAAAGTTTATTAGTAATATTTAGGACTTTCTTAATTATCTTATATTTAATTAAACAGTTTTTATTTAAATAAATACGGACTTACCAAAGTTTTATCATAATACTCACGCACAGTTTCTTCCTAGGTTCTCAGCAACAGCTCATTGCACCGTCACGCCCCCACACGCCCTCTACAGAGTCCACCCTATAAAATGGATTTTAAAGAGAAAGGGAGGGTCAGTGAAGAGCACCGGAGTTGAGCTTTTGTCATCCAGTATCTTCAGTAGAAAAAGAGAGACACGAAGAAACAATAAAGCCGGTAAATGAAAATGAGGTTGATCATTTTCATTCATCGTGCGATTAATTGATTTATTGTTTATCGCGACAGGCCTAATTATTATAATTATTATTATTATTAACTGAATAGTAAGTTGCACTGAGTTTGGTGTAAAGTTCAGGGATAATGTTTAAAATGTTGAACGGGAACGGACATTTGTCAACTTTAGTCCCCGCACCATGTAGTCTTGGATCTCTCCCTGTGCGATGCCACTGAACTTGAAAAGCTTCTGTCAATCAAAGACAAGTTGAAGCAAATACTAACTGGTAGGTTTTCTTTTAACTGAACTGGGCTACACCAGACATTCTGTAGTTTATTGTTGTAGTTGTTTTTGTACCATTATTGTACACCATTCTTCTTGGGTAATTTACTACAGTGACATGTTTTTTTCCCCCTTATACTTGGTAAAACGTAATGATAATAAAGTCATTCTCTTGAGACCTTTGGTTCCTAGTTCTGTTGAAGCAGGAAATTCACTGGTCAGTTTACACAATTCAAATGACATTATTTGCAGAAATCGCTTAAGTATCATGATTTCATTTAAATTTGATCCAGAGGACTGTGATGCATTTACAAAACGATTATTGATACATTTGCATTTTCATTATCTTGAAACCTAAATGTCAAGGGATTATTTTACATAAGCACTGATTTTTGTCATGCATCATACATGATTCACAATAACATGTAAAGAAACAACATATTAATCACATTCTGCTGGTCAACAATTAACTTTGACTCTAACTTAACATTGAAGATGCAATAGAAAATCACATGTGCTTAGCATTGTGTTTATTCCTGGAAATTCATACACAAACCACATCTTTAAAACTAATTTGTCGTGTCTTGTAACTTCAACTATTTTTGCTTTCTTTCTTTCTTTCTTTCTTTCTTCTTCTTGCTTTCATTCTTCAAGGTTCAGAGAAAAGAAAAAGATGTGAGAACACATAGCAACATGTTTTTACTAGAGAAAACTTACGGCAGTTCTACCAAAAAAACAACACAGTGGAGCAACTGCTCTGCTCCTTTAAAGGAGGAGCACAGGTCAGCGTTAACAGTATAGATTTGTGACATTTGAAAATTGATTTAGTCTTGTGTGCACAGTACAATGCATCCTAAAGCAGATTTTACCTTTGTTTCCTTACTTTATATCATATATCGGTACATGCATATTTGATTTGCCTGCAGTGTGTTTAGGCCTGTTGAGATTGAAACAAAAACTGCTTAAGTCTTGTTTTGCCTGCAGCCATGGAAATATGTGACCATGTAACTGAATGTTAAGGATGCAGCTTTGATACGTGTATGACAAAATAAAATTAGTTTACATATGCAAGGTTGTGTAAGAGCAAGTCATGCAATATTTTATCAACTCATGTCTGGATTAGGAAACATGATCCCAAAGAGACACTGTGGGAATGTGATCAATGTGTGTTATAGATGGCAACATATCCTGAAGTCAGATGAGCTAGTCTTCGTCTCCAACGCAGCTTCTGTTCCCGTGATTGCGAGTAGCCTGCCATCTGTACTTACAAACCGTCTTCAGAGTATGCAGATTGAACAGAGCTCTGTATGAAAGAGCAATTAAGGATACAATCTGGGAATCATTTTCAGTACTAGTTCATAGAGGAGGAATTATTATTTTATTCTTAAATATTTATCAAAGATTTACACATATTTTCAATCATTAAAATAAAGTTGGACACTTACTATAATTAGCTTTTTTTAATTGATAAGTTTATCAATAAAGTAATTGAATGCTGCAGTATACAGTAGTCCTTGTTTTCAGGGCCAGCCTAAGCCTCTATGGGGTCCTAAGCGAAATTTGGTTTCGGGCCCTCTATTTCTTCTAATAATGTGGATTACTGCAATCAGCAGTCAGATGATCAGATCATTCACCCACATAACATAAACTCATTGCAACTCTGACAGCCCTGTTCGGGGGCCCCTAAGACCTTTTTTTTTTTCTTTCTGCATGTATAGAGAATGATTTACTTATCACGTCACACACACACACACGTATACATATAC
>NC_056513.1:30612848-30619444 GCF_014905685.2 Nematolebias whitei | reverse complement strand
AAAAAAAAAAAAAAAAAAAAAAAAAAAAAAAAAAAAAAAAAAAAAAATCCATTTTATAACCATCTAAAATCGTGTTATTGGATCATTAAAAGCAGCTATGCTGAGAAGCTAAGCTAGGAGCTAAGCTAACAGGCCGACCTCGGGGAGGGAAAAAGAACCTCCGTCTTGTCGAAGCGTCAAAATTCACAGTTGAAACCCGTGCCTTCGTGGAAAAAGTTGTTTTTCTCTGCAAAAAGAAGCTGAGAACTTGTTTACTGATTTTTTTATTAAAAGCTTTGTGTGAAAAATGATATGCTAAAGAGCTCAAACCACACCGAGCGTCCGCCATTTTCAGAACTGAAAAAAAGGAAGGAGAAATGGCCCATGTCACGTCAAGGGGCCTCCCCCGCATTTTTTATAAAGAGACACGCTGATTGCTCACTCACTATCCATCCTTCGGTTCAAACAGTCTTAAACTGCCATCCGGTGGTCACAAAAAAGATACCCTGTAAGCGTTTTCTTATTAATTTCCTTAATATTTCATTAAATCTGAGAAATTTTGCCATTAAAATAGGCCAGTTCAACATAAACTTCCTATTAAGACCCAAACCTGTAATTTAGCTTGATGGCAAAAAACAGCGAACACTGAAAGCTCTCTTTGCAATTTTAAACTATAAAAACCCAACAAAGCATCAAATGTTACACCATTTATTTTCTGTCAGGTTTATATATTTAATTTTTACAAAAAATTACAAAGAACAAACTAAAAACCACAAGAAAAAAGTCAAAGATGACCAAATTAGCCAATCTTAAGTAAAGAAAAAAATACTACCCTAGAATTTCTATCACTAGTGAATCATCTGAATGCTGAGTTTTAGGAATTGTGATAAAAAAAAAAGTTTTCTACAGTTTTCTTGGGCAAACCATTTAATAGAGTAAAAGGAGAAATGGAATGTCAGAGAAAGTGCTGAGAAATGCTAAAAAACAACAACAACAAAAAACAACAACAACAACTAAATAAACTGTGAACAAGAGTAGATCCTCCAAGACTCTCAACTTAATCAGTCTTAAAATAGATCCTCTCGTAGAGTAGGGGTCTTGCATCTTCCTGGCTTTCTAAATTAGTGAGTTTGTATATCTGTGAATGGCTTGAGGCCAGGACAAAGATATCAAACAGAATAGTAACTCTGATCTAATCTGACGGAGAACAAAAAGAGCCAATAGTTAACAGCAAAGACAATCTTTATCAGTCTACTGCTTTTTATTTGTAACTCCTCAATTCATTAAAAACATGGAATGACAACTAATGGCCATCATACAGAACAAATCACAATACTGAAGTGTGTCTGAGTCACACAAACTTGGGAAATTACACAGGTCAGTAACAATATTTCACATCTGTTTGTGATTTTGAGACCCCCCACCCCCCCAACCATCGTGTGCAGGCTGTGATAAATATGGGCCTATAATGACGCTCACAGCACAGAGCAACTGAAGAGGGGGCAGAAAGTACCATGACAGCAGTGGGCTATATTAAGGGGCAGTGGGCACAACAGGTGGGGTCAGATCACACAGTACTACATAGCTCGAGTGTTTGCCTTGTATGTGTGCGTGTTTGAAATGACAGGTGAAGCGTGAAATGTGAACAGATACAGTTGCAAACATTTCTACGTTCAAAAGCGACCCTCAGACCTTGTCGCTCAAACGATCCAACCTTCTCAGTCACTAAACACATCTGAGACCTCAAGTTAAACAAGGGAGTACAACATAAGCTCCCTGGGAAAAATATTTTCTGCACAAGCCGGGGAGATTCTGCGCTCAGACACAACACATAAGTGGTCTGCAGCTTTCTGTGAAAATCACCAACTTGCACAATACTTATCTATTGGTGCATAACTAAAAGTTTTGAAATTGTGGAGTTTTTTTCTTGTTGCTTCTCTAAAAAGAGGAAGGTTTGAGTCACAAGACTTTGAGCAGCAGGAGTTTCTCTGTCAGACAAACATAAGTTTTCAATGACTAAACCATTTTTATGGTGTAGTGATTGAAAGAAAAATAATCAGAAAATTATAAAAAAGTAAAAATCTGATTGGAATAATGATAAAAATATAATTTTCTGATGAAAAGGTTTTGAGAGATATTTTTTTCAAGCAGATGCAATAAAGTATTTAGAAATATAAACATGTATTTTAGTCTGCTTAAGAACTAATCTGTATGCAGAAAGCCCAAACAGTGTCCCATCATAAACACACAACAAAGTGAAAGAAAAACAGGTACTGTACTTGCTGCCGTACACGTCGCACCATCATATAAGTTGCATGAGTCCAAAAAAGTCTAATAAAGTGGAAAAAACATAAATAAGTTGCTTTGCCGTATAGTCGCATATATTATGTGTCACAGCTGACCACCCGGAAAAGTGGGCTGGTGTTGTGCCAAAAATCGATTGGCTGCCAAATGGCGGCCGCGGGAGTGTGAACGGGTGGACTTTAACAAGAATTTAACAAGATTAACACTTAAAAACAATTATTTGTTTGATCAAAATTATAGTAAAGTTGTGTCTCAGTCTACAATTAAATACGTAATATATATTGTAGTATAAAATGGATGATTTATTTACAAAGTGTGCAGCTTTTCTAATAGTAGAAAAAAGTTTATTTTAAGTGGGTTCAGGAATGTTTGCATGAATATAATTTAATCTCACTGTATTTCAGCATAATGATAAAGCTTATTCTGATTTTGATTCTAATAAATGATCAAATATAAAAAATATATTACAGTTTTGATAGGCTGTTTGGTAACTCTAAAACATGTCCCAAGGTGAGAATGTGAATGGTTGGCTCGTTTGCCTCTATGTGTGTCCCTGTGATGGACTTGTGACCTGTCCAGTGTGTCCTCCGCCTCTCCATTAGCTATGCTAAAACTGATGGCTGGACATGGGCACCTGTGACCCCCGCAACCTGAAAAAAAAAAAGCAGCGGGTAAAGATGATGGATGGATAAATATTACATTTTATCCGTGATTTAATCAATTTTTTTTATTATCAATTTTGTTTGACTACTTTGTATCGTTATCAATCATGTAGTAGAGATGCACCGATCTGATACCAATATCGGTATCGATATGGGTGGGGTGGGGGGGGGGACTGCTTCTGGATCAGGTATCGTGACTATGTTTACATGCACAACATTTTTTGACAGGATTGAAATGTTTTCAGATTAAATAATTCAAATGTATTGTTTACATGGGCACAATCTGTTCATGATGAACGTTTACATGCAGCGGGCTTTGTTCTGAACAGCAGTACTGACATGCGCAGAGTGGTAAACTCTCCTTAAAAAAAACACAGAAGAAGAAGTTCTACTTCCGGGGTGAACGTAAACAAACCTGAGCACCCAAAATGGACCCGCGACAGGTTTTAATGACGGTGGAGACGTTACTGCACTCCCTGACTGAGCTACAGGTAATAGAGATCATTTGGAGCTCTTTCAAAGTTTCTAGTAGAAATGTTGTGTCGCTCACCGACCAGTTTTGCTCCCCTGACATGCTAATATTATTAGCATTAGCCAGGCGGAAATGGCAAAGTCGCACATGCGCAGTCAGGTCAGTTTTTCACGATCAGATAAAAACGAACAGATCAAGCATTTACATGCGCGTCGATCGGGTTACGGATCAGCGTAATCCACCTGTTTCGTTCTGATCACAAATTATATCGGATTGCGCCGAATACACAAAAAATAACCCTAACGGAGTGTTTACATGACACACTTTTATTCCGACCGGCCATTTGATCCGGTTACTTATGTCCATGTAAACATCCCTAATGTGACCAATCCATGACTGGGCAGATCTATTCACTAATTCTGTGCTTCGTGCTCTGAGCGACACGCTAGCATACTGACTGAACAAATTAAAGTTGTCTTGTTTTTACATGTTTGACCAAGCTTGTGAAGCTCTTGGTGTGTTTAAGTGTGCTGTTATGGTGCAGAGTTTTCAATAAAGTTGTAATTCAGTACATTCATGTCTGCGTTTAACAAAACAAATGTTTTAAGTTAATTCAGCACTGGGTTTGTAAGCTCAATCATCCTGGTAGACAACAAAAATGGCTAAATCATGTCATCTGGACCCGTTTCTGAAACAGGTCCAGATGACATGATTTAGCCATTTTTGTTAATTCAGCGCAGTTTTTCTGTATCAGATTGGTATTGGATCGGTATCGACTGATGTTAAACTGTAGATATCGGTATCAGATCAGAAGTGAAAAAAGTGGATCGGTGCATCCCTAGCTTTTAGAGAGCCTATCGCATCAAATTTTTGTAATAAATATGAACATATTTTTGGAAAGATAACAATAAAGCATTGCAAAAAAAAAAATGACGCTGAGATGAACAGCTGTTGAGATATTTGCATGTACATAACAGGAAGTGATGAAAAAGGGGAACACCTGCGTGTGACGAGAGCATTCCTACATTAACTGAGAACACAGATAGTACAGTAGAATTTAGTGTTTGTTTTTGTTTAGCTTAGTTTGAGTCCCTATCAGAGAGATGAACAAGAGTCAAAGTTCAAATAATATTGTTTCAATAAACAAAGGGGAGCTCCCTTTTGATGTCACTTCCTGTTTCACTCTGACTGCACCAAGTTCAAAAGAAAAATGTCAGTTAGTGAAAAAAATTATTATAATCCTGTGTATTGTGCCCAATTTCATAAGCATTAAGAGGCTTTCTTCTTCTTTTTGCATTTGAGGGATATGCATGGCACTTTAATATTCAAGTACCAAGAACCCTGGAAATGTGAATATTTACAAGTGGTTATAGTAATAAAGGATGATTTTACCTTTATAGAAATTTGTTATATTTTAAAGGGTGATTTATTAAAAAAATAAATAAATGTAGCACAAGCACTTCTGAAAACTAAATCCTGATAAGTACCCCCTCTACAGTAGACGTCACACACAATCAGAATCAACATAGCCCGCTCAGTTTTCAGACTGGATGTTTATTTTCAGTTGATGGGGGTGGAGTTGGAGGAAAAAGATCTGGTATTTCTGTTGTGAGCATTAGTGAAGCACTATTTTGTAAATGTGTCACAATGAGACTGCCACCGTTTCCAACAGACGGTGCAAGAACGTGCCTCTACGCTACCTGGCCGAGGTGTACTCCTCCTGGAGCATCAGGTTCACAATCACGCTTTTTGTTAGCATGTTGGAGTGGAACAAGTGGTGAAGATAAATATGAAGGGAATAAAAACATTTTTGGAAAAGAGCTGTAAAGAATAAAAACAAATGATCATTACAGATGCAGGAGGTATGACAAAATGAATGAGCAGCAGAAGAAAAAGCTCATAGGACCCCTCCTCTTTCTTCAACTGCCATCTGTTAGCCATCAGAGGCTAACACAGGAAGGTGCAGCCATGCCTTTCTGGGGCGCCGGGGAGCGGCTCCTTTTCCCTCTTGGTGTTAAAGAAACAACAATCACCACGATGTTGCATTGTAGTTAGTGCGGAGAACTCAAGTCCAGCCCTTTATTGCCTAAAGAGCCAGCAGCAGCAAGGGTCTGGGCTCTCACAACCCAGAGGAGAAAAAAAAAAAAAAGAGCGCAGAGCAGCATCACATTCCTGCTGCCTGAGCCTGCCAAGAAGAACTGGGAATGGAAAGAAAGGGAGAGAACAGAAAGCTGCTCTCATTATTAGCTGCTAAATGGTGCTGCATCAAAATCACAATATTTTAGTCATGATTGTCTTCACTTCACTCCCTTGAAAAATGATGACAAAGTTATTAACAGTTGTGCCATATTCTCCTAAGTTCTTCACTGCATGTGGTCTTTTGTCATTCATCCAGTAGTTTTCCTTAGTATGCAAGAATTGATGGAATGTACATCAAATGTATATCTGGCCTACTACTGTTTATTTTATTTTTTTTAAATATGCATACCAATCTGATGGGAACTCTCACAGCCTTTATGCGTGGGTTTGGGAAATACTTTTTTTCGTCTTCTGTGTTCTCATGCTGGCCTTGTTTTCTGTCTTCACCAGACTACGACTGTTTCTTCTTCTTTCTGCTGCTCCCTTCACAGTGAACTAACTTGCACAAAGACTTGGCAGTTGTTTTTACGCTGGATGTCCTTCCTGACACAACCACAGACCACCCAGCTACCATAGTCTTCTGTGTGGAGCAGAGAGCTGCTATCTAGGGTGTCCAGGGGAACAGATGGTGGGGTTAAGGGCCTTGCTCAAGGGCCCAGAGTGGGGCAAATGAGGGTGGAGACAGGTGTGGGTGTTTCACCTTTTCCACCCACATTTTGATGTTGTCGGTCCGGGGAGTTGAATCGGTGACCTTACGAACACAGGCCCACCTTCTCTACACCACCACTCCCCCTTCACCAGACCAAAACTAAAATCTAAAAAAAAAAGCAGCAGTCTTACGACAACCTATTTTAATTTCTTGTGTCATTAGCTGGCAAGTAGAATCATAAATTAATGTAAACCATGTAAATAATACAGTAGTCCCTCGTTTATCGTGGGGGATCCGTACCCTGAAGCCCCGCAATAAGTGATAAACCTAGAAGTAGGAATAGTAGTACAAGTAAGTAGTAGTTTATTTAGTATGTGTGTGTGTGTGTGTG
>NC_056513.1:30609609-30612748 GCF_014905685.2 Nematolebias whitei | reverse complement strand
ATGATTATTTGAAGGTTGGCGTTTTTTGTATTAAAAACACTTGTCTTTCATTGGTGGGATGAAATATGCTAATTTTTTGGGACAGGCATTTTGGGTTTTCATGAGCTGTATGCCATAATCATCAGTATTAAAACAATTAAAGACCTGAAATATTTCAGTTGGTGTGCAATGAATCTGAAATATATGAAAGTTTCATTTTTATCATTACATTATGGAAAATAATGACCTTTATCACAATATGCTAATTTTTTTAGAATGACCTGTAATAGCACTATGAAAGTAAAAAAAAAAAAAAAAAAAAAAAAAAAGTTATTTCACAATTATGTAAATTTGAATATTGCACATTATGTATATTAGTGAGGTAGTTAAGAGGTAAGGTGATTAAGAGTATGAAATGTCAGTAGTATTGCCCAGTAGAAGTCCAGGGGTTTGGGAGGTTAGATTATTAAATCAGTGCATATGTGAGTTCAGCGTGGTAATGGCTTTCGGGGGGAAAAAAAACTGTTCTACCATTAGAACCATTAGAATATAGAATTATTAATTACATTTTACATGTTTCTTATGACCGTTTAGATGTATTTTTTTTAATAAGGTTTGCTGAAGTGTACATAGATTAATAGTGACAGACTGGATATTGCTGCATTTTTAATTTCATGCTGGGGAAAATGTATTATCACAAAGCTAAACATTTAATTTTGTTATAGCCACAAAAATGATCTAATGTGTGATGGTTAAAAATTTATTTGGTCATAATTTCTGGAAGATTTATAGATACCATTTTATATTCTCAGCAGGAATGAACCTTTTCTACATTCTACTGCACATATTTTGCACACAGTTTTATTTATTTTATTTTTTTTTCAGTTTTTTTATTTCTTTTGTAGTCTCAGGGAAGCTGTCCTAGTCAACAACGAGTCAGTACATTTGGTGTGCAGGTCTTTCACCCACTCAGACATAGCTCAGCCAGTCAGCTGATAAATCTCGACAATGTATAGATCTAAGCTTTAATCGTTAAAAAAAGGTTAAAATGCACAAATAATGAAAAATATCCATAAGTCAAGTCAGTTAGGTATTTGCTTGGTCTTTTTCAAAATTGTCTGTTTATTAACTTTTGGCCTTTCAAAATCAAAAAAAAGTTTATCTGTAAAATGAGAGCTTGTACAGAAAGTGGTCGCTTCTGTTGACGCCCAGCTGACTATACTGGGTGCTGTATAATATAGTGGATTATGGAGTATGAACCTTGATATAATATACTGTTTGGGTATTAGTTTGTATTCCATCCTCCCAGGGCTCCTCTTCACCACTGCTGTCCACTGTGTGCACATTTTAAAGAAAGCAGGAGCTGCAGCTGAGACTCGGCAAACATCAAACATTTTATTTAAACTTTTTTTCACCTTCACCTTCTGTTTTACTGATACTGATGTAAATAAAAAGTAATTAAGCCTGTTGGGTAACCCACTAGCTGTCTTGGGTTTTGTCTTGGTAACCTGATTTTTAATCTGGACCTTTCTTACACACTGATGCAGCCATACGTACACCAAAGTGGACGCCTGTACCACATTCATGTTTCAAGTTATCCAGTTCACAAGATTGTGAGAGTGGGGGTATTTGTTTTTCCCCATTTTCACTCTGCAATGGGAGACACAAAGTGTGCCAGTTAGGACAGCACAACTAAAAATGTCCATCTTCATTACACAATCATTATGGCAAAGGCCTCTGTACCACATATACGTAAATGTGTTGTGCTTTCATGCACTACCTGCCAAAAGCTTATTCAACTAATGTATTGGACCTTCTCTGTTCTTTATACCCACACCTGGCTTAGGTGGTTGTGATAAAACGCACAGGGTTGTGAGTGTCGTGACAACAGAACAGAAAGAGCGGAGTGAGGAAAATGTCAGAATCAGAGACTCTTTATTTGTCTTACACACCACATGTGGTACTGTGGTGGAGCAAAATTATGTACACAGGGTCCCAGTTACATCCAACAATAAAATGTAAAAGAAAAACAATGATAACATCTAAGATATGACCTAAGAAAAACATCAACTAAATATACACTAAGCACTAATGGCATAAAACATTACGTCAAACAGCAGCACGAACATGAGCATGAGTCTGTGTGAGCAGATGAGCACGCATGAACACAGCAACATGAAACAAATCAGCAGCAACATGAAACAGATCAGCAGCAACATGAAACAGATCAGCAGCAACATGATGTGATTTTTCACAGTGATTATTCTGGTTAGAGATTCATGAGTCTAACAGCCTCAGGGTAGAAGATGTTCCTCAGTCTAGTGGTTCTACACTTAATGCTCCTTAACCACCTTCCTGAGGGGAGTGGGGCAAAAAGTGTGTGTGCTGGGTGAGTGGGGTCCTTCATGATGCAGGTGGCCCTCTTCCTGAATCTAGAGGTGTAGATGTCTGTGATGGTGGGGAGGCTGACTCCAACAGTCTTCTGTGCAGCCTTCACCACTCTCTGCAAAGCTTTTCTTTCTGCAGCTGTGCAGCCTCCATGCCACATGTTGATGCTGGAGCACAGGATGCTCTCCACTGCACACCTGTAGAAGGAGGTGAGGACTGAGCTTCCCAGACCAGCTTGTCTCAGCCGTCTGAGGAAGTAAAGTCTCTGATGAGCTTTCTTGATCAAGCTGGAAGTGTTGTTGCCTCAGCTGAGGTTGTCATTCATGTGTAGACCCAAGAACTTGTAGCTGGAGACCACTTCCACCGCAGATCCTCATGTTCAGGGGTGTATGGGTGTGTTTTTTCCTTCAGAAGTCCACAATCATCTCCTTTTGTCTTCTTCACATTGATGTGAAGGTTATTCTCTTTGCACCAGCTCTCCAGGTGTTCCACCTCCTGCCTGCATCTCCTTATATAAGGAGCAGTATGTATAGACTAAACGTGGCATATAATGATGGCATGCAGATTTTTTCATTCAACCTTTATTTAGACAGGTAAATCCCATTGAGCCTCGAGGACTCATTTACAAGAGAGACCTGATTTCAACAAAGAAAGATGACAACAATGGACAACAGCAACAACAATAAACAATTATAAAAAGTAATACTGCAGTTTTTTTTGTTGTTTTTTTTACAAATAGGATGGCTAAAAGAAAAAGGTAACAAAAAAAAAA
>NC_056513.1:30606483-30609509 GCF_014905685.2 Nematolebias whitei | reverse complement strand
GTTTTGGCACTGTGAACAGGTGCCAGGTCATGCTGAAAAATGAAATCTTCATCTCCATAAAGCTTTTCAGCAGATGGAAGCATGAAGTGCTCCAAAATCTCCTGATAGCTAGCTGCATTGACCCTGCCCTTGAAAAAACACAGTGGACCAACACCAGCAGCTGACATGGCACCCCAGACCATCACTGACTGTGGGTGCTTCACACTGGACTTCTGGCATTTTGGCATTTCCTTCTCCCCAGTCTTCCTCCAGACTCTGGCACCTTGACGTCCGAATGACATGCAAAATTTGCTTTCATACGAAAAAAGTACTTTGGACCACTGAGCAACAGTCCAGTGCTGCTTCTCTGTAGCCCAGGTCAGGCGCTTCTGCCGCTGTTTCTGGTTCAAAAGTGGCTTGACCGGGGGAATGCGGCACCTGTAGCCCATTTCCTGCACACACCTGTGCACAGTGGCTCTGGATGTTTCTACTCCAGACTCAGTCCACTGATTCTGCAGGTCCCCCAAGGTCTGGAATCGGCCCTTCTCCACAATCCTCCTCAGGGTCCGGTCACCTCTTCTCGTTGTGCAGCGTTTTCAGCCACACTTTTCCCTTCCCACAGACTTCCCACTGAGGTGCCTTGATACAGCACTCTGGGAACAGCCTATTCGTTCAGCAATTTCTTTCTGTGTCTTATCCTCTTGCTTGAGGGTGTCAATGATGGCCTTCTGGACAGCAGTCAGGTCGGCAGTCTTACCCATGATTGCGGTTTTGAGTAATGAACAAGGCTGGGAGTTTTTAAAAGCCTCAGGAATCTTTTGCAGGTGTTTAGAGTTACGTCGTTGATTCAGATGGTTAGGTTAATAGCTTGTTTAGAAAAACCTTTCATGATATGCTAATTTTTTGGGACAGGCATTTTGGGTTTTCATGAGCTGTATGCCATAATCATCAGTATTAAAACAATTAAAGACCTGAAATATTTCAGTTGGTGTGCAATGAATCTGAAATATATGAAAGTTTCATTTTTATCATTACATTATGGAAAATAATGACCTTTATCACAATATGCTAATTTTTTGAGAAGGACCTGTACATGCCCAAATGGAACTCAATACCTCCAAAAGTTTTCAAGTTATCCTGCTATCAACATTCATGGATGAAGGGTATTTCCAATTTCTCTTTTTCGCTCTGTGATGGGGGACAACATTTTTTACATCCTTTTCCTGTGAGTTGATAGTCAAATGTATAACGTGTTTGAGTTTGAATCTTAAAAGTTCATTTAAAAGTAATACAAATGTAACATTTCCATGAGACAAAAATCTCACATGCATTGATGTAACTTGTAAGAAGCAAACTATTATTTCAATTTTAACTTATTTTTTATTTAAAACCCAAGAAATATGTTAAATGAGTCAAGTGGCTATAAAAAAAACCCATACCTGTTCACACAAGTTGAGATCAATCACACGAATGGGTTTCTTGGTATGGTCATTCTTGTAGTACTCCAATACATCTGGGTCGCCCGTCAGACGACCGCTACGAAGAACAAACCACCGCTTCTTCCATGCCTGCTGGGTAAGAACAGAAATTAATCCAAAGGTTACATGTTTGTCCTCACAATGACTCAGTCATTCCAAGATTGTCACTGTTAACACCAAATGCTTTTTTTATCCATGTTGCCAGTGTGTCGTAGCATAGCTTGTGTCCCTGTGAGCATTCTCCACCAGCTGCAATGTTCTCAGAGAATTATCTGAGCCAGAGAAGAGAGACCCAAAACCAGAACTATGTGTCTGCAATATCCAAAACAAAAGCTACATAGTTTGGGCTATAACCATGATTTAAGTGAAAAACACAAACAAATTTATAAAAAAAATAAGAAACAAGCAATTAGATCATTTTTTCCAAATCAATTTTGCTGTGTCTAAAAAGAAAGTCTCACAGCTCACAAAGGTTTAAATGTAGGCTCTATAAACAGGAAGAACAGTTATAAAGGGTGGCTGAGTGGTTAGAGCAGTCATCCTCCAGTGGGAAAGTTGGGGGCTCAATACCACCAGCAGTCGCATGTTGAAGTGTCCTTGAGCAAGACAATGAACCCCCATTGCCTCTGATGTGTGTCCCATCAGTGTATGAATGTGATCTAATTTTAATCATCATTGTCATCATAATTACTTTATTTCAGACACAATATATGATCCATATAAAAAACAAAAACACAGAGTTAAAAAGCTATTTCTATAGAGGCTCAAATGCCAATGAGTCCATAAAGTAGAAAAGTATCGCACAGAGCTTAGTCCAGGTTGGTCAGTAGTGATGATACAGTTTTCAGATTCAAACAACCAACACATGCATCTATACATGAGGTTACGCAGCACCGCGGGGCAGGTAGGCACGCCTGCGTCTACAAACATTTTGCTTGCACTGATCCATCGAGGTACCCTCAGCAGCATTTGAAACTGAAAGTTAAACTGGGTTTCTTTTTCAGAAACAGATCCTGTCTAACCCTGAATGCTAGAAAACGCCTTGTATCTGTGACCTTCCTTCCCTCCATTGATTACGGTGACATTATTTACATGAACGCTCCTACAAGAACCCTGCAGATGTTGGATGCTGTCTATCATGGTGCACTAAGATTCATAACTGGCTGTGATTATCGTACCCACCACTGCACCCTGTATTCACTGGTTAACTGGACATCATTAACTTCACGCAGACTCTCTCACTGGTACATTTTCATCTTTAAATCACTTCTTGGTTTGCTGCCTTCATACATCTCCTCCTACATGTCTCTGCGTGAGTGCAGCTACAGCGTGCGCTCTCAGGACATTATTACCTGCAGTGTTCCCTCAATGAGGACTGAACTAGGCAAAAGGGCCTTCTCCTACTCTGCTCCTGTTTCCTGGAATATCTTACAAAAAGATTTGAAGCTCTCGACCTTGACCTCTCTAAGTGGCTTTAAGAATCTGTTGGACTCCTGGCAGGGACCAATGCAGACATGTTCCTGTTTTTAGTTTTCTACATTCGCCTTAGAATCTAGCTGTTTTTTTTTT
>NC_056513.1:30602536-30606383 GCF_014905685.2 Nematolebias whitei | reverse complement strand
CCACACACACCTCCACCCACCCATCCATCCATCCATCCATCCATCCATCCATCCATCCATCCATCCATCCATCCATCCATCCATCCATCCATTCATCCATCCACCCATCCATCCACCCACCCACCCATCCATTCATCCACTTTAAAAACATTAAGTTTGAACCTCCCTGTTTCATACAAAAATTGTAGGGAGTTGAAAGCCAAGTAAGCAAAGCATTTATGGTACCCTACTGCAGACATTCAAACTGAGCTTTAGACTTTAAAATAAACATAGCCATACAGTTTTTATGGTGGACTACAAAAACACAATATAAAAAGGTTCAGGAAAACTATGTTAGTCTGTTATTTGATTGCATTTAAGAAATCACATTATTGTTAGTAGTTATTTTGACCTTTGTAAAATCAATAATGCATAAGGACCACACAACATGCTCTTCTGTTAAGATATGGAGCAAGACTGAATTAATGATTATAATGTCATATGTTTTGAACACAAAGCTCTGCAAAACAACCAAACAAAAAAATAAGATCATCCAGTACAGTTTTTACAAAAGGCAGAGTCTAAACGAAGTAATGTGGAAAAGTCAAAGAATGAAGAGTTCAGAAAGACAAACAGGTGAGTGATGGACTTACCCTTGCGTCGTCCTCTCGGGAATTCACCTATGGTTTGAGAGTCGGTTCTCTCTAAAACAACACCTTTTGCTCTTATTTTTGGACTCTGACCTGATTGGTGAAAGAAGACTTGGCTTATTACACAAATATTATTTTAGGTGATCACAATAATTAAGGCCTACAGTAAGACATGCTCTTCTACGCAAATCAAAATACAAGCAAAACCGCGCCCTTGTTTACACCCAGTCACTTATTGAGCAGCAGAATTAAAGATGATGATTGTCATGACAACTGCAGGCTCAAACTGCCCAAAATGAACCTCACTTCATGTACCACAGCTTCCCACTCAAAGACTGACATCACAGCTGCGCTTGCAGGACTGGCTGTGTGCAAGGACTGAGTGAGCACTGTAAAATCAGGTCATGGTGAGCACATACAAATCTTCAGCTAAAATGGAGCACAAAGTTCACAAGACTTAGTCTTTTACTTAAACAGACTGATCACAACATTTGTAGAGGCGCTGTTAAGAGAATAAATCCAAGTTGTGCCACAAGAACTTAAAAGAGCACTGGCCTGTACACACCTGTATAAAAAAAAATTCAAGGAGGCACATAACAGGCTGAGATTTGAACTTTTTCCTCCAGCATATATTCAAAAGACAATAAATGCAAATATCCTGAAATCCCTTTTAGCATTTTAGACAAAGATGAACCAAAACAAAAAAAGGGTCATCTTAAAGAACAAAATATTCAGAGTAATATTCTTGTTTGTACTGTATTTAAATTTACTGTAACTTGTCTAAATATGAGCTTGTAAAATCTTAAGCAATCATGCTCACAAGGACAGACGAAAAGGTCAAAACAATAATTTGAAAATGTTTGTCACAATCAATGTGTCAATTGTTTTATTTTGGGCTGTATGATGCTCTTTATCATTCTTCAGTTCTGTCTCTCTCGTATTTTATTTTATTTTTCGCCTTTGCTCGGTCCCATCACTGTGCCCTGATTCCACATCAGGTCTTTAATCAAAGGGCTCCTTTCAAATGAAGGGAACAAAGGAGGAAGGAGGTGAGCTCTCCAGGCTCGGATCATTCCAGAGCACAAGGACTAGCCCTCTCCAAAATGCTCCACAGATCCTCAGGAGCTTGAGGCAAATATGCACTCAAGTGGGTAATTTTATTGAATGTAAGAATGTAGCAGACAGTAAACTAAGTCATGAGTTTGCTCAAGGACACATGGTGGTATTTATTACACCAGACAAACCAAAGGAGATATTTTCCATCTATAAAATGACTATAGAGTGACAGAAAGTTTGTACAGACTATGAACCAGTGGTAGAGGATGAGGACTGATTGAGACAAAGCATGACCAGGTGTAGCATCAGTCAACATACAGTATAATATACTGCATTATCAGCAACAATAAACTCCAGTTCAATCCACACATGAAGAATTATCTCAGAGATTATACACTAAACAAGTCAGAACCACACATGTTGAGCTCTCACCTTTTCGATCTGGTTTGAGATTGCGGTCCACTGGTGGTGGCTGGCAATCTCCCAGCATTGGCTTGCGAGGGGGCGTCTGTGGACTTGAGCGGAATCCCATGTGAGCGGGTGGGGGGACCTGTTTCCCCAATGAGGAAAACTCCATAGTGCTTGGGGTCATGGGCACATAATTCGCGTCGTGCATTGGCTCTGGCAAACTGCTCGAATGATGATGCGACGGGGAGTTGACGCTCATCGGGACATAGTTCTGCTCAATGTCCTCCGTAGAATGGCTTCCAACCGGCATCATTCCTTTGTTTTTCTGGGGGTTACAAGAAAAGTTTTTAGAGTAAATACAATAAACTGGTGCAAGATTGCGCCTTAATTTGAATCAGATAAAGACAATTTAATTCCAGACAAATTCAACTTTAAATTTATTTTGGGTGGAGAAAACATGAAAGGCTATAGCAGCAAGATGAACTCAAAACACTAAAAGATCAATTTTACTACAGGCTAGATCACAATATTGCCTCTACAGCTTTGCACACAAGAGAACAGACATGATGGTGGCTCCAGATTTAATCCTTTATGCTTACAATAAATTAAATGCTTTAAAAAAAGTCAAACTGTTTGCAAATGTTTCAAGAAGAGAAACATTTTTAAACAATCTTTTTAGTAGTTTGTGCACTTTTACGTTCCTATTTATCTCTGTTTAGTAATTTGGCTCTGCTTCTTACAGACAACAGTGGAGCAGCGTGCACCAGTGCAATGATGTTTCAAAGAAACCAGCGTATAAAAGAGATTTTGTCTTCAGGAACAGTTCTGTTATTTATGCACAAAGGAAGAAAAAATATATTATCTTAGAAGCAAAAGATATTTTGATCAAATTGTATCTTTTTTTCAGGGAAAGCCTGGCAATTGAAGTAAGACAATGGCAAACTACATTCCACTATTATGACAACAGCATGACTCTAAAGAAAGGAGCACAGCTTCTACACTGGCCTGCTTGCTGTGTGGACTTGTCTCCAGCTGAAAACATTTGGCCCATTATGAAACAAAACCCACTGCATGGTCCAATGTGTGAGCAGTCCTGCTGAGAGAATACTGTCTCTGATCTGAAAGTGGAGTCCTGTAACATTACTTTTATAGCCTTTCATCAAATGAATTTATTTTAAAGTTTAACAAAGCAGACATTTGCTGTTAGATCTTCACGCCCTATACACTTAAAATGCATGGACACAAACCATTTATTCAACTGATTCCGGTCCCTTTGAGACACATTTTCTTAAGTCATAAACTTGAACTTTTAAGACATTTTAATACCCTGCCCATTAATTGCATTTTTGTTGTTGTTTTATGGTTTTTGTTCATTTTTGAAAAAGGAGAAAAGAAAAGTTAACATTTCATTCCACTATAGGTGTATTTTCACTATTCCTGACTTTTGGATGTTTTCAAGTTCAAGTCAATTTTATTGTCATTCTCATCACATGCGGTACATGAGGTGGAATGAAACTGTGTACACAGGTTCCCAGTTACATCCAACAATAGCAAAAAATATAAAGTACAAGAAGAAAAGGTATGTAAGGATCTAAGATATACACCAAGATATACGCTAAACACCAATACAGCAGTCCCCCGTTTATGGCGGGGGTTTCCGTACACTGCCCCCCGGCGATAAGTGAAAAACCGCCAAGTAGGAAATAGTAGAACAAGTAGTAAGTAGTAGTTTATTTTAGTGTGTGTGTGTGTGT
>NC_056513.1:30601227-30602436 GCF_014905685.2 Nematolebias whitei | reverse complement strand
GTTAAAACCTATGCTAGATTTTATTATTTATGGATATAATAGTATTCAGAGGGATAGGGAGGAGGGTATTGGAGGAGGATGTGTGATTTTCATAAAACAGGGATTGCCTTATAGAGTGTTAAATAAAGGAAAAGATCTTGAATACATAGCAGTTGAAATATGGTCAAAAGAAAATAGGTTTAAAGTAATAAATTTTTACAACCCTTGTAAAAAGTTGACTTTAAGTTTAGTGGAGGACATAACATTACATCTAGATGGGAAAACGATATGGTGTGGAGATTTTAATGCCCATAATTCAATATGGGGCCACAAAACTGATGGGAATGGATTAATCATAGAAGAAATAATGGAATCTAAAAATCTAGTCTGTATCAATAATGGGGAAGGGACAAGATCTAATATCAGAACTGGTACGGAAACAGCCATTGATCTTACTCTAGTTTCTGATTCATTGGCTGGGGTCTGCTCATGGCATGTAATTAAAGAAACTAATATTGGAAGTGACCATTTTCCAATAATGATTGAAGTAGGGTTAAATAGGCAAGAGGATGATACAGGGGAGTGGATGAAGTGGTCCTTTGGTAGAGCGAATTGGGAGAGATATAAAATGATAAGTGAAAATAAAATTAAGGAAATAGATATGAGTAAAGATGTAGATTCTATAAATAATCAGTTTAGTAACTTTATTATAGAAACTGTACAAAACTCAATTCCAAAGAAATGTAGTAAAAGAAAGAAAATAGTTCCATGGTGGAGGATTTTTGTATCCTGCAAGATGGCGGCGCCAGTGTGTTCGGCTTGCCTCTCCTTGCATACTTTGATTGTTTTTGTGTTGTTTTTTGCTTTTATAACTAGTGTCGACTCTCTGCTGGTGTATAATCGCCAAACGCTTTTTAATCTTCGACCCGATATTAACAACTTGGCTCCGTTTGTGAATGACAGCCAGAAAACTTTTTTCCCTCCATTTCTGTCGGACGTGCCGGCCTACCTGTGCCGCGCCCCAGCTCCACCAGCGGGCAGAGCGCGCAGACGCCGCGGGAGACGCAGCGGCCAGCTGGTCAGACTGAAAGCTCAGCTGGCGTCCTCCCTATCCGCTCTCTCTGAGTTTGGAGCTGCATCTAATTGTTTTATCTCATGGCGCTCCCTGGATCTCATCAGCTCTTCTCTGGCTCCTGTTGTTGGCCTGGGTGAGGGACAACCTGCGCGATG
>NC_056513.1:30596617-30601127 GCF_014905685.2 Nematolebias whitei | reverse complement strand
GCCCCCCCCCCCCCCCCCCCCTCGTCCGAGTGCGCGGAGTGAACCACCACAACCTGCTCGATCTGGCTCCTGCGTCGGATCACACCCCGGCTGCTGTTGGCCTGGGTGGGGTGCCGCTGCTGCGCGGCCTCTCCTTTCCTCTCCTCCGCGTCCGCGGAGTGAACCACCACAACCTGCGGCTGCTGGACAGAGCTCCTCGGATGGATGACGTCACCCTGGCTCCATCTCATGTTCACATGGCTCTGGTTAATGCTAGATCTTTAACAAACAAGACCTTTATTCTGAAGGACTTCTTCACCTCCCGTGGTCTGGATTTTTTATTCATTACTGAAACATGGATAACTGCCGGGGGCAGCACGGTGGCACAACTGGTAGAGCTGCTGCCTCTCAGCGAGAAGGTCCTTGGTTCAAACCCCGGTCCAGGGGCCTTTCTGGGTGGAGTTTGCATGTTCTCTCCGTGCATGCGTGGGTTTTCTCCGGGTGCTCCGGTTTCCTCCCACAGTCCAAAAACATGCATGTTAGGCTGATTGGTAACTCTAAAATTGTCCCTAGGTGTGAGTGAGAGAGTGAATGGTTGTTTGTCTCGTTTGTCTCTATGTGGCCCTGTGATGGACTTGCGACCCGTCCAGGGTGTACCCCGCCCCTCGCACAGTGATTGCTGGACATGGGCACCAGCGACCCCCGTGACCCAAAATGGAATAAACGGGTAAAGATAATGGATGGATGGATGGATGGATGGATGGATAACTGCCGGTGAGTCCAGTGCTTTTTGTGAACTCCTGCCACCAAACTGTGCATACTTCAGCTCTCCAAGGACGACGGGTCGTGGAGGAGGAATAGCGACTGTTTACAGGAAGAGTTATTTCTGTAAACAAATCACACCTTTAACATGTTATTCCAGCTTTGAGTTCAACTTGTTTGAGCTCGGATCTTCACAACCCGTACTGTGTGCTGTTTTATACAGACCTCCAAAATACAATAAGGACTTTCTGACAGACTTTGCAGATTTTTTGGCTGGAGTCTTGCCTAAATATGACAGGATCTTAATAGTCGGAGATTTCAACATCGCCGTGTGCTGTGCTGATAAACCGTTGGTCAAAGAGTTTTTACAGCTGATAGACTCTTTTAATTTGCTTCAGTTTGTGTCTGATCCAACACAAGAATGTGGCCACACCTTAGACCTTGTGTTAGCTCACGGTTTTAATGTTTCTAATGTGGAAGTTTGTGATGCTGCCTTTTCAGACCACATGCCTGTTGTGTTTGACATGCCACTCGTCTGTCGCTCAGTCAAACCTCGCGCTCCTGCACAGCCCCGTCGGGTCATTAACTCCTCCACTGCTTCTCAGTTCTCTGCAGCTTTTAGTTCTGCCATCAGCCCCATAGACCCTGTGGGTCTTCATTCAGATATCGATGCTCTCTCATCTAATTTTAACTCAGCCTGTCAAAACGTTTTAGATGCTGTGGCTCCATTAAAAACAAGAGCTTCCAGACCAAAGCCTGACCCCTGGGCTGATGAGGTCACACGATCTGCCAGACGCCAGTGCAGGAGAGCAGAGCGGAAGTGGAAGAAGGACAAACTACAGGTGTCTTTCCAAGCTCTGAGGGACAGCTGGCGCTTCTATCAGTCCACTGTTAGAGCTGCAAAAAACAAATATTTCTCTGACATCATCTCCTTCAACTCTAGCAATCCACGTGTGCTTTTTAAAACAATCACCTCTGTTCTTAACGCCCCACAATCAGCCAGCCCAGAGAACTCCACTGAAATGTGTGACAACTTCCTGAGCTTTTTTATCAATAAGGTTTCAAGCATTAGAGCTCTCATAAGCCCTCCTTCTTACGACCCCTCCGTCTCCGTCACACGCTCTGCTGTCTTCAGTCAGTTTGAGCTCGTCACCCTGTCTTCCTTAACTGACATCACTGGTCGTATGAAACCTGCTGGATCCCCAAATGATCCCATCCCACCTCGTCTTTTTAAAGAGGTTTTTCACACCGTGGCTCCTCATGTGTCCCAAATTATAAATGACAGCTTGGCATGTGGACAGGTACCAGCGAGCTTTAAACATGCAGTTGTGACACCACTGATTAAAAAACCTAGCCTAGACCCCACAGTAATGTCCAACTTTAGACCCATCTCAAAACTGCCCTTCATATCTAAGATCTTGGAGAAAATTGTTTACAATCAGTTAACATCATACTTAAACGACCACAACCTTCTTGAACAGTTTCAATCTGGCTTTAAAACTCATCACAGCACTGAGTCTGCGCTGCTGAAAGTCTTCAACGACATTCTTTTAGCCGCAGACTCTGGTGACTGTGTAGTTTTTATGTTGTTGGACTTGACTGCTGCCTTCGACACAGTAGACCATCACATCCTCCTGTCTCATCTGGAGAACTGGGTGGGCATTCAGGGTCCTGCTCTACAGTGGTTCAGATCCTATTTGACTAACCCTATCTCTGTTAGAGCCTCTGTCCCCTGGTGGATCTCGGAGAGTGGGGGTGCCTATTGGGGTCAGTGGGGGAGCTGGTCCCCTGGGGGGGCATTGCCACCTCAGTTCACCTCCCCATCCCGACGTCCTCCTCCGCCCACTCCTCCACACCACCACTCAAACAGGATTTTGGGGTTCAGGTGCACTACTGAGCTACGGGGAGAATCATACATCTCCGTGGCTGGTGGGGTCCTGGGCCCTAATTTTAATATACAACTTAGACACTCACTTATAACACTCTCACGACACAGGCATATATAGGATCTGGAGTGGGCACATGATCGCACTTAGGTGGTGGGATGTACTACCATTTCCACCTCCCCGGACCTGTGCCCACTCTCATATGTAGCATGTAGACATTTAGGGTTCTGTGCGGAGATGAGGGGTGAACGGGCGCCGCCTGCTCTCTGGGCAAGAGGTGGGTCTGTGCCGGTCGCCACCTCATCCCCCCATTTTAAACGCACTGTATAACAACATGCATCAACACCATATTCGAGTGGGAGGAGGAGGAAGTGGGTCTGTTCATAATTTATTTATGCATATATAGATTTATTTATTTATTTTATTTTTATTTATTTTTTTTTCCCCTTTCACAAACACCTCCTTTCTCCGTGTGACACTAGGGGTCGGGGATGGAGGGGGGGGGCGCATTGTTGGGGTCTGGGCTGTGGGTGGGCTTTGGGCCTTGGGGGCGGTCAGTGTTGGGGCCGGTGCTTCGGTTCCTCCTGGGCTGTTCCGATTCTTTTAATCTAGGTTCCTGGTTGCGATGGCCGGCACTCTGACCGGGGTGGCTGCCGGCTTTCGGCAGGGGGTCGGCTATGGTAGTGTACGTGTGGTCATTGGTGGTGTAGGGCGGCGGTTGGGGGCGTGGCTTCGCCTCATCCGGGCACTGGCTGGTCTTCCTGTGTGGCATTTGCAGTGGGGGTGCTGTGTGTGTGGGGGGGTGCATGGGTGGCGTGCTGGGGCGTCTCCGGGCCTATGGTGCGGGGCTCTTGATGCGAGAGCCGGCCCTCCTCGGCTGCGGCTCCCTGCTGCTCTGCCCCTTGGGCTGGGGCCGGCCTGTGGTCGCTGTCAGGTAGATGGTGCATGCGGTTGGCCCGACAGAGATTCTGTCGGGCTATCTGTGTGTGCCTGTTGGTTGCTCGGGTTGGGTTTTTGGTGGTCCCCCCTCTCTTGGATCAATTTGGGCCCCACGTTTGGTGTGGGGCCCACTCCCCCCGGTCGTGCCCCCCTTTGGCGGGGGACTCCCTTGCCGCCGGTGCATTGGTGGCTCTCGGTGTCTGGGCTGGGTGGTGGGGTGCACGTCGGTCCGCCCTGGTTGCTGCCTGGCGGGGCCTGGGTGCCCTGGCTCTGTCGGGGCTCTGCTAGGGGGTGGTATGGCCTCGGGGCTTGGGGCTCGGTGTCCATGGCCGGATCTACTTGGGGGGGGCATGGGTCGCTGGCCGGGCCTGTGGGCTTGTCGTTGCAGCTTCCTGGAGGCTCTGCATTGTGGTGGCTGGGGTCACCCGGTTCTTTCCTCTGCTCCTCTCTGGGGGGGTGCGGTTCTCCCTGTTGGGAGACTCTTGGGGCTCCAGGCCTGTGGGCCGCTGTGTGTCTGTGGCTCCGGTCCTCCCTATGTTGCCATTGTGTCCTGGGGGGGCGGGTCTGTGGGCCCCCGCGTCCACTATTGGGCATTCTTTTGGAGAAATCTGGTGGTGGTGGGCGTGCTTGCGCGGGTGTTTGGATTCAGGTGCTTTGACAGATGCACGCTAGGTTGGGTAGTGGTGGAAGCTAGATGATTCCTTGTGCGATGTCGAATGTTTCATGGTGATATTGTCGGTGGCATTGTGCTGTGCATGTTGTTTTGTCATGGTGGTCTCTCGCCTTATATTCTTCTTTTTTATTATTTATTTATTCTTCTTTCTTCTCTTTCTTTAAAAAAAAAAAAAAAAAAAAAAAAAAATTGAGCGATGATGATAAGTTCATTGAAACACTTCACAATGTTTCTACACTTAAACTGAGCTCACAAAAAAAAAAAAAAAAAA
>NC_056513.1:30560979-30596517 GCF_014905685.2 Nematolebias whitei | reverse complement strand
AAAAAAAAAAAAAAAAAAAAATAGAAGAGGTGTTGGAAGAAATAGATAACAGGAAAGAATAATAACTCGGCTACGGTTAGGTCATTCAGGACTTAATGCAACGTTACATATAATGGGGAAACATGACACAGGAAGGTGTGAGTTTTGTGGGGAAAGTGAAACTATAGAACATGTAATGTATGTCTGTAGGAAATACCAGAAAGAAAGAACAGAAATGATAATGAGTCTTGAACGAGAAAAAGAACAGTATAATCTTTTACACTTATTAGGGAAAAAATATTTTGATGCAAGTCTTAAGATTATTTTTCGTTATCTAATAGTAACGGGGTTAATTAAAAGAATATAGTTGTTTTTTTCTTTTTTTTGCTTTTTGCTTGCTAGTCCTGATTCACACTCCTTACTGGTGGTGGCGGTAATGCACCAAATGTTGTTTGCCAACCGCCATAAAAAACCAAGAAGAAGAAGAATGCCCACATGTGGGTGTGGTTGAATCCAAGATGGCAGCATGTCAGTTGTTTGCTCTGAGTCTCCTCTTTTGTCTTCTTAGCTTTTGTTTGTAAATCCAGTTTTAATTTATTTTTAAATCAAATTTTAATGTTATTTTATGCTCTATGCATATGTTTGTTGATAAGACTAGAAGGAAACGCTACAAATTGAAGACTGGCCTTTCTTCAGAGTTGTTCGCTGAGAAGCACCATTTTAAAGTCTGTGGTGTTTGTTGAAGCACAGTTGGACTATCCTGGTGCCTCCTCGCTCAAACCACCTTCCCTATTTCATAGCCTGTGGCCTATTCCATCTGTCCAGGCCCGCTCCAATTGCTGCCACTGCTCTGCAGCCTGAGTGGAGGCCTGCACTGTTTACCTCGTTATGCAGCCTGGGGCCTGCTCTGTCTACCCTGTCCCATAACTTGAGGCTCGGCTCATCTGTCCTGCTCTGCAGACCGCTGTATCCACCCAGTGCTGCTGCATTCTTTTGTCGTTCCACTCTGCATCTGGTTGGTCTACTCCCTGGGATCTGTATCACCTGCCTTGTGTGATCAAACTACTCTTCATCAGTCTTGCAGCAGATAGCCTCCATTCAACTCTGCTCTGTGACCTTCACCAGCCTTTGAGCAGCTAACTCCCACTAGCCAGTGGCTGCAAGCTGTATTCTGCTGCTGTTTTCGTCATAGATCTAGGTTGCGTTGAAGCCTTCTGTGAGGATCTTCAACACCATACTGAGGCCTGTGCTATTGACAGAGCATTCTCTCTCAACCATTCTTCATCAATCTACAAATTGTTGAGAGTTGTGAACAATGGCTTTTCCTACCTCCTTATTCCTTCTCTCGACAGTGTGGAGCTTGGGAACAAGTACTTATCCCTGGGTGAGCACTTCGAACTATGTATTTTATGTATTTTACCTGTGGGGCAACACTCATAGTGGTAGTACATTCAGTACAACAACCAATTCATATCACCCAGGGCACAAACTTGTCATTGCATGTGTCTAGAGATTTACCTCATTTTCAAAGCCTTTAAATGTTACATACGCTCATGCTTCTTGGGAAATCCAGCATCACTATACAGTAACTTATGCATCAGATTCTTTGTGCTTCGTGACAAGGCAGAGGCTGTTGATTCTTTTATTATTACTTTAATCCGGGAATGTGAAGCCTAACCGTGGTCCTGATTTTCTTCATGTCCAGACTCCCTCTGGCTTTAAATCCTTGCCTGGCCTTAAAATTGTTTATCTTAATGTCCATAGCTTGCTTTCTAAGATGGATACGGTTAGAATCTGAGTTGATTCAACAGATATTCTTGAAATCTCTGAAACTTGGTTGACCACGTCAATAACAGATGCAGATATAGACATTGCTGGATGTAATGCTTATTGCACTGATAGACCTAGAAAAGGTGGTGGTGTTCCTATTTATGTTAAATCAAGATTTGATGCCTCCACAGTCCTCTCTCAATCCATCTCCAAACAATTGGAATTGCTAGGTTTAAAGGTGGACATTTCCAAAGTTTTTTGCATAACTGTTGTGTGATGGCAGCACGCTGGTGCAACTGGTAGAGCTGCTGCCTTTCAACGAGCAGGTTACGTCCTGGGACATAGACAGATGAATTCTAGACTTGGACAACAACTGTCACATTCCTCAAGTCCAGCCACTCCTGAAACAGAGACAACAGAAGCAGAAGCATCTGTCAGACTGTTAGTGTTTTTTTTAAATTCCTCCATAATGCATCTCCTTGGGCAGCATGGTGGCACAACTGGTAGAGCTGCTGCCTCTCAGCGAGCAGGTTACCCTGGTTCAAATCCCAGTCATGGGGCTTTTCTGGGTAGAGTTTGCATGTTCTTTCCGTGCACGCATGGGTTTTCTCTGGGTACTCCGGTTTCCTCCCACAGACCAAAAACATACATGTTAGGCTGATTTAGTGTTCTAGTAATAGAGACCGGTCTTGGTCTTAAGACCGGTCTCAAGACCACTTTTTGATGGTCTCGGTCTTGTCTCAGACTCGACCGCATTCGGTCTCGATCTTTTCTCGGTCTCAGACATTGAGGACTCGGGATTTTATTTCAAAACCACAACTGTGGAAATATCACTAAATTGCCTGAATATTGTCCAGATTATTTGTTAACATCTTTGCTTTTTTTTGGATGCAAAACGTACTGGTTCAAATCCAAGTGATAACGTGACTCACTGTTAAATACATTTTTTGTTACTGCTGTCACTTCCACCCCTTTTCACTCACACGCGTCACTCGCAGTGTGGCCAGATTGAATGCCAGGAAATTGAATGCGCTGAATGCTAGGAAACACCTTGTAACTATGACTTTCCTTCTCTCCATTGATTACAGTGACATTTACATGAATGCTCCTACAAGCACCCTGCAGATGTTGGATGCTGTCTATCATGGTGCACTAAGATTCATAACTGGCTGTGATTATCGTCCCCACCACTGCACCCTGTATTCACTGGTTAACTGGTCATCATTAACTTCACGCAGCCTCTCTCACTGGTACATTTTCATCTTTAAATCACTTCTTAGTCTGCTGCCTTCATACATCTCCTCCTACATGTCTCTGCGTGAGTGCAGCTACAGCGTGCGCTCTCAGTACATTACCTACAGTGTTCCCCCAGTGAGGACTGAACTTGATAAAAGGGCCTTCTCCTACTCCGCTCCTGTTTCCTGGAATTTTTTGTAAAAAGATCTGAAGCTCTCGACCTTGACCTCTCTAAGTGGCTTTAAGAATCTGTTGGACTCCTGGCAAGGACCAATGCAGACGTTCCTGTTTTTAGTTTTCTACATTCGCCCTATAATCTAGCTGTTTTTGCTTTTTTTGTCATCTTATTTTAATTTGTAAAAAAAAATGTGTATGCCTTTTTATAATTGTCTATTGTTGTCGCTGTTGTCCATTGCTGTTATCATTCTTTGTTGAAATCAGGTCTCTAGGCTCAATGGGATTAACCAGTCTAAATAAAGGCTGAATGAAAAAGATTGGGTGGTTTACTGCCAATTGGATGGTTTTCATTCTGATTTTGCTGGGAACTCTGGGAAGATTTTTGTTGGACTGTTGCATTTTGCCACATATTGTTAAATTTCCTTGGCTTGTACTGATGTGCATTCATGTTCAAACAGTAAATATACTGTAACAATATATCGATTGGGTGGATTTTTGCCCCTCCCTGGGCTGCCACCTTACCGTGGTGGAGGGGTTTGAGTGTCCCAATGATCCTAGGAGCTATGCTGTCAGGGACTTTACGCCCCTAATAGGGTCACCAAAGGCAGACAGGTCCTAGGTGAGGGACCAGACAAAGTGCAGCCCAAACACCCCTATGATGAGTAAAAAAAATGGACTTGATGTTCCCTCGCCCGGACAAGGGTCACCGGGGCCCCACTCTGGAGCCAGGCCTGGAGGTGGGGCACGCGGGCGAGCGCCTGGTGGCCGGACTTTTACCCATGGAGCTTGGCCGGGCAGAGTCCGAAGAGGAGACATGGGTCCCCCTTCCCATGGGCTCACCACCTGTGGGAGGGGCCAAAGGGGTAGGGTGCAATGTGGGATGGGTGGTGGTCGAGGTTGGGGACCCTGGCGGTCTGATCCTTGGCTACAGAAGCTGGCTATTGGGACATGGAATGTCACCTCACTGGTGAGGAAGGAGCCTGAGCTGGTGTGCGAGGTTGAGAGGTTCCGACTAGAAATAGTCGGACTCACCTACGTATAGGCATGGCTCTGGCTCTGGAACCAGTTTCCTTGAGAGGGGTTGGACACTCTTCCACTCTGGAGTTGCCCCTGGTGAGAGGTGCCGAGCAGGAGTGGGCATACTTATTGCCCCCTATCTTGGTGCCTGTGTGTTGGGGTTCACCCCGGTGAATGAGAGGGTGGCCTCCCTCCGCCTATGTGTGGGGGGACGGGTTCTGACTGTCATTTGTTCTTATGCACCAAACGACAGTTCAGATTATCCACCCTTTTTGGAGTCCTTGGAGGGGGTACTGGAAAGTGCACCTCCTGGGGACTCCCTTGTTCTGCTGGGGGACTTCAATGCTCATGTGGGCAATAACAGTGAGACCTGGAGGGGTGTGGTTGGAGGAACGGCCCCCCTGATCTGAACCAGAGTGGTGTTCTGTTGTTGGACTTCTGTGCTTGTCATGGATTGTCCATAACGAACACCGTGTTCAAGCATAAGGGTGTCCATATGTGCTCTTGGCACCAGGACACCCTAAGCCACAGTTCGACAATCGACTTTGTCATCGTCTCATCTGATCTGCGCCCACATGTCTTGGACACTTGGGTGAAGAGAGGGGCGGAGCTGTCCACTGATCACTACCTGGTAGTGAGTTGGCTCCGATGATGTGGGAGGATGCCGGTCAGACCTGGCAGACCCAAACGTATTGTGATGGTTTGCTGGGAACGTCTGGCAGAGTCTCCTGTGAGACGGAGCTTTAACTCCCACCTCCGAGAGAACTTAGAACATGTTTCAGGGGAGGTGGGAGACATTGAGTCCAAGTGGGCCATGTTCCATGCCTCTATTGTCGAGGCGGCTTACCGGAGCTGCGGCTGCAAGGTTGTCGGTGCCTGTTGCGGCGGCAACCCTCGAACCTGGTGGTGGACACCATCAGTGAGGGATGCTGTCAGGCTGAAGAAGGAGTTCTATTTGGACTTTTTGGCCTGTGGGACCCAGGAAGCAGCTGATGGGTACCGGCAGTCCAAGTGACATGCGGCTTGGGTAGTTGCTGAGGCAAAAACTCGGGCATGGGAGGAGTTCGGAGAGGTCATGGAGAATGACTTCTGCATGGCTTCGAGGTGATTCTGGTCCACCATCCAGTGTCTCGTGGGGGAAAGCGGTACACCACCAACACTGTTTATATTGGGGGTGGTATGCTGCTGACCTCAACTCGAGATGTCGTGGGTCGGTGGGCAGAATAGTTTGAAGACCTCCTCAATCCCACTGGCACGTCTTCCACTAAGGAAGCAGAGCCTGGGGACTGTGGGTCAGGCCCTCCAATCTCTGTTGCTGAGGTCACCGAGGTGGTTAAAAAGCTCCTCGGTGGCGGGGCCCCAGGGGTGGATGAGATTTGCCCAGAGTTCCTTAAGGCTCTGGATGTTCAATTGAATTCAATTCAGTTTATTTATATAGCACCAAATCACGACAAAGTTGTCTCAGGGCACTTTACAGGAACATTCACATACAGAAAAGCCAATTAGTAAAGTTCTCTATCTAAGGAATCCAGCAGACAAGTTGGATCTTGGCTTCGTTGCAGTCTCCCATCCTGAGCAAGCACACTGGCAACAGTAGAAAGGAAAAACTCCCTTTTAAAAGGAAGAAACCTCCAGCAGAACCAGGCTCAGGACAAGCGGCCATCTGCTTTAACCGGCTGGTTGAGAGGACAGGAAGAACAGACAAACGAACACAGAACGGTAGGTCCAGGTATAGGTCCAGGTGTATCTGAAAAACAAAAAAACACATGTTAAGGATAGAAAAAATAATTACAAATACAAAACAGGTTGAGCAGAGTAAGTAAAGACAGTAGCAGAGTGAAAATTGTGGTCAGTTTGTCCTCTAGCAGTCTAAGCCTATAGCAGCATAACAGCATGTTGTAGGGTTGTGTTGGCTTACGCAACTCTGCAATATTGTGTGGACATCGGGGGAAGTTCCCCTGGATTGGCAGACCGGGGTGGTGGTCCCCCTATTCAAAAAGGGGGACCGTAGAGTGTGTTCCAACTACAGGGGGATAACGCTCTTAAGCCTCCCTGGTAAGGTCTATTCGGGGGTTCTGGAGAGAAGGGTCCGTCGGATACTTGAACCTCGGATTCAGGAGGACCAGTGCGGTTTTCGTCCTGGTCGTGGAACACTGGACCAGCTCTACACTCTCAGTAGGGTCCTGGAGTGTGCGTGGGAGTTTGCCCAACCGGTCTACATGTGCTTTGTGGACTTGGAGAAGGTGTTCGACCACGTCCCTCGGGGAACCCTGTGGGGGGTACTCTGGGAGTATGGGGTACGGGGCCCTTTGATACGGGCTGTTAGGTCCCTGTATGACCGGTGTCAGAGCCTGGTCCATATTGCCGGCAGTAAGTAGGGCTTGTTCCCGGTGAGAGTTGGACTTCGCCAAGGTTGCCCTTTGTCACCGATTCTGTTCATA
This sequence comes from Nematolebias whitei, assembly GCF_014905685.2. Taxonomy (NCBI): domain Eukaryota; kingdom Metazoa; phylum Chordata; class Actinopteri; order Cyprinodontiformes; family Rivulidae; genus Nematolebias; species Nematolebias whitei. Next base: position 30,589,897 of record NC_056513.1, on the reverse strand, counting down.
ACTTTTATAGACAGAATTTCTAGGCACAGCCAAGGTGTTGAGGGGATCCATTTTGGTGGCCTTGGGATTGCGTCTCTGCTTTTTGCAGATGATGTGGTCCTGTTGGCTTCATCAGATCATGATCTACAGCTTTCGCTAGAGTGGTTCGCAGCCAAGTGCAACACGGCCGGGATGAAGATCAGTTCCTCCAAATCCGAGGCCATGGTCTTGAGCCAGAAAGGGTAGAGTGCCCTCTCTGGGTCAGGGAGGAGGTCTTGCCCCAAGTGGAGGAGTTCAAGTATCTTGGGGTCTTGTTCACGAATGAGGGAAAAATGGAATGTGAGATCGATAGGCGGATAGGTGCAGCGTCTGTAGTAAAGCAGGCACTGTACAGGTCTGTCGTGGTGAAGAGAGAGCTGAGTCCAAAGGCGAAGCTCTGAATTTACCGATTGATCTACGTTCCTATCCTCATCTATGGTCATGAGCTTTAGGTTGTGACCGAAAAAACGAGATCTCGGATACAAGCGGCCAAAATGAGTTTTCTCCGCAGGGTGTCTGGGCTCTCCCTTAGAGACAGGGTGAGAAGCTCGATCATCCGGGAGGGACTCAGAGTAGAGCCGCTGCTTCTCCACATCGAGAGGAGCCAGTTGAGGTGGCTCGGGCATCTGTTTAGGATGCCTCCTGGACGCCTCCCTGGTGAGGTGTTCCGGACACGTCCCACCGGAAGGAGGCCCAGAGGAAGACCCAGGACACGCTGGAGGGACTATGTTTCTCGGCTGGCCTGGGAACGCCTCGGGATTCCCCCGGAGGAGCTGGCCCAAATGGCTGGGGAGAGGGAAGTCTGGGCCTCCCTACTTAGGCTGCTACCCCCGCAACCCGTCCCCGGATAAGCGGAAGAAAATGGATGGATGGATGGATGGATTTTTGTCTGATATGGCGGTTTTTAACAGATTTTTCGTCTGCAAAACCTTTACTCCAAGAAAATGAGGTGATTGTCTGGGCGCGGGAGAAGATGTCTGCCAAATCATCAATTATAAAATTTCCCTATTTAAATCATAAAGAATATACTTGTAACTAATGTAATTATATAGTTATCCTTGGTCTTGACTTCGGACTTATGAAGATTGTTTTGCCACTGGAGTATTTTTAAGTCTTGGCATGTGATGAAACTGCTTCCAATTTAACAGATGTGTAATTTTATTGTTGAATCATTTTAAGTTAGGTCACAGAATGTCTGATTTCTTTGTGTAGCTTTGAAAATTTGTAAAAGATTTTATATTCATTCAAAAGCAAACTTGAAGTTGTAGTATGGAACTTTTATATAAATTATTTAATAAAAATTTTATGTTTTTATTTTATTTGAGGTCTTGGTCTCGACTTGGTCTTGAACCCTAAAATTCTTGGTCTTGACTTGGTCTTGGTACACTCTGGTCTTGGTCTTGACTTGGTCTCGGGTTAGGTGGTCTTCAATGTTGCCAGTTATACAACAATTATCGTATTTATACGACACTTTTGCCCTCTGTAAGATGTACGATGAATAATCCCCAAAAATTCAATTAAATTCAATTCGAAACGGACAGATCGTTTGAATGGGAGCTTGTGGTTAATTTTTTACCTCGAAGTGAAACACCTGCCGAGGAGTTTACTCCCAGGATTTTCCCATGGAGATAACAGTTTTAAAAGAATCCTTTGTTTTAAAAAAGGACATTCTCTTTTCAGGAGATGAACAGCGACACCTATTTGACGAACATTGCATGTGATTTCTACAGTTTCAGAACTGAAGGCTTGTTATTTTAAAAGTCTGTTAAAGTAACTTCTCTAAGATAATCATGTTTATTTTTCTCCTTTTAAAACAAGTGTGGCTTTTTAAAAGGCAGACAATTAAAACGGACTGTTATTTTATATTAAAACATGACAGAGTTTATGAACCATATCTCGTCTGGTGGGAGGTCCTAAGTCAATCTGTAACACCCAGACAGACTTTTCACCTCTCAGTTCTTCTCCACCACTGACTACACACTTCACCGCTCCTTCTACATGAGGCCACTTCAACTTCTTCCCTAGTGAGATGTCCGGGGAAGAAGCTTTTCTGCGAACGTCTCAGGACGAGAGAAACCTGGCATTAGAGTGAGGTCCGAACCAGAGACATCAATCACCGCAGAGTGATAAAATCACAGCTGACTTCAGAGCCAGTGGCCGGACCTTCGTCCCTCCAACGGTGATCGGTGACTTTTGAGGACACAATCCACCTTTCAGTCACCAGAGCCTCTCAGGCCTTGCTGGTATCATCATAAGCAGGTGTGGACATTCTGACAGTTTATTCTGGTGAGAGAGACCTTTCAATGCACTTTCTGGTGACTTTACATTCACAATGATATTAATTTAGATACACCACAGTTAATTTAATCCAAGGTTCTGCCTTTTATAAAAAGTTATACTGGATTTTAATAATCAAATAACCTTTGACAAGGTAATTTTGTTATTAATTTGTGTATTAATTTTTATGAATAACCTTCATCAGAGTATTATTTTTATAATAAAATACATAAAAATCAACTAAATTTGTGATTATTTTGACATATCTGTGTGTATTAACTGATTTAATGCTCTTTAAACACGAGCAAGAATTCATGTTTCAGTTACATTTGAGGGTAGAGACTGATATTTCCTCTGAAAAGAAGTGGTGCCCACGCATAATGAGGTTATTTGCATAATAAATGCATATCTTTTGAGCTTAACTCATAACTAATAAATTATATAGATATCCGATCAACAAATCCCTCTACAATGCTGACGTGAGCGGGCAAGCGCTGAGAAGCAGTGTGCACGCCTTCATCAACGCTGTGCCGTTTGAGTGAAGGCTGCAGGCGCCGTGGAAGCACGCATTTGCTTCGGTGAAGTGCATGCCGCTCCTGCTGAGAGCGAGGTTTCTCACTGGACATGTTCTGCGGTCTCACATTTATGCTGATGCGAGCCAGTGAGCGCTGGGGAGCGGTGTGCGTGCCTTCATCAACGCAGCGCCGTTTGAGTGAAGGCTGCTCGCATTGTGGGAGTGTGCGTTTGACACCGCTTCAATGAGAAGTGTACAGCTAGGCTGAAAATGAGTTATTCCACTGAACTTGTTCTGCGGACCACATTCGCTTTCGACTGTTGTGTCATGCGAGCGTCTCGTCTTTATTTTGGAGCAACGGTGATTCTGAAAAACCTTTTTTAACGACACTGGCTCATTCTGTGTGGAGGATGTGTGCCCAGCCGCTGTGAGTTCATCCGAGCTGACAGACTGGCTAAAAACAGACACTTTAATCATTGAATGTTCATGTTTTATTTCAGAACTCGTGTCATTTTTACACACACCCTCCGCAGACCGTCATTTTTTGAATCTTTTCCCCCATGAGCTCTGCGATTTGTTGGCCCAGGGCGCGCCTGTTGGTGATCTCTGGGAAAACGCTGAACTGCTGGTTGCTGGGATGAGGAAGGCTGGTCTCTGACGGGTGGGGCTGGCGGTGGAGCGGAGCGAGAAGACGCTGCTGCGGCCGTGGAACGTCATTGCTGTTGTTGTCTCTGCTCACGATGATCCTTCCAGGGGGCAGTATGAGACGCGCAGCTTGATGAGGTGGTCTCTGACACCTCCTCTGACTTTTTCGAGTTTTCCAGCATGGCCTTGAAACTGCTCCCGAACAGCGCGTCCGTCGTGATGGGGCCCTCCATCAGGTCTTTGTGCAGTTTTTCCGGCAGAGAGGGGGAGTGACAGAGCCAGGTGGACTTCTGAATCATCGTCATCCACGCTGCAATTCGGGACAGGCAGACAGCAAAAGAGGCGCACATGTTGAGGATTACATCAGATGCCTTGCAAAGGGAGCTCTCGGTCTCCTCAGGCAGATCTGCGGTCTCCAGCCTCTTGGAAATGCTGTACGCCAACAGTGCCACATTGTTGTTTGCTGCGGCCGCCTGGAACGCACACTGGTGAGCTCAATTGGAGAGAGTAGTCACCGTCTGGTCATGTTTCCCAGGAGGGACAGGACATATCTCTAACCTGGACAGCTTCGCTCCGAAAGCTTCCTCCAGGCTAGGCTCTGGGGGGGGTACCGAGGGAAAGTTCCGCTCGGTGAACCCCTCGACTCTGGTGATGGGAGCGAAAGTGGAGACGGGCGCCCTCAATTTACCAGGACTGGTCGCAGCCTCGTTCCAATAGGACGCCACTGCTGGAAAACAGGGCCAGATGGGATCAGGACGGCGAGCCGGAGTGGAGCCAAACCTTCCCGCTAGATCATCCGATCTGGGCGGGGGGAGAAGAGGGACGGAAAGTCCCTTCGTGTCAGCAGCTTCCTGGATAATGTCGGGCAGCTCAGAGAGGAGGGCACCGATGGCAGGGAGCGATGTGGCCGTTGAGGCGGGAAAGCCCGGAGGGAGTGAGCATCCACTCGGCCCCCCTCGTTCCAACACTACACTCTCCGAGAGGGAGCGAGCATCAGGGCTGCTGCTGACGTCGCCTGTCCCAGAGGAACCATCTGATTCGCTCTGAGAGCCGGCGTCAAAGAAGTCGATCGCATCTTCCAGCGAACAGTCTCCCGCCACGGACAGGCAGTCCTCGACTTTAGCCTTAAACAAGGCTGCTCTCCTCTGCCTTTCCTCCGGAGGAAGGAGGTCACAGAGGCGGAAAGAGGAGGCGCAGGTGACGTGGCGGGGACCCAGGCATCCATCGCAGGTGTCGTGCCGGTCAAAACTTCGCAAGTAGCCGGTCTTGCAGGACGGACACAGGCGGATGGTGGTGTTGGACATCTTGTTGAAGGTCAGTGCTATTAACTTGCTGAAGAAAATTGGAAGCTGATTACCCGCTCTTAACGTAATTTATACGGACCGGGTAGGGCCCACACAGCAGGTGGGCATGGACTAAACTTTTCAGTGTAATGCTTTGCATGATGTGATTAAACCCACTAAGCGACAGCTCTTAAAGGGCGAAGCCTATACGGAATAGAACTGATTCTTTCCACAACAGCTTACTCCAAAGTGGAACAAACCAGTTCTGCTTGTGATAAGATGGTCTATTTGGTACGCCCCCTCCTCCATTGCGGCCCTCTTCTGTTTCAGTACAAAAAAAGAAACTGTCCAGATGGCCTGACTGAAAAATGTTGGATTGTATACCTGGATTATTGAGCATGAACTTGGTTGTTTTTTTTTATTGTTTGACATTTTCTTTTAACTGTGTAATTTTTTTTTGTTCATTCAACTTTTATTTAGACAGGTTAATCCCATTGAGCCTTGGGGACTCATTTACAAGAGAGACCTGATTTTAACAAAGAATAATGAACAGAAACCTGCTCTCCATCAGAGCAGTGTATTTTCCCAGCGTTCCTGAACAGGCGAGCGGATATCATGTCGAGGGGCGGTCCCCATCACAGAGACTGGAGCCTCCATTCCGAGCTGTTTTCTCGGATTTGGGGCAGGTTTTTGGCCGAGCAGCAGTGGATCTGTCCGCCACACGGGAGAATGCCCAGTGTCAATTGTGGTTCTCACTGAGCCCACGAGACGACACAGCGTTAGGAGTGGACGCCTTCGCTCACAGCCCGTGGCCAAAAATGCTCCTTTATGCGTTCCCTCCAGTCCTGCCGATAACCCCGACCCTGAACTGGGTCCGGGAGGAAGAACCGTCAGTCATCCTCGTAGCTCCCGAACGCATATGCGCTACGTGGTTCCCGAATCGGCAGCAACTGATATCTGGTCGGCTGTAGAAACTGCTGTGGGGGGTAGCTCTCCTCCAGACAGGAAGAGCGATCAGGAGTCGCCCAGAAATAGGTCAGCATCTTTGGGTCTGTCCGCTGAACAGATCCGATTAGAAAAGATGGGCCTCCCACAGCATGTGGTGCGTACGTTCAGGCCACATGAGCTGCTTCCACCACAATGCTGCACACATCAAGTGGACAGTTTTTTCAGTGCTGGTGTGCAGAGAAAGGCGTGGAGGCCATCTCATGGCCACGAGGTGGCATTCTGTCCTTTCTGCAGCAGCTGATGGACAGAGATCTGGCGTTCAGCACAATTAAAACTTATGCTGCAGCTATTTCTTCCTGTCACGAGGGCTTCGGTGACAAATCAGTTCTTAATCACCCATTGATGAAGCGTTTCCTGAAAGGTGTACGGAGACACAGACCGGTGTCACGTCCACTAGCTTCACAGTGAGATCTAATGATGGTCCTGCACGCTCTGATCAAAGCTCATTCTGAGTTTTTAGATCAAGTTTTACTTAAATTTCTGTCATTTAAAACAGCCCTGCTGTTAGTTTTGATGTCGGCAAAGAGAGTGAGTGTTTGTTTGCTCTCTCTGTTACTCCCTCATGTCTCAGAATTCAAGCTGACGGCAGTTCAGCTGTACTGCATTTTAACCCTGCTCTGAAAAGCATCATAAGCTCATTCAGATCGAGAGTGATAACCTTGGATGGGTTTTATCCTCTTCCTCATAATTCTGAGGAGGAAGCAACATCTCACCTCCTTCTGTCCCATCCGCACATTTTTCATGTTACGTGGTGCACACGGCCACACTGCGCCGTTTTCAGCGTATGTTTGTGCTGTAGATTCTAAGAAACTTTATTAATTTGATAATCTGTTTAATGAGGCCAAAAGCAAATGTTTTTTAACTTACAACTGTGTTCAACAGAACTTGTTTTTAACAGATTCTGAGAAGTGCTTGAAGTTGACCTGTACTAGTTTAAAAGTACCAGGAATTTCTGGGAGTAAGACCAACTGTTTGTTTAAGACCGTTTCCCGTCAGAACTGTTTTGATAACTCAGAATTGTTTTAGCAACGAGTGCTGGTTTATGTCAAGCTAACCTAGGAATAATTTGTTTATCTCAAGTGTTTTCCTAAAATAAGAAAGGACTGATAAAGTGTTATGTAACCTTCTGACTTCTGACGTCAATGGAAGGTATAAAAAAGATACTGTACTACATTTAGAGCAAGGGTTCTGCCTTTTGAGGTCCCGGAGGTATCCCTGGCTATTCGGCCTACGGGCTAAGCTTCAAATAAACCCCCATTTGCTGTCAAACAGAACCAAGGTGTCTACTCCAATGTCCAGAGGACCAGATTGAACTTTTTGGGGTTTTTCTACCTGGATTATTGAGCATGCATCAGGACAAGGTGTCTACTGTTTTATTTAATGAACTCAAAAGTATTAATGTAGATGCCACTACATTGTGGCGCAACAACGTGGAATGAGTCTTTGGGAAACTGGTCTTCTCTTCAGCAGCGTGAATCCAGGATGTTGGGCCCATATTCAAGGTAATTATGATTTTTTTTTTAAATAAAAGATTCCTGTTCACGTCTGCTGCTGAGATGACTGGACCCCAGGCTTTTAACCAGACACTGTTTGTTTCTGTATTGATAGCAAAAAATCTTTAAATCTGTCGACAGATTGCAGCTGAAAGAATTACAAGTGATATATAAAAATAGTAATAACTTGTGCAGTTTACGAACAGCAACAATCTTGTGAAATTGGGAAAAGATACAGCTGTGATAAAAAAGAGGCCAGAGAACGGAAAAAAGTTTCCGATGTGATAGCAAGAGTTGCTGATTTTGTGCCAGAGAAGTTCTGGAATTTAGGACAAGGGTCCTTGTGTTTTTGAGACGACAGAGTCGGTCTATATTGTGTATTGATTTTAAGATGAGAGACGACTATTGTGTTGGATCCCAGAAAACATGTAAAAGTGTTTTTCTGAAGAGCTAAGCTATATTTTCATGTTGTGTGAAAGAATGTGAAGTGGTTTTAGGCCTGAAGTAAACATATAAAATAATCAGTGATAAATAAATACCGGTACACAATTTTAGTTACTAACATTTAAACTTTTAAACTTAAAAAAAAAGTAAATAAATAAATAAATCATAATAAAATAAAATGCAATCTCTAAAATATATGATATCATTAATTTTTATGTTGATAAAAGGAGCTCCATAAAATAATATAAAATAATATAAAATAATATATATATATATATATATATCATAACAGTTAAAAAGTGAGACGCATGGCTTATTTTTATGAAAACCGCATACAGTTTGTTGTCTGCGGACTGCAGGATTGTTCTGCTGTGTGAGGAGGGAAAAAAAGGCAGAGGGAAACATTTGTTTTCGTTTGTCACTTTAAGGCAGAGACTTTGTCGTCGTGTTGCTATGAGGAAAAGAAAACATGAGATGAGGAATGGGACAAAAAACTTGGTTGATGTCTTGTAGGAAAAACACATACACATACAGACACGCACACAAAACACAGAGGGTGAGAGGACTTGTCCACGCAGAGTAGTGGGAAGGAAAAACACACGTTTCGACACAGATGTTGACAGAGTTTGAACACACACATACAAGATAAACGAAAGATACATTCTCGCAACGTGATGGAGAGGTGAACAAACACACAAGCTCATAAGTACATGGAAAAAAAAGGAAAAAGTATAACCGAGTTCTAATTTATGAACGTGCTTTAAAGCCAATAAAATAAACAAACAAACAAAAAGGCTTTAAAAAATGTTAAAACAACAAATCCAACTAAAATATGTTTTTTTCTCTCTATCGGATGACGCTGATTCTGCGCTCTCAGACAATGTGTCAATGTGTTGACAGGAAAAAGTGCTGCCTAAGGGCACTTTTTCACCATATTTCAACACACAACCATCTCACATAAAAAATAAACAAATTTAAACAAGAGGCGATCGTTGAACCCTGGCGCATTAGCAAATTAGGCACACAGACAGTTTTGCGTAAACTTTTGGGGTGACATGCAAAATGTTGAATTGTATAGCTTCTAAAAAATAATAATAATAATAATAAGGATGAAAAAAAAAAAAAAAGAACTCCAGATTTCTAACAGTGGTCTCCAGTAAAAGATTTGCATTCCAAGCGGGGCTGGAGCCCATTCACACACACACCCACACATGCACGCACATGCACACGCACACAGACACACGCACATCCAAAAACACACAGGTTTGTTTTGCTATCTTTGTGGGGCCTTTGCATTGACTTCCATTCATTTTTCATTAATTTCTATAGCCTAACCATGACCTTTATCCATAACCTAACCATTACCAGTACATACCTAACCCTAAACCTAACACATCCTCAATTCACACCTTAGTCCTAAACCTAGCCCCTAACCCACCAACGGGACTTCTTCTTATGGGGCCCGGGCTTTGGGCCCCATAAGGAGCAGTTGGTCCCCACAATGTAGTATAAGTTGGAAAAATGGGCCTCACAAAGTAGCATAAACAAGGACACACACACACACACACAGCTAAAAATAGACGTGAAGTGAGCAGATCTGGAACAAGAACGTCCCAGAATCTGCACCTCACATAACCCTAGAGGTAGATGGAGACTTTGAGTCGCACGCACACTAAGAGAAGCAGAGAGAAGCTTTCAGTAAAATAAATAAAACAAATAAAATAAAATAAAACAACAACAATAATAAATAGATTTTAAAAGTAAGTTGACAACACTGAAAATCGTTTTTTACAGTTTTTTTGTCTTCTGTGACAAAATAACTTTTTACCTTCGTGAGATCTTTCTGACCTGAAAATACAGAGCTAAAATGAATCAAAAGCTGAATGCTTATTGATATTAGAAAGAAAATTAAAACAATAAATTACAAAGTTTAAAACTTTGCTTTAAAACTATTGAAAAATAATAATGTGTTTTAGTATACACCATGATTAAGTAAAAGGAATAATTAATGAGTAACTTGATCATTTGTTATTGTGCTATGGTGGCTGATTCTCGTTGAAGTGTATTCTCTGACAATCATTAATGATAAACAAGCTGTCATAACATGACAGGAGGGGTAGACTACGGAGGCCATGACAAAATGCAGAGCGGCTGAACTGAGAAAAAAAGAAAAAAATGGCACAAAAATCTGAAAGAAGCTGTGGGAAACCTGAACATCTACCATAATCAGCGAAACACAGAGGGGCTGAAATGGACACCTGCAAAAACTGAAAATGTCTTTGGGGGCAAATACAAGGAAAAGACATCTGTGAACTGGAATGGACACTGGACGCAATGAACAAAAATAAAACTGAACTGTAAACGAATAAGCAACCATGAACTCTGCTGAAAAGTAAAAAAAAAGATTGACAGATGTGCACGGACAGTGAGAAGAATTGTTCACCATGAGCATTTGATAATTAAGAGTTCTAATGAAGATTTTAACAAAGTGCTGATAAGGTGTTTTACTGAAATTAATTTTAAAACACAAACAAAATTCTAAAATAAACAAATTTTAAAGGTTATTTAAAGCTAAAAATCACAAGCATTATCTGAATAAAACATACTAGACACTTTAACTAAATCATTAATGAAACAACTTATGGTAAATGGACTGTACTTGTAGAGCGCCTTTCTATCTGATCAAGATACTCAAAGTGCTTTACAACAATCTGTGTCCTCATTTACCCATTCATACAGCTCTATACTAGATCTCTACAAAGATAATTGAACAAATCATTCTAAAGAGACTAATCAGAACTTTATCACATTCTTACACTGATGGGACACACATCAGAGGAAAAGAGGGATTCACTGTCTTGCCCATGGACACTTCGGCATATGACTGCTGGTGGATTTGAGCTCCCAACTCTTGCATTGGAGGACAACTGCTCTAACCACTCAGCCACAGCCGCCCCATGATCAAAACAAAATTTAAACTTTAGTTTGAATAACAAACTGAGTATCATAATGTCGTATGTTGGACCCCGAAGTGGCAGACCGAGGAAGACACGACAACCAGGAATACAAAATAAGTGTTCTTTATTTACAGGTGAGTTGGAGAGACGAGCTGGAAGAGAATGGTGGAGAGGTGAGTATGCAATATTGTTGACTTAGATTCTTGAGATGAACAAAGTTGTCTTACTTGTTGTTGTAGGGGAAGGCGCCAAGGGAGAGTTGAGGTCCTAGTTTCGATGGAGGTGAATAGGTGAGACACGGTGGAGAGAGGAACAGGTAGACCCAGTAATTTGTTTAACCGTTGATGAGACCAGACTCTGCTGCTTTTGTAGGTGCACAGTGGAGTGCTGGACGAGGCCCGTGGAAGGACTTCAGAGGAGCAGGACATGGAGGTCCCATAGGCAGAAGTTGTCCCAGCACAGGAGAGATGTCTGGCTGCAGCTTAAGTAGACAACCACGATCAGTCCTCCTTAGGAAAACAGCAGGTGGATCTCATCAGGGTAATTAGAGATGAGCTGTGGAGAGAGTAAGTGCAGACAGGCCAGGGAGAAACCAGGGATCCTACAGAGCACCCCCACCCCCACCCAAAAAAAAAAGAACCGCCTCTTGGCGGTTTCCACCTCTTTTCAGGGTGGTCCCTAAAAAAGTCAGAGACGAGAGTGGGGTCCAGGATCCATGACCGAGGAACCCATGAATGTTCCTCAGGACCGTAGCCCTCCCAATCTACCAAATATTGAAAACCACGGCCCCGATGTCTCACATCTAGAAGGCATCAGACCATGAACACAGGGTTGTTGTCGATCAGACGGGGGGTGAAGGGAGGTCGGTAGGAGGGTGTAACGGACTGGTACTCACTGGTTTCAGGAGGGAGACATGGAACGTAGGGTGTAACTTCATGGAAGCGGGGAGTTGCAGACGCACATCAGACCTATTTATTACCTTGACCACAGGGAAGGGACCAATGAACTGTGGGGCCAGCTTGCGAGGAGTGTCCTTGAGGGTGATGTCCCTAGTGGACAACCACACCTTCTGCCCGACCTGGTAGGCGGGTGCCTCTGTCTGATGTTTGTCAGCGAACCGTCTGTTTTGTTCGACTGACCTGGAAAGAGCCTTTTTGGTGACATGTCAGGTCCTCCTGCAATGCCTGATGTGAAGGTGTACGGAAGGAACGCCCACATCCACTTCTTGTGAAGGAAACAGAGGGGGGGAGTACCCTAGTGAGGCTTCGAACGGAGACTTCCCTGTAGCAGCGGACACCTGAAAGTTATGGGTGTACTCGACCCATGGTAACTGTTGGGACCAAGAAGATGGGTTATTGAGGGTGGCACACCTTAGCATGGCCTCCAGTTCCTGGTTGCACCACTCAGTCTGGTCATTCAACTGAGGGTGGTATCCTGAGGACAGACTGGTAGAGGCGTCGATTGCCTGGCAGAAACCTCTCCAGACCTGAGAAATAAACTGGGGACCCCTATCTGAAACAATGTCCACAGGGATGCCGTGAAGGCGAAAAACGTGTACGGTTACCAGTTGGGCTGTTTCCATAGCAATGGGGAGCTTAGGAAGAGGGATGAAACGGGCAGACTTGGAAAAATTATCAATAATTGTGCATATGGTGGTGTTACCATCGGAGATGGGTAGCCCAGTAACAAAGTCGAGGGCAATGTGGGACCAGGGGCGGCTGGGGATGGGAAGGGGTAACAACAGCCCCGCCGGGGGTTGATTGCTGTGTTTGCTTCATGCACAGGTAGGACAAGCTGCGACGAAGTCCCTGACATCCTTATCCAGGGTGGGCCACCAAAAGTAAGATTTGGCGAGATGCAGCATGCAGCGGATACCTGGATGACAAGTAAACTTTGCAGAGTGAATTCAGTTAAGTACCTTACTGATGGCAGAGGAAGGGACGAATCTCTTATCCCTGGGGCCAGTACCCGGGTCTGGTTCAGTCTGCTGTGCATCCCGAATCACCTTGTCGATCTCCCACGTCATGGCGCCCACCATGCAGGATGGAGGAAGGATGTTGGTGGGAGTATCGAGTTCTTCAGCCGTGGCGAACTGCCGTGAGAGGGCATCCGGTTTCACATTACGTGACCCTGGAATGTATGAGACGGAGAAATGAAACCTGGCAAAAAACAGTGACCATCATGCTTGCCGAGCGTTGAGTCTCTTTGCGTGCTGTGGATACGCCAGATTCTTATGGTCAGTGAGCACAATAAATGGAGACTCAGCTCCCTCCAACCAGTGGCGCCACTCTTCCAATGCCATCTTTATGGCCAAAAGCTCCCTATCCCCAACATTGTAGTTGCTCTCGGCTGGGGTGAGGCATCGAGAGAAAAAGGCGCAGGGATGAAGCTTGTTATCCTCCACTGACCTCTGAGAGAGAACGGCCCCCACCCCAGATTCGGAGGCGTCCACCTCCACCACGAACTGTCTGTTGACATCTGGGTGAGACAGAATGGGAGCTGTTGAAAACAGAGTCTTGAGATCAGCGAAGGTCTTCTCTGCCTCTGGAGGCCAACTAAACCTCCTGAGGGAGGACATTAATCGGGTTAGAGGGGTAGCAACTTTACTATAGTTCCTGATAAAGCGCGGGTAAAAATTAGAAAACCCTAGGAAGCGTTGGAGCTGCTTGCGTGTTGTGGGAGTGGGCCAGTCCACTACAGCTTTTATCTACTCTGGGTCTGACCTTACCTGTCCTCTCTCAAATATGAACCCCAGGAAGGAAACTGTAGAGACGTGAAATTCACATTTTTCTGTCTTGACATACAGATGGTTCTCTAGCAGTCGCTGTAAGACAGATTTCACATGATGAGTATGTTGTTCCTTATTCTTGGAATAAATCAGAATGTCGTCTAGGTAGACAAAGACGAACATCCCGAGAAAGTCCCGAAGCACATCATTCATCAGAGTCTGAAATATGGCAGGGGCGTTGGTTAAGCCAAAAGACATGACCAGGTATTCGAAGTGGCCCATAGGAGTCTTGAAGGCGGTTTTCCATTCATCTCCCTGGCGTATGCGTACAAGGTGGTACGCATTTCTGAGATCTAGTTTGGAAAATACTGTTGCCTCCTGAAGTTGCTCATAGACTGAGTCAATAAGTACTTGTTTTTAATTGTGATCTGATTGAGCCCTCGATAGTCTATACATGATGGCCGTAGAGACTTATCTTTCTTGGCCATGAAGAAGAAACCGGCACCCACAGGAGATGTGGATGGACGGATGATTCCACTCTTTAAAGAAGCCTTGATTGTACTCCTTCATTGTTACTTTTTCGGGACCAGAGATATTATACAGCCGGCTAGTGGGTAGCGGAGCTCCGGGTAACAGTTCGATGGCACAATTGTATGGCCTGCGAGGGGGTCACGACTGCGCCTTCTGTTTACTGAACACTGGAGCTAACGAGTGATACACTTCCGGTACCGTAGATAAATCAATGGGTTCACTGGGGGTTTGCTTAGCGGAACTTGGAGATATGGCTGAGCGAAGGCATTCGGCTGAACATCACAACCCCCAACTGTCGACACGACCCTCCTCCCAATTAATCTGAGGGTTGTGTAACTTTAGCCACGGATAGCCCAAAATGAGTGGTGACCCTAGTGTCTTGACAATAAAAAATTCACCCATTTCTTGGTGATTTCCAGATACCACCAACCTTACTTTTATTGTTTTGTGTGAAACAGATGATATGGTTTGACCAGGGAGGGCAGAAACTGAGATGGCCTGGTCCAACTTCAGGGCCGGGACCTGTAGTTCGTTCACCAAGCTCTGACTGATTAAATTTTGTTCTGCCCCGGAGTCAATCAATGCCTGGACAGAGAAATTCACAGTATTAACACACAGAGTAGCGGGCAGTTTCAAATGATTAGCAGGAGTAGTAGCAATTGTACCCAAAAGTATCTCCTGTTTAACTGGTGGGCTTACTCTTTTACCCACAGAAAACAGGCGGATATTGTGTGTCCCTTCTTTCCACAATACAGGCAGGCCTTGTTTTATATGCGGTACCGTCGTTCCTCCGGCGTCAGCCGAGTGCGTCCGATTTGCATCGGTTCGGGTTCGGAGGGTGACATAATTGGAGCAGGTGAGACATTTCCGAGTGGCGAGTGCTCATGGGAGTTGTAGTTATTCTCGACCTGACGTTCTCGTGCTCTGTTATCCACTTTAATCACTAAAGCTATGATTCCGTCGAGTTCGGGAGGTAATTCTCTATTAAATAGTTGATCCTTGATATTACTATTGAGAGAATTAAGGAATGCACTACGTAGTGCCGTCTCACCCCAACCAGATTCCTCCGCGATGATGCGGAAGTGAACAGAAAACTTGGCCATCTCTTCCCCCTGCCAGATTGAAAATAGTTTTTGTGCGGCCTCCTCCTGCAGCAAAGGATAGTCAAAGACCTTGAGAAAGTCTCTGATGAAGTCAGCAAACGGCAAGGCCTCGACAGGACGTCGGCGGAAGTAGGCGTTGGCCCACTCGAGTGCTGGACCTTTCAGAGAGGCAACAATATATGACACACGTGAAAAGTCAGAAAAGTAAGTTACCGGAGCATGGCTGAATGCCAGATTGCACTGAAGCAGAAAACCACCACACTTCCTTGTGTCACCCTCAAAAAACTCTGAAGGCTTGATGTCAGGTTCTCTGATATGTTGACCGTGCCGGTTTGCCGTAGGGTCCATGGTTGTGGGCTGTTCAAGAAAGAGAGATGGGTTATCGTTTGTCCTTTGTTGAAGAGAAAAAAACACATTACCCAATTCTAGGAGATTTTCTTGAATGGTTTCTTGTCGTTTCAGAATGTGCTGTAGAGCTAGAATCTGTGAAGCTCCTTTATGACTAATTCTTGGTTGAAGTGGGTCCTCCCCAGTCGTGCCAGAGGGGTCAGTTTGGCTGGGACAATCTATCATGATGTTGTATGTTGGACCCCGAAGTGGCAGACCGAGGAAGAAGACACGACAACCAGGAATACAAAATAAGTGTTCTTTATTTACAGGTGAGTTGGAGAGACGAGCTGGAAGAGAATGGTGGAGAGGTGAGTATCCAATATTGTTGACTTAGATTCTTGAGATGAACAAAGTCGTCTTACTTGTTGTTGTAGGGGAAGGCGCCGAGGGAGAGTTGAGGTTCTGGTTTCGATGGAGGTGAATAGGTGAGACACGGTGGAAAGAGGAACAGGTAGACCCAGTAATTTGTTTAACCACTGATGAGACCAGACTCTGCTGCTTTTGTAGGTGCACAGTGGAGTGCTGGACGAGGCCCGTGGAAGGACTTCAGAGGAGCAGGACATGGAGTTCCCATAGGCAGAAGTTGTCCCAGCACAGGAGAGATGTCTGGCTACAGCTTAAGTAGGCAACCACGATCAGTCCTCCTTAGGAAAACAGCAGGTGGATCTCATCAGGGTAATTAGAGATGAACTATGGAGAGAGTGAGTACAGATAGGCCAGGGAGAAACCAGGGATCCTATACTGAGGAGGAAAAGTGATGTTCAGTTTGTATGCAGAACAGTAAATACAGGTTTTAAGAAAATTTAAACCTAGAAAGTGGTCACACTCATATATATAAATTATAAAAAAATACTTAATAGTTAGGAAAACAAAACTTAACAACAAATTATATAATTTTGTTATACAAAAACAAACAGTCATTGTTTTGACTAGTTTAACACATTAAACACACACACTTTAGCAACATAACACACATACAACTGACCTTTTTAGAAACTAAGATGTTTATTGTAGCTTATGACATTTTAAAGAAGCATAGATGTTTTGTAAGACTTGTTTTTCATAATTGATTTGTTACTAATGTCTGACAGATAATTGGAAAAGAATTGTAAAAAAGTTTTTGTTTGAAAAAGCTACTCTAGAACTGAGTTCTTTGGCAAAGTGCCTGGAAATTTTAGTGCCTGCCAGGAAAGGAAGAGAAAAAAGAAAAGCAGACAGACTTTGGATCAGAGCACAGAGCAGAATGTTTGAGTGTTTGGTCATTGAAAGGTCACTGTTCCGCAGTGAGACTTGTTCAATCAAAATATTATTGTGAAGCTTTGCAGATGTTTACATCACCAAATGAGGAATTAGTGAAGTGTAGAAAACTTTCATCCATCCATTTTCTTCTGCTTATCTGGGGTCGGGTCGCGGGGGTAGCAACTTAAGTAGGGAGGCCCAGACTTCCCTCTCCCCAGCAACTTGGGCCAGCTCTTCCGGGGGAATCCCGAGGTGTTCCCAGGCCAGCCGAGAAACATAGTCCCTCCAGCGTGTCTTGGGTCTTCCTCTGGGCCTCCTTCCGGTGGGACGTGTCTGGAACACCTCACCAAGGAGGCGTCCAGGAGGCATCCTAAACAGATGCCCAAGCCACCTCAACTGGCTCCTCTCGACATGGAGAAGCAGCGGCTCTACTCTGAGTCCCTCCCGGATGATCGAGCTTCTCACCCTATCTCTAAGGGAGAGCCCAGACACCCTGCGGAGAAAACTCATTTCGGCCGCTTGTATCCGAGATCTCATTCTTTCGGTCACAACCCAAAGCTCTTGATCATAGATAAGGGTAGGAACATAGATTGATCGGTAAATTCAGAGCTTTGCCTTTTGACTCAGCTCTCTCTTCACCACGACAGACCTGTACAGCGCCTGCTTCACTGCAGATGCTGCACCTATACGCCTATCTATCTCATACTCCATTTTTCCCTCATTCGTGAACAAGACCCCAAGATACTTGAACTCCTCCACTTGGGATAGGACCTCCTCCCTGACCCAGAGAGGGCACTCTACCCTTTCTGGCTCAAGACCATGGCCTCGGATTTGGAGGAACTGATCTTCATCCCGGCCGCGTCGCATTCGGCTGCGAACCACTCCAGCGAAAGCTGTAGATCACGATCTGATGAAGCCAATAAGACCAACTTATCTGCAAAAAGCAGAGACGCAATCCTAAGGCCACAAAAAACGGATCCCCTCAACACCTTGGCTGCGCCTAGAAATTCTGTCCATAAAAGTTATGAACAGAATCGGTGGCAAAGGGCAACCTTGGCGGAGTCCAATTCTCACCGGGAACAAGCCCGACTTACTACCGGCGATGCGGACCAGGCTCTGACACCGGTCATACAGGGACTTAACAGCCCGTATCAAAGGGCCCGGTACCCCATACTTCCAGAGTATCCCACAGGGTTCCCCACAGGGTTCCCCGAGGGACGCGGTCGAACGCCTTCTCCAAGTCCACAAAGCACATGTAGACTGGTTGGGCAAACTCCCACGCACCCTCTAGGACCCTGCTGAGAGTGTAGAGCTAGTCCAGTGTTTCACGGCCAGGACGAAAACCGCACTGCTCCTCCTGAATCCAAGGTTCGACTATCCGACGGACCCTCCTCTCCAGAACCCCCAAATAGACCTTACTAGGGAGGCTTAAGAGCGTGATTCCCCTGTAGTTGGAACACACTCTATGGTCCCCCTTTTTGAATAGGGGGACCACCACCCCGGTCTGCCGATCCAGGGGAACTTCCCCCGATGTCCACGCAATATTGCAGAGTCGCGTAAGCCAACAAAACCCCACAACATCCAGAGCCTTAAGGAACTCCAGGCGAATCTCATCCACCCCTGGGGCCCTGCACCGAGGAGCTTTTTAACCACCTAGGTGACCTCAGCACCAGAGATTGGAGGGCCCGACCCAGAGTCCCCAGGCTCCGCTTCCTCAGTGGAAGACGTGCCAGTGGGATTGAGGAGGTCTTCAAAGTATTCCGCCCACCAACCCACAACATCCCGAGTTGAGGTCAGCAGCACACCACTCCCACTATATAAACAGTGTTGGTGACATACCGCTTCTCCCCCCCCCCCCGAGATGCCGGATGGTGGACCAGAATCGCCTCGAAGTCGTGCAGAAGTCATTCTCCATGGCCTCTCCAAACTCCTCCCATGCCCGAGTTTTTGCCTCAGCGACTACCCGAGCTGCATGTCGCTTGGACTGCGGGTACTCATCTGCTGCTTCTGGGGTCCCACAGGCCAAAAATGCCTGATAGGACTCCTTCTTCAGGGTCTTCGAGGGTTGCTGCCGCAACAGGCACTGACAACATTGCGGCCACAACTCTGGTAAGCCGCCTCGACAATAGAGGCACAAAAAATGGTCCACTCGGACTCAATGTCCCCCACCTCCCTCGGAACATGTTCGAAGTTATCCCAGAGGTGGGAGTTAAAACTCCGTCTCACAGGAGACTCTGCCAGACGTTCCCAGCAAACCCTCACAATATGTTTGGGTCTGCCAGGTCTGACCGGCATCCTCCCCAACCATCGGAGCCAACTCACCACCAGGTAGTGATCAGTGGACAGTTCCGCCCCTCTCTTCACCCGAGTGTCCAAGACATGTGGCTGCAGATCAGATGAGACGATGACAAAGTCGATCAACAAACTGCGGCCTAGGGTGTCCTGGTGCCAAGAGCACATATGGACACCTTTATGCTTGAACAAGGTGTTTGTTATTGACAATCCATGACGAGCACAGAAGTCCAACAACAGAACACCACTCGGGTTCAGATCAGGGGGGCCGTTCCTCCCAACCACACCCCTCCAGATCTCACTGTCATTGCCCACATGAGCATTGAAGTCCCCCAGCAGAACAAGGGAGTCCCCAGGAGGTGCACTTTCCAGTACCCCCTCCAAGGACTCCAAAAACGGTGGATAATCTGAACTGCCGTTTGGTGCATAAGCAGAAACGCAGTCAGAACCCGTCCCCCCACACATAGGCGGAAGGAGGCCACCCTCTCATTCACTGGGGTGAACCCCAACACACAGGCACCAAGTTGGGGGGCAATAAGTATGCCCACTCCTGGTCGGCGCCTCTCACCAGGGGCAACTCCAGAGTGGAAGAGTGTCCAGCCCCTCTCAAGGAAACTGGTTCCAGAGCCAGAGCCATGCATAGAGGTGAGTCCGACTATTTCTATCCGGAACCTCTCAGCCTCACACACCAGCTCAGGCTCCTTTGGCCGAGCTCCATGGGTAAAAACCCGGCCACCAGGCGTTCACCCGCGTGCCACACCTCCAGGCCTGGCTCCAGAGTGGGGCCCCGATGACCCACGTCCGGGCAAGGGAACATTAAGTCCATTTATTTTTCTCTTCATCTGGGTCTTTGGGCTGCACTTTGTCTGGTCCCTCACCTAGGACCTGTCTGCCATGGGTGACCCTACATGGGGCGTAAAGCCCCTGACAGCATAGCTCCTAGGATCATTGGGACACTCAAACCCCTCCACCACGGTAAGGTGGAAGCCCAGGGAGGGGGTGTAGAAAACTTTTTAAATCATAAACCAAAACATTTATATTTAAAAAGCTTCTTTGACATTAAATTAAATGAATTAAACAATTAATGATCATTTTTACTGAGGAAAAGACATGTCTAATAAAATGCATGATTAAAAAAGGGACTTTAAACTAATCATGAAATCATAATTATATTTTGAATATTCTAATGGTACCAAGGGGTTGTCAGTCCACTGAGAAGAGATTTAATTTATCTCACCCACCACAAAAAGATCAACTTATAAACTAAAATTATTTAAAACACCTAAAATTAGTCTCTGCAGATGACAAAATGACAAAATGTTGCAACAAGCTAAAATAATTTTCTTTAATTTGATGTGATTGCTAAGAAGAAAAACATAATGTTTATGTTTATGTTATGTTTATGTTAATGTTGACTTTTCATTTTTCACTATATCTATTTTCTTTTCTGCAGGACAGGTTGGAAGATTGACGACTCAAGTGAACTATATTACCTGTCTAACATATATTTTTGTTCCATTTCAAAGCTGATTAAATGTTTATTACACTGATGTTTTTGACTGTAAGATGAATTATTGTGATATAACCAAAGGAATTTTTTCCTGCGCATGCGAAAAGAAAAAAAACTGTTGAATGAAAAGATGAAAAAGATAGGGTCAGTTAGCAATAAGGGTTATTGTTTCAGCTCCTGAGTACAAAAAGGATTCATAAAGCTGCTCTTTCCTGAGACTTCTACTCAGTTAAGTATCAATCACACAAACACACATTAATACACTGAAAATCATGGCTGTTGAATCAAAGGAACTAAAAGTGTTTCTTAAAACAAACAAAGGGGTGGAGAAATATTAATGCTAAAACAATAATTATTTTATAGAATGAATGTATTGTATTGTATTCTCTTGTTCTTTTTACATATATTTTAAGCAGGAAATGACTGCAAGCCATGTTTGACAAAAAACAAAGACGCTGCAGAAGCAGAGAAGCATCTTGGACAAAGCAGAAAATGCCCAAACGGTTGATTCAATTGAATGACTTAATATAAGCATGAAATCTAAAAGTTAGCAAATCCTTATCACTACTAACCTTAACAAATTTATGCACATGAACTGCATGAAAATGCACAGTCACGCAATCACCGCATTGAAACTATAACAGGGAGGTGAATGACATTGAAACTATAACAGGGAGGTGGATGACAATCAAAACTTTGAGTAGCTACAGCTTAATTTTGAAAACTATTAACACCACGGCTTTTATATTACACAGTTAACAGCTTTTTACTAAGCTATTTCACTAAGCTAGTTCACTAAGCACGAATCAGGATGTCACAAAAGAAAAGGAGAAGGTAGGCATGTTTTCATTACAGAAAGGAGATGAGTGGACGCCAAGGGTTTCCAAAAGGAAATGACATGACACAAGGCATGAGGGTCCATACCAGAAGGTCCAAAGCAAGCCGCACCTACTGCAATCAACATCGAGGGAAGCTCAACATGTTCTATTTCGTATAAGCTTCGCCCTTTAAGGCCTTCGCTTTAGTGGGTTTATCCCGTTATGCGCAGCATAAGCACTGTAGTGAACTAAGCCTAAGGTCAGGATTTGACCTTAAGAACCATTTGGGACAGAACTTGTCATTTCATTGATTTGCATCCAGAAATACAGGTTGACCCATCCTGAGACTTTCTTTCTTGAAAATTCAAGTGAAAGAACACTCTCTTTTTTATTATCTATTTTACAAATGTTGATAATCAAAGTGTTTTAGTCCAAACCATTTTAGATGTTGTAGTGAACTAATCAATTTTTATTAACTGTGAAACAGTAATAACGATTTTTAATCCTCATGCAAAGATTAGAATTCATGTTAAGGTCTGTTACAGAGTAATTATGCATTTTCTGATTTTCTGTCTTTGAATGAGCAGTGTTGGTCCAAGGTTGGACTCAAACGCAGACAAGTGTTGGAACGAACTGTCTTGTTTTTACATCCTCTCAGACGTAAATAGAGAAGCTGGCACCTGTTTTCCGCCAACTCGTCTAAATATCCCTCTCGTCTGTCTGAAAAACATTTTCAATCTGTTCCATAACATTCTTGCTGTTTTTCCTGACTCCTAGTGACCTCTTACGTCACAAAATACACCTCTGTCTGGTCGATATTGACCAATCAGAAACTCCCAAATGAACCGGAAATAGAGCTCTTTAAAATGTCGGTACTTCCTAGTTTAAAGCAGAGTCTGGAGAGTGGCGGAGAGTGTCGAGAGTCGTGTGGAGTTTCCAGTCGAGTTTGCAGTCGAGTTTGGAGTCGTTGCAGCTCCCGTGCTGGGAAACAGGAAGATCCTGACATGACCACAGAGCTCTTCCGAGTCTTATGGGATTATAACATCTTCCACCTCTGGGGGGAACACTGACAGACTCCACTCATGTGAAGTCCACTCGTGAGGTGAATTTGTGTCGGACGGAATACCGTCACTACTTCGGACGATTCACAGCTGTTCCTGCGGAGACGCTGAAAGGGTGCGTTAAATGGAACTTCTTACCACGGAGACAACTCCAGGTAAAAGAGATTTCTATCACCTAAGTGTACTGGGGGAAGAAGCTGAGAAAAACCCGGAGAGTGCCGTTTCTGGTGCCGACATAAACAAACCCCCTCACCCATCTTTTCTCCCTCTAAACTTTATCTTTCCATCTTTAAAATTCTTCTATCAAGTAGAAATCATTCCAGATATTTTAGAAATGTCTGTGTAAAGTTCTCATCCACCGCCGTGTGGATAATCAAAATTGTACAGTTTGCTAAACTAGCCATGTTGTTATTTTCCATATTTTGCCAATTAATGTAAATGTGTGATGTGTTAAACTTTGATTCTGTTAATAAATGACCGCATTCATTTTGATGGGTCAAAGATAATTAACGTCTCACGTTACATTTCTAAATTCAATGCACATTATATACAGTCCAGAAAAATGAAAGAATCCGTTTAATTTATGAATATATCTCATGCATATGTTCATCTACAGCACTGAAAAAATTTAGTCCACGCCCACCTGCTGTGTGGGCCCCACCCGGTCCATATAAATTATGTTAAGAGCGGGAAATCGGCTCCCATTTTTTCTTCAGCGAGCTAAAATAGCACTGTCAGAAGAACAAAGAAGGAAAATTGTGTAGATGACCAACCTTTGTTAAGGATGCTTGGCCCGGCAGTCGACCTCTGGTCGTCCGATGAGTTCTCCTCCCCGAGGAGAAGATGACGAGCAGTCTTATTTCAAGGTAAGCGCCGAGGAATATTTCCCAGTGACAGGTCACTACACGCTGGACAACGCCATCTTGTATTTTTTTCCTCTTATTGCCGACCCTCGGAGCGAATCGGATGGTTCCTCCGGGACAGGCGTGCTCAGCTGCAGCCTCCGCTGCTCATTCCCTCCTGGGGAGCGTAGTGTCGGTGGAGGGGGCCTGAGTGAATGCTCACCCCATCCCACCTCATTTTCGCATCGGCGATCACACCGCTTCCGGCTGACGGCGCCCACAGGGGTTGCCCGGCGTAACCCAGGAGGAGGCTGACATGAAAGGACCCCTTTTTTACGTCCTACGCCTTTCCCGCCAGTTCGGATGATCCGGCGGGAAGGTTGTTACTGGGCTCCATTCCGGCTCACTGTCTTGATCCATATGGCCTCGTGCTCCCAACAGGACGTCCTACGGCGAGGCCACAGACGGGTTCTTCCTTAGTAGATTGGGGGAGCCGGTCTCCACAGTCCGCACCCATCTCCAGAGCAGGGGTTCACTGAGCGGAAAGTCCCTCCGTGCCCTCTGGAGCCGAGACTGATGGAGGCTTCATTGGAGTAAGATGTCAAGATGGACCAGCGTCCCGTGCCTCCGGTTAGCATAACCGAGACGGTGACACCGCTCTCCAACTGAGCTCACCAGCATGTGTTCCACACGGCCGCAGCGAACAACACGTTACGCTGTTGGCGTACACGTTCAGAGGCGAGAAGAGACGGTGGCCCTCTGTCCTTCGGCTCACTCCACTCTCGCAGTGGCTGCTGCTAACGACGCTGCCAGCCCCTGCAGTACGCTCAGTCTACAGGTCAGCTGACGTCATCCTCAACCGGTGCGCCTCTTTTGCTGTCTGCCGCCCCGCATCGCAGCCGGAGAACGGGGTCCCAGAAGCTCTCCTGGCCCGTCACTCCACCTTCCTCTCAGGAGAAATGCAGGAGTCCGTTGGTGATCCTCTTTTCATCAGCTAGAGATCATTTCAAGATGCTCCACAGCTGCTCCACGGCTGCTCAACGCCTCCCCAGCTCTGCTACGCCAGCCCCTCCCGTCAGGCGTCCCCGGCAGCCGGAAGTTTATTTTTTTCCCGGATTTCGCCAACAGGGGGCCCTCCAGGACAACAAACAGAGCTCAACGGAAGGTAATCAGGTGTCCGGTCGCTGGAGGTGTGTTGAAGACACTGTGAAATAACATCATTTTATGATGAAGTGTCCCTTAGCCAGGCTGTCAGCATGGTTTATCTGACAAGCGGCTCCATCACACACACTCATCACGAATGAGCCTTTTTAAGGTTGTTTTCATTCACTGTCAGCGGTGCCGATGCACGCTCCCGCGGCATGAAGCACGCACGCAGCTCTCAGCGCCCGCCGTTCACGTCAACGTTCACGTGAGACCACGGTACGAGCTCAGCAACGTATCTCGCTCCCGGCAGAAGCGATACACGTTTTGTCATTGCAGCGGTGTCAACGCGCGCTCCCGCAGCGTTAGCAGTTCACAAGCCTCACAGCGGCTCTGCTCCTTTATCCTCGAAGAAGGTTTTCTGAATTAATACTGCAGCGCATGGAATCATTCTGAAGTTCACTTGACTTGCAGCCAAGAATGAACGTTTTTTTCTGCAGACCGAGCCAGGGGTAGTCTCGCTTCACCGATGCTGCGCGCTGCTTCCTGACCGCTCCAGTGCCAACGCGCGCTCCCGCGGCGTCAGCAGCCCCACAAGCCTTCACAGTGGCTCAGCTCATATATCCTCGAAGAAGGGGTTTTGTCTGAATTAATATTGCAGCTCGTGGAATCACTCAAAAGCTCACGTGACCCGCAGCAAATGATGATCGTTTTTCTGCAGACCGAGCCAGTGGTAATCCCGCTCCACCGTTGGCGCGCGGTGCCTCCTTACCGCACCAGTGCCAACGTGCGCCCCCGCGGCATTCCTGGCTTAAAGCGTCGCATGAGGACGCACACACACGACCCTTCAGGGCGCGTCGGCTCATATGTGCACCCGCTTCCGAGCGTTACACCGAGCAGCTGCACACAACGTAATCACAACGCATGAGCTGTTTTCCCGCAGCAACACAACGTCTTGCACCCTCGGGGACGCGTGTGGGTTTTCTCTCTCTCATTCAGCGCACTGCAGTTCACATCAGCATGTATGTGAGTTTTCACAGCATAAATGCGTGCCCGCTTTATAGCTGATAACGGGTGGCAATGAACGCGCGCCTCCAGACAGATGGGCGAATCGTTTTCATCCGGGATTCACGCTGCAGTTCAGCTCAAACCCCGGTGTGGAGGAACTCTGTGACGTTTTTTCTGTCATTTATGAACAGATTTCGTCCCCTCTAGTAGAAGCTCAGGAAATTATTTTTTGAAATGTAATTTTTAGAATCTCAGATGGAGAGGAAACACAAGGTTTCTCTCATCACTTCCTGGTCCCAATGAACTGGAAAGATGAGATTTATTCTAGATTGTCAATTTTCTGAGCTGTGAGAAACAACACTCCATTATGCACTCGAGCCACTTTAATTCTGCGTTATCTGGACACCTGCCGTTGAGCAGCTTGTACAGACAGGGGGCAGCAGTGCAACTCACGTGAATCGGTTGAGTGATATCAGCTGTTTTCCGTCAGCAGATCTACGCCACACACATTTAATAAGCTGTGGAGTCGCTGTGGCTCCCCACACAGCAGCCTTTTAAATGTTTTGGAGTGTCGCACAGGATCTTTGTATTTGACTCAACACTGACCTTGAGCTGCAGAATCATCAGAGTTTTTGATTCTCAGACAGTAAGTGACTGCTGCATACATACTAGCAGGAAATGTATGCATTTTTCAACCCATGTGCCACATTGTGAGACAGATGCTGTGTGGGACACATCCAATCTGTTCTCTATTGGAGTGGGTACATCTCATGTATTCCACCCAGAACTAGAACTCAGACACGGTAGAATCCTGCCAGCGTCTGCGGACGTGTAGCAACATGAGAGAACGCTCAATGTCAATTATAATTAGCGTGGAGCCATAGGACGATCCACCGCTGGGTGGACGTGCCTGCTCACAGCCTGTGGTCGTAATGCCTTTCACCTTCTTCTCTCCCTCTGGTATCACGGTTCTCTGAACCGAACTCAGGAGGAGGGACTGACGGCTCCTCTGCCCCAAGTGCGTGAACACATCATGGTTCCCAGGCCTACGACATTTTTTATCAGGGCGCTCGTGGAACCTGCCGTGGAGGGGGGAGGCTTTCCTCCAGGCGGGAGGAACGATCAGAAATTAATCAGAATAGGCCAGCACCTGTGGTTTGGCCGCTGTGCAAATCTTTGAGAGGATGGATCTCTCGCAAGATGTAGTGCGTACGATTCAGGAGTCACGTGCTGCATCCACCACAGCGCTAGTCACATCAAGTGGTCAGTTTTCCAACGCTGCTGTACAGAAAGGCGTAGAGGCCACTTCATGTCCACTGGACGACATGCTGTCTTTTTGCAGCAGCCGAAGGACAGAAATCTGGTGTCCAGCACAACTATTGTATGCTGCACCGTGTTTTTTCTTTTGTCTCAAAGTTGTCGTAGACAGAACAACCTTTAATCATCCTCTGACGGAGCATTTTGTCTCAGATTGATATAGCGGCCGTGGGCCTGTTGTGACACGGGAAACGTTCAGTGTCAATTATGCGCTTCTCTGAGCCCATGAGACGAACCACCGCTGGGGGGTGGATACGTTTGTCCACAGTCCATGGCCCAAAATGCTTCTGTATGCGTTTTTTTCTCCACCTCCTCTGATCTTACGGTTTTCGAACCGAGCTCAGGAGGAGGGATTTACAGCTCTCCTGGTGGCCCTGAGCGCGTGGGTGCACCATGGTTTCCAGTCCTGAAACGCCTGCTGTCTGGGTGCCCGTGGGAACTGCCGTAGAGGGAGGACGCTTCCCTTCCAGGCAGGAGGAGTGACCAGGAGTTACCCAGAAATAGGCCAGCACCTGTGGTCTGGCCGTTGAACGAATCCACTTAGAGAGGATGGGTTGCCCACAGGATGTAATGCGCACAATTCAGGTTTCTCGTGGTGCATCTACCACAGCGATGTACACATCATAGCGGACAGCTTTTCAGTGCTGATGTACAGAGAAGGATGTAGAGACCTCCTCATGTTCTTTAGGTGGCATGCTGTTCTTTCTGCAGCAGCTGATGGACAGAAATTTGCATCCAGCACATTTAAAACGTACGCTGCAGCCATCTCTTCCTGACATGAAGGTTTCTGAGACAGAACAGGTTTTATCATCCTCTGATGAAACGTTTTCTAAAAGGTGTTCAGAGACGCAGGTCTGTCCCACACCCACTTGTTTCCAGTGGGATTTAATACTGGTCCTGCAGGTCATGATCAAAGCTTCATTTGAGCCTTTGGGTCAGGTTCCACTTAAATTCTTGTCTCTTTAAACAGCCCTGCTGCTGGCTTTAACATCCGCTAAGAGAGTGAGTGTTTTATCTGCCCTCTCTGTCGCTCCGTCATGTCTCAGAAATTAGGCTGACGGCAGATCAGCTGATTTTAGATCAACCCAGCTTTTATGCCTAATACATCACGAGCTCTTTTAATCAAGAGCGATATCGTTGGAGGGGTCGTCCCCCCCCCCCCCCCCTTTTCACACAGATCAGATGAAGTAACGTCTTTTTATCTTCTCTGTCCTGTGCGGGTGTTGACGTGTTACATAGCGTGCACAGCTGCAATGCATCAACATTTGTTTGTGCATTATAGAGATGCATCTGCAGGTCGCCCGTTATCCACCCAGCGCTTGTCACACTGGCTGTGCGAGACTATTTCTGAAGCCTACAGAGCATCAGAATTAGAGTCTCCTGTCAACCTCAGAGCACACTCTATCAGGGGTATCGCTTTCTCGACTGCTTTACATAATGGTATGTCTATGCAGGATATTTTGCACTGTGGCCGCGTGGTCAACACCCTGCTCATTACTCGCCTTTATTTAGGTGATGTGACGGCCTGTTCCATGATACATTCTGCCTTTAGTGTTTACAGAATGAACATTGTTGTTTCATGGAACTCCGTTTTATTCACATCTGTCTGCATGCATTACAGTGTGAGATGTTATCAATCACAAGTTGTGACTGTTATTTGATTCTATTGTCATTAATCAGTTCACGACTATTGTTACCAATCAGTTCATCTGATTAATAATCAACTCTCTTGTTATTATTAATCTGTTCATACGGTTCAGCCGTAAACCGGTTGGTTCATGGCTCTTTTCAGCGTTTTTCCCTCCCCGTTGATGTTTCCGGGGCGTTCTTGCATTCAGAATGCATAGTTACACAACATGCGTCTGTGCATGGCACATAATTACGCAATGCGTAATTATGCACATGGGAGCTGAGTGATTAGACTTTTTTGGGCAAGCTTCTGCTTCATACGGTGTTCGAATGGACCCAGTGAGGCGAGGACCACATCGGCTTCGCCCTTTACCCACTAAAGCGAAGGCCTTAAAGGGCGAAGCTTATACGAAATAGAACGTTGGTTACGTACTGTAACCCCAGATTCTATGAGTATAAGCGTAGCCCTTTAAGCGTCGGGCCTCACTGGCTCCTAAATGGCTGAAGAAAAAGCTATTTTGGGAGCCGATTTCCCGCTCTTAACGTAATTTATACGGACCGAGTGGGGCCCACACAGCAGGTGGGCGTGGACTAAATTTTTTCAGTGCTTATGCTGCGTATAACGGGATAAACCCACTAAAGCGAAGGCCTTAAAGGGCTACGCTTAT
>NC_056513.1:30560600-30560879 GCF_014905685.2 Nematolebias whitei | reverse complement strand
CGTTTTTTTAATGTGGGGGGGACTTGTCCCCTTCACATATAATGGTTGTGACGCCTATGGTATGTAGTGCTGAATCAATATGTGTGTAGTAGAGTGCTGTATGAATGTGTGTGTAGTATAGTGTTGTGTGAATGTGTGTATAGTAAAGTGCTGTATGAATGTGTATGTAGTAGAGTGTTGTGTGAATGTGTGTGTAGTAGAGTGCTGTATGAAAGTGTGTGTAGTATAGTGTTGTGTGAATGTGTGTGTAGTATAGTGTTGTGTGAATGTGTGTATAGT
>NC_056513.1:30533113-30560200 GCF_014905685.2 Nematolebias whitei | reverse complement strand
CCCCCCCCCCCCCCTTTTCACACAGATCAGATGAAGTAACGTCTTTTTATCTTCTCTGTCCTGTGCGGGTGTTGACGTGTTACATAGCGTGCACAGCTGCAATGCATCAACATTTGTTTGTGCATTATAGAGATGCATCTGCAGGTCGCCCGTTATCCACCCAGCGCTTGTCACACTGGCTGTGCGAGACTATTTCTGAAGCCTACAGAGCATCAGAATTAGAGTCTCCTGTCAACCTCAGAGCACACTCTATCAGGGGTATCGCTTTCTCGACTGCTTTACATAATGGTATGTCTATGCAGGATATTTTGCACTGTGGCCGCGTGGTCAACACCCTGCTCATTACTCGCCTTTATTTAGGTGATGTGACGGCCTGTTCCATGATACATTCTGCCTTTAGTGTTTACAGAATGAACATTGTTGTTTCATGGAACTCCGTTTTATTCACATCTGTCTGCATGCATTACAGTGTGAGATGTTATCAATCACAAGTTGTGACTGTTATTTGATTCTATTGTCATTAATCAGTTCACGACTATTGTTACCAATCAGTTCATCTGATTAATAATCAACTCTCTTGTTATTATTAATCTGTTCATACGGTTCAGCCGTAAACCGGTTGGTTCATGGCTCTTTTCAGCGTTTTTCCCTCCCCGTTGATGTTTCCGGGGCGTTCTTGCATTCAGAATGCATAGTTACACAACATGCGTCTGTGCATGGCACATAATTACGCAATGCGTAATTATGCACATGGGAGCTGAGTGATTAGACTTTTTTGGGCAAGCTTCTGCTTCATACGGTGTTCGAATGGACCCAGTGAGGCGAGGACCACATCGGCTTCGCCCTTTACCCACTAAAGCGAAGGCCTTAAAGGGCGAAGCTTATACGAAATAGAACGTTGGTTACGTACTGTAACCCCAGATTCTATGAGTATAAGCGTAGCCCTTTAAGCGTCGGGCCTCACTGGCTCCTAAATGGCTGAAGAAAAAGCTATTTTGGGAGCCGATTTCCCGCTCTTAACGTAATTTATACGGACCGAGTGGGGCCCACACAGCAGGTGGGCGTGGACTAAATTTTTTCAGTGCTTATGCTGCGTATAACGGGATAAACCCACTAAAGCGAAGGCCTTAAAGGGCTACGCTTATTCTCATAGAATCTGGGGTTACAGTACGTAACCAACGATTTCATCACAAGCTCAAGACGACTCAGGATAGTGTTGCTTCAAAGATATATTCAAAAAGCGTTCAATACAAAAACAACTGGACTTTATTTGTAACAGAAGACGTTTCGCTCCTCATCCGAGGAGCTTTCTCAATTCAAAGAGCAGAGAGTGAGAGATTCAGGTTATAAGGCTGAGTGAGATAAGACACACACGCACATATGTAGATTGGCAATTCACACCTAAACAAACATTAACAATAAGAGTCTTTTGTTCCTCTAATACACAGACAAAACAAAACAAAAGAACACAGAACAAAAGACTCTTACTGTTAATGTTTGCTTAGGTGTGAATTGCCAATCTACATATGTGTGTGTGTGTGTCTTATCTCACTCAGCCTTATAACCTGAATCTCTCACTCTCTGCTCTTTGAATTGAGAAAGCTCCTCGGATGAGAAGCGAAACGTCTTCTGTTACAAATAAAGTCCAGTTGTTTTTGTATTGAACGCTTTTGAATTCATCATGTCCTGGATGACTGAGAATCTTCACCAGCATACTTCAAAGATATACATTGAACCTGATACTGAGAGAAAGGCAGAAAATGTCTGACAGTTTTGTTTTAAATGATGCTAGAGGCATTGAAACTGACAAAACCATCTGCTGGAGAAGGTGAAGATCACCAAAGATCACCTAACACACGTCAACCATTCATCAGAACAAAAAGCAGCTGCCAGCAACAAGGAAACAAGATGTCAAGCCCAAGATGAGTACGACACAACAAAAACATCCCATATAGGCCATTTAGCTTACCAGCATTCACAATAACACATTCTTAAACACACAAATTCAATTCAAACCAAGTGTAGTAAAAAAAAGGTATAATTTAAAAGAAAAAGAGATTCAGATTATAATGTAATGTGAAACTAAAAGACAACTTCTAGGAAAAGTAATTAAAGTTTAAAAAAAACAACAAACGATGATTTATGGAACTAAAATAGAATAAGCAACTATCAGGTTGAATAAAATATTAAGTTACAGTAAATAATAAAACCAAAAAACTCTAACAGAATTAAATATCATTACCTTAAGTAAACAAACTACCTATATTGAGATTTTAACTGCTACAAAGTCACATATTACATTTTCAAACTTTGAAACAACATCTACAGATACTGCAGAAGTAACCAGAACATCTGAACTGTTAACAATCAAAACATGGACTCCAGAGATTGAAAGTACCATCTGTAACTACTAGAATCAGAACCATAGAGAGCAAAACTTATAAACAAACTTCTAGGCTCATTATTAAAACAACACCACAGAGTGTTAACTAGCAGAAGAAAGCATAGTAGTTTGACATAATAAATTTGACATATTTTTAACTTTAGGGAGGATTGGACAGATTTAATGTAACTAAGCATAATTACCATATTAAATCTCTGTTTAAATTAGTTAAGGCCTAGAGCCCAAATACAACAAGTGTCTCCTACAACAGGAAGGAAAAAGTGATTTTAGAAAAAAACATAATTCTGAGAAATGCATAAAGCTACAACTTAAGAACTGTAAACAACATGAAATGAACAAACAGGGATATCACTATTCTTTAAAATTCCTATGTATAGTGTTAAATGTAGATTTATGAGAAAACACAAGATATGAGAACATAGAAAATTAACAACTATTCCATTACCAACTGGTTAGCAGTTAGCACGTGGATATAAAACTCCAAGAATTATAATACTGAATATT
The DNA here is from genome assembly GCF_014905685.2 of Nematolebias whitei. NCBI lineage: Eukaryota > Metazoa > Chordata > Actinopteri > Cyprinodontiformes > Rivulidae > Nematolebias > Nematolebias whitei. Next base: position 30,557,292 of record NC_056513.1, on the reverse strand, counting down.
AATGTTTTACAAGTGAAGGTTTTAAACAAGACTGAATTATTTATGTGATACACTGATATGAGAATCCTGAATTATTTAAGCTAGACTTGTGAAACTATGACTATTCTTACTCTTTACCTTTTCAGTGATTAGACACAGTTTATAACTGATAGTAGATGTGTAAAGATGATGATCTAAAGAAAGTATAGTCACCAAGATGATTAGTGCATGCACTTCACAGTAAGAATGAAATCCTTTGTCATCTTTTAAATCTTATACATTTTATTGTTGGATGTAACTGGGACCCCGTGTACATAATTTCGCTCCACCACATGTACCACATGAGGTGCGAATGACAATAAAGAAACTCTGACTCTGACTCTCTGACTCTGACTTTGCAATACTTTTATACAATTGAATGAATGAGGTGATTAATTTTGAGAAAGTGAAAGTAGAGAATTTTAGAGCTAAAATATTTGTTGCAAGTGCTTATTTAAATTATGTTTTGAACTTTCTCTGAAGCTATGTTAAAATTTAAGAAGTTAAAATATCAACTCTAAGGAAAATGCTGATAAGGATAAGTGGTCTTGAGGATTGATTAAAAACCTAAATTTAGAAATGTTGATAAAATATGAATTAGTACAACCCCAGTACTAATTGTGATTCTCCTGTTGACATGTTGTGACACCTTGAGGCGAATGGAAAAACGAACACTGGCAACCAAAGGACTTGAAGGCTACAAATCAACTGGTTCAGATCAAGACGCCACACCAATCTATCTTCCCGCCTCTTGCCAAACTGACTGCCAAGACGCAAAGAAACTTTGAGACAAAAGTGGAAAAGTGAAATATGGAAATGAATGCATTTTCAAATAAAAATGAAGTGCTTCTTCAGCAAAGTGTTTGAACAACAATAAAAACATTTGGGTTTTTTTTGTTTTTGCCATCCATAAAGAACTGAAGAGAACTGAATTGAACAGAATTGAACAGAACAGAACAGAACTGCACTGCACTGAACTAAACTGAACTGAAGAGCTAAGGCTCTTCATCTTCTTGATCTTCTTTATCTTTTATTTCCTTACTTTTCTAAGTTTCAATCATTTTATTTCCTATACACTTCTTAATGTGTATTGATTCTCTTTAAAGTATGAGACTCTGAATCAAACTATTGATGTCCTTCAACAACTGAGACATAATTTTCAAGTTTGTGTTTTGTTATATGTTATATCTTTTTTGTTTTATATTTTATCATTTTATGTTTGCTTTTATCAATTATGTTACTAATTTGGTTACAACTCTATTCATAATGCACAAAATTCACAATTACTCAAAATGGTTTTCAATCACAAAGTATTGAACAGAATTTTATTTGACTAATGCACTTGCTCCCTGCCTTAGAAATCAAATGGCAGAAGCTAGAAGAGGGGTCTAGTTCTGAGGAGACATTTGTCCTGTAAATGACAGCAACAGGTTTTTTCGGCTCCTCAGGGAAGCAATGGCAACTGTCTAATGAACTGACTGAGTGATCAAAATTTTGGTAAAGTTTGTTTTGACTATTACAACACCACTGTTTTACACTATCACATATTCACACTGTACAGCACAATATAAACTTATAATTTAATCTCACACTTATTCATAATCTCACACTCACATATTTATACATCACTAAATATATCAGAAAAATTTGGCAGCATTAGTTTATTTGAGGGATTTCCTCAAATCAGGGAGGATTGTAGAATCTAAGAAACTTTATTAATTTGATAATCTGTTTAATGAGGCCAAAAGCAAATGTTTTTTAACTTACAACTGTGTTCAACAGAACTTGTTTTTAACAGATTCTGAGAAGTGCTTGAAGTTGACCTGTACTTGGAACCAGGAATTTCTGGGCGTAAGACCAACTGTTTGTATAAGACCGTTTCCCGTCAGAACTGTTTTGATAACTCAGAATTGTTTTAGCAACGAGTGCTGGTTTATGTCAAGCTAACCTAGGAATAATTTGTTTATCTCAAGTGTTTTCCTAAAATAAGAAAGGACTGATAAAGTGTTATACAACCTTCTGACTTCTGACATCAATGGAAGGCATAAAAAAGATACTGTACTGCATTTAGAGCAGGGGTTCTGCCTTTTGAGGTCCCGGAGGTATCCCTGGCTATTCGGCCTATGGGCTAAGCTTCAAATAAACCCCCATTTGCTGTCAAGAACCAAGGTGTCTACTGTTTTATTTAAAGAACCCAAAAGTATTAATGTAGATATCACAACAGTGCATTACTGGGACAGCTCTTCAGGACTTCCTCTATCCACCCAGCGCCTCTCACACTGGTTGTGTGAGGCTATTTCTGAAGTTTACAGTTCATCTGGACTGGATCCTCCAAAGAATCTCAACGCATTCCACCAGAGGGTTCGCATCCTCCATGGCTCTGCATGGAGGGATGACAGTGGAGAATATTTGTATGGCGGCTGCTTGGTCATTGGCATGTTCAATTATTCGGTTTTATCTACGTGATGTTTCTACTTTCTCCATGACCCATTCTGTTCACAGGGTTCTAACAGAATGATTATTTGTTTCATGGATCCTCACTTTTGAGTTCACACCTGCCTGCATGCAGTCGCAGTGTGAGCTATTTATTATCAGTCACAAGTTCATGACTGCTGATTTTATTGTTATTAACCGGTTCATCCTGAGGAGCTGTTGGTCTGCTCTGTTTATCGTTACACTGTTACAATTCGTATCCTCCGTTGTTCCTATTCACAGCAGCAGGTCTGCTATCTCAGCCTTTTTTCCTCACCAGAGATCTTTCTCCGGTGCGCTCCTGAGCATGGAGCACGCAATTACGCAGCGTGTAATTACGCACACAGAAGGCTGAGTGATAATTTTTTTTGTTTTGTGCAAGCAGGTGCTTCATGTTGTGTCTGTGTAGACCCAGTGAGGCATAGACTACATCCTGCTTCGCCTTTAACCCACCAGCGACAGCCCTTAAAGGGCGAAGCCTACATGAAATAGAATGTTGGTTACGTACTGTAACCCCAGATTCTATGAGTATAGGCGTAGCCCTTTAAGCACTGGGCCTTACTGGTTCCTAACTGGCTGAAGAAAAAAGCTATTTGGGAGCCGATTCTCGGTCTCACCGTAATTTATACGGACCTGGGGTGAGGCTCACACAGCAGGTGGGCATGGACTAAAGTTTTCAGTGCAGCGCTGAGCACCTTAGGGATAAACCCACCAGCGACAGCCCTTAAAGGGCTACGCCTATATTCATAGAATCTGGGGTTACAGTACGTAACCAACATTTTAGGGAGGTGTAGAGAGCATTGTGGGGACAAGCATGCTAACTATGCTACAACAACAAGATTTTTTGTCTTGAATAAAATAAAATTTCCAATTCTCCATGCGTCCCTTCGGCTGCTTTAAATATCTTGATCTGGCCCTTTGTCAAAATTTTGAAAAATTTCTTCCGATGAGAAAGTATAGACTTGAAGCTGTTTTGCTTAAACCTTGAAAAAAACGTATACCCAACGACTCTCAGTTACTACCACACCAAATTTTATTCCATCGTCTGTGAAGCCGGCAGAGTTGGAACCATGTTTCTGTTGACTAAGAGCGATTAGCTGCAGCATCCATCTTGAATTGGATTGACTCCAAAAGTTAATCAGCGTTTTAATTTGATTTATTTGTTATTTATCAAAAGTTTCATTCATATCTGTGCAGTCATTTATGAGATATTTTGCTAACAGACAAACAGGGTTGACTATTGCTAAATATTAGGTAAAGATCTTCTGCATCGTGTACTTAAAGTTTATGCTGTGGATGAATCTCAGCTACAATCAAACAAAATTTTAGCTCAATATCTTTAAAATTAACTAAATTTTAGCCATGTTTTCTAAGATCAGCTAGCTGTGGTCTCTAAAAGGTCATCATCATTTGTAGCAGCACATCTACTGATGATTTCCCAAAAGGTTAAAGTAAATTTTTCCAGTGGTTCATGATAGTGGTGACTGAATGTTTGTGAACTCTTTATAATTTTCTATATTTCTGTATAAATATGACCTAAAACATCATAAGATTTTCACACATCTCCTAAAAGTAGATAAAGAGAACCCAGTTAAACAAATGAAACTCAAATATTATACTTTCTCATTTATTTATTGAGGAAAATGATCCCATATTACGTATTTGTGAGTAAAAGTATGTGAACCTCTAGGATTATCAGTTAATGTGAAGGTGAAATTAGAGTCAGGTGTTTTCAATCAATGTGATGATGATCAGGTGTGAGTGGACACCCTGTTTGATTTAAAGAACAGGATCTATCTAAGTCTGATCTTCACAACATGTTTGTGGAAGTGGATCATGACAGGAACAAAGGAGATTTCTGAGGATCTCAGAAAAAGAGTTGTTGATGCTCATCAGGCTGGAAAAGGTTAAAAAAATATCTGTAAAGAGTTTGGACTCCACCAATCCACAGTCAGACAGGTTGTGTACAAATGGAGGAAATTCAAAACCATTGTTACCCTCCCCAGGAGTGGTGATGGGCAAATTAATCTTTTATGAGGCATCAAACCACCAGAGACAAATGTTTGAAAAATCGTTTCATGTTTTGAAGCTTCAGTTACAGCGACCTCTCCTGGCCACCTGCAATGCTGCAGCTAAATCAGACAATCTGATTTCGCTGCACACACCCAAAGAACCTTAATGAAGAGTGTTAACATAGCTGCTTTCCTCAAACAACTTTCTATGATCTCACTTGAACTATTTGGTTTTAAAAGTTGGTGTTTACACATTCTCTTTTCAAATAAAGATTGAATGTGCATTGTTGTGCATCCATTTGGCATGGTGTTGGTGTGCTTGTGTTACTATGACAGAGTCAGGGTCTTTATCTTTGTTAGAAACAACAATGAAGTGACAATGAGAAATCCAGAGTCTTGTGGAAAACAGTGCAAAGAATTTCACCAGTGTGACCAGATGTGTACACATGACGGTTCAGACAGTACACCAGTGGGTGTTCTGATCTGTCCAGCGGTGGATCTGTCATGTCATTTCAAAATAAAATTTGAGTCCATACTGCCTTATGACTACAAAAATCATATACATCATTTTACTGTACTGGGTGTCAAACTGAGTTACATAAGGGGGTAACATTAATGGTTCAAATCAAGGGTCTGTTTCAATGAATACATAAACTCAAATGCAAAAACCTGATGTTCTTTCTTGACTGCAGGTTCCGCAGCAAGAGTTTGATCGGTCTCATTTGACTGTTACACTTGTTCACATCAAAATTTAAGATACTGAAAATGTCAATCTTTTGGGCTTCAAGGTTGTCCAGCTGTTATGAGAAGTCTGCACTTAAGTAGTTCTTAAAGCAAAATAAAAAGTGGTAAAAATATATTGCATTTAAAAGGTCACCATGACGGCCAGATAAAATATTTACAAGGGCCATTTTGGCCCTTGGGCCTAGAGTTTGACACATTTTGGACTTTACTTTTTTTTTTTTTTACATACTGAAATGCCAGAAGCACCTCATCATGAGCGAGCAGATTGAAGTGTTCCCACATGTTACGACTTTTCTTCCTGACTGGCTTCATAATGGTACAATCTCAACAACACAACAGCAAAACGCACCCACTCTCCCAACACACTGCGCTCTTCTTGTAACGATTTTATAGTGGTGAACGCGACCAAATTCAAAACTGTTTCAACCAGTCACCTGTCAGAACCGAGACGAGGCAATCACTGGACCACGAACAAGTAAAGTGATTCATTCCGACAACGAAATAGTTTGTGTTTCGGACGTCACGTGTCACGTGACTTCTTCTGCACCAAATCAGTGTTCTGATATAATTGTACTTAACAGTTCGACACAAGCATTGAAGCTTTTGTTTTATACTGCCATCACTACCCAGGAGTGGTGGACCAACAAAGATCACTCCAAGAACAAGGTGTATAACAGTCAGCAAGGTCACAAAGGACCCCAGGGTAACTTCTAACAACTGAAGGTCTCTCTCATGTTATTGTTAATGTTCATGAGTCCACCATCAGGAGAACACTGAACAACAATGGTTCATGGCAGGCTTGAAGGAGAAACTCTGCTCTCCAAGAAGAACATTGCTGCTCGTCTGCAGTTTGTTAAAGATCATGTGGACAAACCAGAAGACTGTTGGAAGAATGTTTTGTGGACAGATGAGACCAAAACAGAACTTTTTGTTTTAAATGAAAAGTGTTCTGTTTGGAGAAAGATTGCATTCCTGCATACGAGCCTTATCCCACCTGTGAAACATGGTGGTGGTAGTATCATGGTTTGACCGGTTTTGCTGCATCTGGGCCAAAACAACTCCCCATCATTGATGGAACAATGAATTCTGAATTATATCAGAGAATTATAGAGGAAAATGTCAGAACATCTGTCCATGAACTGAATCTCAAGAGAAGGTGGGTCATGCAGCAACATAATGACCTCAGCACACAAGTCATTCTACCAAAGAATGGTTCAAGAAGAATAAAGCTCATGTTCTGGAATGGCCAAGTCAAAGTCCTGACCTTAATCCAGTCCAGATGTTGTGGAAGAACCTGAAGCAGCAGTTAATGTGAGGAAACCACCAACATCCAGAGTTGAAGCTGCTATGTACAGAGGAATGGGCTGAAACTCCTCCAAGCTGCTGTGCAGGACTGATCAACAGTTACTGAAGCGTTTAGTTAGTTATTGCTGTACGGGATGGTGTCAGTCACACCAGAAACTGAAAGAAAGGGTCACATATCCAACAAAGTTAAGTCAGGTCCTGTGGACGTTTTTTTTTTTTTTTTGTGTGTGTTTGTTGAAAAGTTTCATCTTTCATCCAAAAGACTTCATCAGTCCGAGGAGCCACAACAAACTCAGTCCCACACTCACATAGTGTGTCAACCAGTTTGATGGTAATAAGATGTTTTCTGGAGTCACCCCTCTCCCCCGTCGACTCCTCTGAGGCAGCCGTGGCCAAAGTGGTTCAAAACATAAAAGTTCATGCTCAATATTATTAATTACTATTGAGCATGAACTTTGTTGTTTTGGAAAGTTCACATACTTTTACCATCACAAAAATGTAATATTGGATCATTTTCCTCAATAAATAAATAACCAAGTGTAATATTTTCTTTTAGGACTTGTGTGAAAATTTGATGATGTTTTGAGTCATATTAATGCAGAAATATAGAAAGTTATTAAGTGTTCATAAACATTCAATCACTACTACTTATATATTTTGCTAACAGATGGACAGAAGTGACATCAATAAAGTTATTGGCAGCACTGAAAATAAAAACCCAGTGCAATCTATTAACCCTCAGAATATGTGTTGTGGATCATCTTCAGCTACTACCAAACCAAACATCAGGTTAATCTGTGTTTGACCAAGTCACGGAAATTATTTCAGTCTCGAGTTAATCAGCTGAAGAGGTACAGCTAAGATTACATTCAGCTAGTTTTAATAACATGTATCCTGTGGTTCCTGGGACAATGTGCACGAACACATGCACATACACAGGCAAAAGCATGATCATCCATCAGCTTCATGAACATTGAAACATAAGAGTTGTACACAGGAACTCAATGAGACGACTAAAAACGAGATCCACTCAAAAGTGAAAGCAACCCACGTGTCAGATGTGCAAACGATGTTTTACATCATTGGACCCATTTTCCGTGCATGGCTGATGATCCAGGAGAGTGGAGATATTTAGAGGAAACACTTGCAGCTGGTTTATACTAAACATGGAAGCTGCTGGTGGTTCCACTTAACCCTAACGTTTCTGCAGGACAGGAGGAGGAAAAGAACAACCGTTGATTTTTCTGCATGATTTTTTTAATTAAACCTTAAATCAATACGAGCTTCAGAGTCAGGGGAATAACTAGTCTTTGTAAATTGTTGTTTTCACACCCAGCTGTAGTTGTGTGTCAGTTCACAAATTAAAAGCTTAAACTATTATTGTTTTTCTGCCTCTGAGCTGTTTGCAGTCCTTTTTTTAGAAGATTTTTCGACTGTTTTTGTCATTTCCTGCTTTGTGTGTTTATTTTGTCCTTCCTTCCTATGCTTGCATCTCTCATGAGGAGTTTTATGTTTCTGCCAGGCTGGTAACGTACTGAAACAGAGCAGACAATTACGGATATGAAGCAAAGGTCCACCCAAAACACACAGAGGATAAAAAAATAAACATTGTGTCGTGTAGAAGTTTCTGTTTTTATTTATTTGTTTGTTTAACGCTTGAAACTTTCTATTAACATACAAAATTGTAGCTCAAATTGTGAAATCAACTGGCTGTGGCAGCCATCTTGATTTGGATTGGCTCTAAAAGTGAACTAGTTGTAGAAATACATCATATGAGTGTTTTTTGCAAGTTTCATTAAAATCTGTGATCTGGTTTAGGGGATATTTTGCTAACAGACAGAACTGACTCCAAAAAGTTAATGACAAAACTCAAAACAAAGATCTTCTTCAATACATTTACGCACAGAATTGTGTTCAGGATCAGCCTTGGCTAGTGCCACACCAAATTTCAGCTTTTTATCCCTAAAAGTGACTGAGTTATAACCATTGTTTGTTCAGCACTGGCAGTGCTTCAATGGGGGGTACCGCAGGGGTTCATCCTCGGTCCCCTTCTCTTTTCTTTATACCTGCTGCCACTAGATGCTATTTTCCGCAAGTACAACATACCCTTTCACTTCTACGCCGATGACTGTCAAATTTACTTCCCCCTGAAGCACAGAGATACACACTCTATTCAACCTCTGCTTGACTGCCTGGCTGGCATCAGGGACTGGATGGCTTTAAATTTCTTAACTTTCAATAAGAAGTCTGAAGTCATGTTGCTCCCTCCCAATGGCACGTTCATGAACCACTGCATCGACCTTTCCTCTCTAGCCCTGTTAGAGAAACAAAGAGTCACTAATCTGGGAGTGAACCCTTCCTTGAAACTTAACAGTCATGTGAACGTGATTGTTAAATCCTGTTTTTTTCAGCTGAGGCGACTGTCTAAGCTGAAGCCCATATTGTCCAAAAATAACCCGGAGACAGTGATCCATGCGTTCATAACATGCTCGATTACTGAAATGCACTTCTGTTTGGAATCAGTCAGTCCTCCATTGCACGACTACTGGTCCAAAATGCTGCAGCTCAATTTTTCACTGGTACAGGTCATAGAGAGCACATTACACCAGTTTTAACCTCCCTGCACTGGCTACCCATTCACCTTTGGATCCAGTTCAAAATACTCATGTATGTAAATCACTGAACAGTTCTGCCCCATCATATCTCACTGATCTTCTGCAGTCATATGCCCTACCACGCTCTCTGAGGTCAGCAGACCAGATGCTTCTTTCAGTTCCAGTAACATGTCGTAAGCTCAGAGGTGACTGGGCTTTCTCTGTTGCAGGTCCAAGACTGTGGAATGACTTACCACTGCGTGTCAGGCAAACTCCCACTCTCACTGTTTTTAAGTCTCGCTTAAAAACTCACTTTTATTCACTTGCCTTTGATACGGTGTGATTTGTTTTGATCCTGTCTGTAGTCTACAGTGTTGGCCACTTACTTATTACCTGTTGCTATTTGTATATATGTTTTTTATTTTACTTTATTTTATGTTTTCCTGTCCACTGCTTGTTTGTTTCTATTGTACAGCCCTTTGGTTGGCCTTGTTGCTGTTTTAAATGTTCTATAAATAAATGGTCTGGTATGGTATGGTATGGCATTGTTTGTTCTTAAAGGCCAGTTAGCTGTGTTGGCCATCTTGAAGTGTGTTGACTCCAACATGTAATCAGTTGTAGATGTGCATACAGCGATTAATTTCTGAAAGTTTCACAAAAATTTCTGTAATGGTTTACAAGATATTTTGCTAACAGACAGACAAAAACACGTGACAAAAACACTATCACCTGATTTTTATTTCCTGACAACAAAATGCAACGAGTAACATCTTCCAAAACAACTTTAAGACAAACTAAATAAACAATTGGACCAAAAGTTTTATTTTTAACCACAAAAAGAATGTTGTTTTTGACGTCACCAATATGTTAGATCACTTCAAACTGCATCTAAAGACACATTAGCTGCTTTAAATTTACTTTTATGTAAAATCCATTGTGCAAGCACGTCAATCAAATATTAAATTTTTAATAGATGAATGAAAAATATGAGTTTTTTGTTTTTTCATTTCTGAAAATACAGCATTTAGAAAATGAAGACGATTGTGAAGAAGACAGATTTCAGGCGAGACAATAAAAAACTAAAAGCTCATGTTTCATCCCAGACATGATTTATTTTTAAGGTGCTGTGAACACAGTGGTGCAGTGAGAGAGGTGGACGGATGGCTGGACAAAAGGAGGGAGGGGGTATAAAAGGACGGCACCGAGCAGGGGGGTGAGTCGAGCCAAAAATATTCTGGGACAACCACAAGATACTTTTTCAAGCTCTGCAGGTAGGCGACACCTTTCTGACTCCTCATCGGGATGTTTGACAGAATTTGTGACAGTAGGTCAGAATAGCAAATATTTAAAGTGATGGTTAAAAAACAAGAAAAAAGTTCACTTTTGCAACTTTTACCATGAATTAAAAAAAAAAAATCAAGATTTTAATTTGATTTGAGCTGATTGCACCTTTTAAAGTCCATATGAAATGTTAGTGCAGACGGTTTCATGCGAACATTTAATGCAACTGGCCTTGAGAATGACAAAGTTAGAGAAATATTTGTGTTGACGTGCTAGTTGCAGCCGTTAAGCAGCTTTACGAGAACAAAAGCTCCTTTCATGCTTCTGATCGGGGGATAAATTATACAGAGCAAAGTTGAGGTGACATTACAGGCTCACTGAGAGCAAACAAGGTCACGTTTCGGATTGGTAATGAGATGCCCTTGAACGAACTGGCTCTTGGCCAGGAGCCTTGAAATCAAACAGGACAAACGCACCGCCACACAGTGAGATAACACTCTCACACGCCTCATCACAAGACCAGGTCCTGTTTGTTTCCCCTTTAAAATGAGTTTCTATCATCATATAAATTTATCATTTTTCTTCTGTTCCCTCAGATCATGGCGGACTACGATATGATCCTGAAGCACTGGGGTCCAGTGGAGGCAGATTACTCCACCTATGGAAACCTGGTTCTGACCCGGTCAGTGGGTCCATGTTCTTGTGGATTCACACAAAAATGAACTCTAGCTCAATGGATGGATGGTCTGAATGTATTTTAGGTGGTTTTACTTTTGCACTTCATTATGTTCAGTGAACTCCATGACATCATCGTGACCTCTGATACGGTGAACGAAACAGCACAGAAATTTGGCCAAGTTCACAGATTTTCCTCTTAAGTCTGCATAAATGGAGCCTGGTGGGTTTGGTAAAGGCAGAGATAATGAGAACACTGAGCAGGTATATTTGTTGAAGCAGTTCCTTGGTGTTTAATCTGTGAGTTTTTGTCTAAATTTTAAAATCCTGCTGTTTCAAAGTCTTCTCACCACTGCCAGGAGGGCAGCTGCGGCTGAGTGGTTAGAGCAGTCGTCCTCCAATGGGAAAGTTGGGGTTTGATTCCACCAACAGTCATATGTTAGTGTCCCTGGGCAAGACACTGAATCCCTCATTGCCTCTGATGAGTGTCCCATCAGTGTATGAATGTGATAAAGCACTGATTAGTCCTTGTAGAGATCTAGTAGAGTGCTGCATGAATGGGTAAATGAGGCACAGATGGTGCTTTGAGTACCTTGATTAGATAGAAAGGTGTTATATAAGTACAGTCCATTTACCATTTACAGTTGCACCATCCACCCCACCTCCTTTGCAACGCTCCAACAGCCACAAAAGCCAGAAAAGTACATCTCAGTTCCGACTCTCTTGGAATGTCACAATAATCTCACGTTTCCGTCCTTCCCCAGCCTATTTACCGAGCACCCAGAAACTCAGAAGCTCTTCCCCAAGTTCGTCAGCATTCCCCACGGTGACCTGGCCGGAAACGCAGCCGTTTCTGCCCACGGAGCCACTGTGCTGAAGAAGCTCGGCGAGCTGCTGAAGGCTAAAGGCAACCACGCTGCCATCCTCAAACCTCTGGCCAACAGCCATGCGACCAAGCACAAGATTCCCATCAATAACTTCAGGGTGAGGGATGCGTCTTCACAAATATTCTCCTTCTTCTCCAGATTATCTCAGTGACCTCTGAGGATTTCATGTTTTCTTCCCTTTCAGCTGATTACTGAGGTGATTGTTAAAGTACTGGCAGAGAAGGCAGGACTGGACGGTGCCGGACAGCAGGCCCTGAGGAACGTCATGGCCGCCGTCATCGCGGACATGGACGCCGGTTACAAAGAGTTGGGCTTTGCTGGATAAACAACGAGACCAAGCGTCATGCTTAGATCTTTCCAGAACCAGATAATCTTCTACTTGCAAGAGCTTTTTTTTTTCCAAAGACACCGCTCTTTATAATCAAACTGCTGATGATAGTTCTCTGACTCATTTACTTACGAAAAAGTCATATTAAGTTCAACAATCGTGTTTTATTAGTAGAATTAAAGCGCTAATCTGTATTAAATCAAACAAGTCTTCGAGATTTCTGCAGATATTACCTGAATTCTTGGGAAAAGTGTTTATAATCACTTTAATTCATTGTCTGATTTTACTAATAAAACTGTTGCTCTTTGCTTTTGGCCTCTTTTGTTTGTCAACAATTACAAAACTCAAACTCAACAGTTGTTTACTTTTACAACAGGACTTTGTAGTTTTTTTTAGATGTAGATGACAAAATGCCATGTTGATAAATAAAGTTTGAGGGGGAAAAAGATCAAAGAATTTGTCAAAGTTGGTGCCAGTGTTTTATTAGGTCACCATGGTAACCACACACCTGTGTCTCTCACTTCCTGACAGCAGCCTTATAAGACAGGCAGACAAAAACAGTAAAAAGTAAGCCTCAAACAGTCTTTGTACAAAAACTATGAGTCATACTGAATAAATATTTGAATCGTAAGTGACAGAAGGTTCTGGTCACCCCACAGGTCAGATTTCGAGCATCTACAGTGTTTTGTTTAGAAGATATGACAAGTTAAAATCAGATAAAATGGTAGTCAATGAGAGTTTGGGGAGGCACGCTGAATTCTGGGAAGATTTCAGAGAAACTTTAAACTGTTAAAACACCAGTTTAGTCAAGGAAAATCCAACTTTCTGCATTAAACTTTAAATAACTTGACCATTAAGTGAAACTTTTTGTTCTCTCTATTCAAATGTCATTTACAACACACAATGTACTGCCACTCAAAGTCTTGGTTGTCATGCCATTTCTTATCAAATGACACATTTTATGTATTTTTCCTCATTTTATTTAGGATTCTGCAAAAACCATTAAAGACTTTCTTTTTATTCAGATAATTAAAAAATTGTGACAAAAAACAAAAAGCAGTGGCCACTTTGTAATTAGACTACCATTTAATCTAGTCAATGGATATAGTTATTAATTTTACATAATTAAAGGTCATCTTTGATTCTGGTCAGAGAGTTGATCCATCACAGCTGTCCACAGTGGCCCAGATAGATTAAGTGTGTGAAAGTGTCCATTAGCATGTCCACAGTTGTCACTTGAACAAAGTGACAACTGTATCCCAAACACACAGCTCTTTCAGACTCTCCAGTCACACAATCCATCGGACGTGACTTCAGTCACCCACACAAGGGATTATCAAGGGATTTTTTTGCACTTTGTTTCTTGCAAAATTCCTGCTTTACTTATAAAAACAAAAAAACAATCATTTTTCTTTCACGGCCAATCTCTGTAGTAAATCTCAGCCAGATTTGTTTTGTGTCTAGAGTTCAACGTGAGTTAACTCAGGGTGTTTTTTTTTTATATAAATCCTTATTATAGGTCACGCAAGCTTCTTAACTGAGAGCGGGTCGTGTTTCCTTTTGTTAGTCCGGCTCATTTTCTTCCACAGGAGAAGTGAACGAGGAGAAAGGGTTCTTTGTCGCAGAACCTGGAGGAAATCTCAGAGGGCAGTGTCTATGAAGCACTTCTTTGAGGTAGAAATGAGACCAAACGGTGTGGGAAAGTAGGAAAAGTCTGTTTTGCAGCAAAATAATTAAGAGATAAGTGGAGATATACTGTACCGTATTTTTCAGATTATAAGACGCATTTAAAATCTTTTAATTTTCTTAAAAATCGACAGTGAGCCTTATAATCAGGTGCACCTCATGTATTAATTCTGGTTGTACTTACTGACCTTGAACTGATTTTATACGGTTACTGTGGATGAGTTGAATGAAGTTTGACTTATCTGACTGTTGTGTTTCACTTAATGCACCTTATGTATGAAAACAAACCCGTTCATTGATATTGTGTTTTATAGTCTGAAAAATATGGTAGTTGGTTTTAATGAATTTATTATAAAGAAATGTCATTTAAAAAACACCGAGGCACTGAGACAGATCACAATCTGAAGGATATGAAAAACATCAGAAACACGTTCATACATTTTTGTTTAAAGCCCCCCCCCCCCCCCCCCTTAAATCATCAGGGCTGGAGCTGGAGGGTGGTTTGACCCAGCAACAGGATGTGATCAAACACACCAACGCATCACCAAATCCTGTTTCCCCATCACATTAAAGAGATAATTTGATGTATTTAAGTGAAGCTCTGTAGAGGGGTCATGAACAGTTAATATCTTACCTGTTGCAGGCATCTCTTTGAACGACCTCAGTTTGGAGAAACCGAGTCATGTCTGACAAGCTGACCGCTCGTATTAGGAGGGCAAAGGCCAAATAAAAATTTTAAAAATGACACAGAAGTTCTTGCTGTTTCAGAGACCTTTACCCCACTGTCCGTTTCACAGTCCGTGGTAAATTATTGAAAAAACTTTGGTTAACTTCACGAGCAGAGAACAGGAACAACTGCTGCAGTGTCATCATCTGCCAGAATAACTGCAAATTAATGACAATGACAAGGTTTAAATATTAATGGTCAGTGAGAATATGAATAAGATATTAGAAATTGGACGTACTGAAAAACTAGTATCGTCTTTTCTGAAATGGAGTGTTTCTTTTTAAACACCATTATTTAAACCAGGACATTCAACTAAATTTCTCATGGGGCCACAGTTACTGAAAGCCAAGAGCTCAGAGACCTGACGTCCAGCAGTTATGTTTGTTTTACAGTTTAAAATCTAGTTTTATTTAAAATGAACCCGTTGGTGGGCCAAACCAAGCTCACCTGTGGGCCTGATTTGGCCCTGGGCCACCAGTCGAATAGCCCTAATTTAAACGTTTACACTGTCATCTGTTTTGCATTACACAGTTATTTCATCAGAAATATTCTTATCCCGATTCCAAAAAGTTAGGACGTTATGTAAAATGTAAATAAAATAAAACGAAATGACAACAGAATGATTTGCAAATCTCATTGGAACACAGAAAACATTATATATATATATATATATATATATATATATATATATATATATATTTTTTTTTTTTTTTTTTTTTTTTAAAGTACAACTTTTAGATAAACTTGAGTTAATTTCGAATTTTAAGGCAGTAACGTCTCCCAAAATGTTGAGATAAGAGCACATCTCCTCTGAGAAGCATGTCCTGAACCTAAGGAGACCAGTTTGTAGAGTTTTTGGAGGGAAACGTTCCGTTCTAGTCTCATGTCGGACTCTGGATGTTTGGCACTGCTGGGTCTTCGTTGCAGATTTTTTTTCAAATTTATTTTATTTCAAGACACACCAAATATAGTCAGTTGCTTAGAGATCTTCAGGCAGGTCTGTTCAGCATCCAGACTCATCTGCTGGATGGGTGCACATTGTTCAAAAACCTTTACACCCTTTTCTGCATTAAGGGTGCCTTTATAGATGTGTAAACTGCCCATTACGGAGGCACTAATGTACCCCCATACCATCAGCGAGGCAAGCTTATGAACAGCATACTGATGTGAGGCTGGAAGGTACTTCTCTTTGGTTCAGAAAACATAGCATCCATTAGAATTTCAATTTTTAAATGACTTTTAGTCCATAGAAGACAGTGGCATTTCTGTTTACATATGTCATTTATATTTTTGCATGATAGAGCTTTAACCAGCATTTGTTGATGCCATGGTGAACTGTGTTCACAGACAATGATTTATGAAAGATTTCCTGAGCCCGTGCAGTGATGTCCATAATGCCCTTTTTGCCCCACTCCCCTCAGACAGGAGGTTGTGGAGCATTAAGTGTAGAACCACTAGACTGAGGAACAGCTTCTACCCTGAAGCTGTTAGACTCATGAATCCCTAACCAGAATTATCACTGTAAAGAAAAAAAAATCACTGTAATGCCACTTTCATTGGTGATATATGCTGTTGATTAATCATGCTGCTGATCTCATGCTGCTGATTATTTCATGCTGCTGTGTTCATTCGTAGTCATCTACTCACATAGACTCATGTTCGTGTGCTGTTGTTGGGCATATTGTTTTGCACTATTAGTGTATATCTTAGTTGATATCTTAGCTCCTTATTTACTGTTTCTTTTTACAGTTTATATTTTTGCTATTGTAGGGTGTAACTGGCCGTGTGTACATAATTTCATTCCACCTCATGTACCGCATATGATGCGAATGACAGTAAAACCGACTTGAACTTGAATAGAATCCGACCTGTTTTTAATGCACACCTGAGGATCTGGAGATCGCAGGCCTCAGCTGCAGCAGCTGGTTTTTACTCCATCGCTGTAAGTGGATATGGGTGTTGGAGATCCATTCTCTGAATCACAACCAGAACTTAAACACAAAGGCGCTCGGGGATGTTTTTGTTTTCCTTTGTCTTTAGGATGCACTAAAACTCTTTAATCACATTTCCACACATTGACAAAAGATTTTATCACGCTAAACGACAAACCATCGTCTTTTTTTTTTTTTACTTAAGTGTTTCTGTCTGTTTAAGCATGAACGTAAAGGAGCCAAGAGACTGTAAGATATCAACCTTATCATGGACATTCCTCTGTCCCACTGACTTCCCGTTGTCCTTCCAGGTCCACACTTGATGCCAAAACAGTGTTTAGTTAACCCGCGGGGTGGATAATTGCCATGATGATAACCTTTAAATAGTGTGTGTGTGTGTTGCTGCACGCATGAGGACGTGACACGAGGCACAGTTCCTCTGCAGAGACACACCTCTGTCTCTGCTCCTGAGCAGCTGATGACCGAGTTCAGAACGGTCACTGCTTTTCAACAGGACAATGGAGCAACAGGACACAATGAGCTTTTTAAAGAAGGACAATCAGACAGTTCAGGATCACAAGTGCAGACATTTAGATGTTTTCTGAGCCTTTATGGTTCAATGTTATTGTTTAGGATGATGAAACTTGGCTTTTGTTGGCTTTTCAAACAGCAGGCCAGGAAGTCATAGCTTTGATCGTCTGTAAGAATCACTCTTTTCATCCAAGTGTTTAATTAGCGTATAAAACTAAAACTTGATTGATACATTGCAACCAGTACAAAGACAAGACCTAATGAGAAATGACAGAGTTGTGGCCATTTTGATCAAACCTTGGCAACAACTGCACCAATCAGAGTCAGAGAGATTTATTTGTCATTCACATCTCATGTGGTACATGTGGTACATGTGGTACAAGATTATGTACACAGGATCCCAGTTACATCCAACAATAAAATGTAAAAGAAAAACAGTAATAAGATCTAAAATATGAACTAAGAAAAACATCAACTAAAAAAACATTACGCTGAACAACAGCACGAACATGAGTCTGTGTGAGCAGATGAGTACGCATGAACATGTCTACACGAAAGATCAGCAGCAACATGAAAGATCAACAGCAACATGATGTGATTTTTTTCACAGTGATTATCCTGGTTAAAGATTCATGAGTCTAACAGCCTCAGGGTTCCTCAGTCAAGTGGTTCTACACTTAATGCTCCTCAACCTCCTTCCTGAGGGGAGCAGGGCAAAAAGTGTGTGTGCTGGATGAGTGGGATCCTTCATGATGAAGGTGGCCCTCTTCCTGCATCTGGTGGTGTAGATATCTGTGATGGTAGGGAGACTGACTCCTACAGACTTCTGTGCAACCTTCACCACTCTCTGCAAGGCTTTTCTTTCTGCAGCTGTGCAGCCTCCATGCCACACGTTGATGCTGGACCAAGCAACTAAGTTGCACAATATCACAAGAGCTTCTGTCTGTGTATTGTTGAGAATAACTCCCAGCAAATGCCACAAGAAATTATAGCTCAATAACTGGAACACTGAGTCAAAGCGATTTTTGATAGATCAGCTGACATCTTGAATTGGATTAATTCCAAAAGGTAATTGTGTGTATATTTAGATTTATTGAGAGTTTCATTAAAATCCATTAATTGGTTCATGAGATATTTTGCTAACAGGCTGACAGAATTGACTCCAATAGTTTTATATAAAAATTCAACACAGTCGAGTGGTGTTCACAGTTTGTGTTGGGTATGAATCTCAGCTACTGCCACAACAAATTTATCATCAGATCAGAGTTACGGCCATATTTGTTGCATGTTTGCCAAAGTCACTTAAGGCTGTGGTGGCCATCTTGAGCTGGGTTGACCCCATAGGTAATTCAACTGTAGGTGCATCTCTCAATATTACTTTCTGAGAGTTTCACAAAAATCTATCCAGTGGTTCAAGAGACAAGTTGCTCACAGACACACACACACATACACACACACATACACACACACACACAGGCAAAACGTGGCCTCCTTTCATCATTTGTTACAGGGGTTAAAAAAATTGCAGATTGGGTCACACGTAGGTCTGGTTAATCTGTCATTCATTTGTGAGTTTGCATTAATTACTGAAGACTTCAAGTTCACATGCATCATTTGTCTCATTTCCAAAGTTACTGTTTAACTATGCTCAGTGATATTATTGCTTCTAATGATTTAAAATTAAAATGCAACTAATTTTCAAGTACTGACACTATTTTTCTGGTAATAGCCCCTAAAAGTCAGTTCAAATGTCAATGAGACACGTTAAACTTTATATGTAGACAAATTGGCTTTATATTAAACCTCTCATCAAAAAACACTAACATGACCTCCAGCTCTAAATAACAACAGGTTGATTTCACCTCAGCCATGGTATTCAATGACGCCAGGAGAGACTAAATGTGGTTGACATCTCAATTGTACCGATGAAAGAAACTAGACTGGATCCAAATGTGGGTCTATTTATAATGCAGTTTAGCTCAGTTAGCTTGCATTGCATTGCATTGCATTGCATTGCATTATTGCATTATATTTTGCACTACTGTTATGATCAACTCGTCCTGTTTATTCTTTATTCTGGTAATTCTGGTATTGTCATTTCCACTTAATCACCTCATCAGTACATAACTGTGACTATATAGAACCGGTATGCACACCTTCACTTTACTAAGTTTCTCAGGTTTATACTTTATATTGCACTATTGTTTACTCTGGCCTTGCACATCCATTATCTACCTCTCATCATGTTATTGTCTTCAGTCAGCGTCCCTTTGTCTCCTGTTAGTCACTATTGAGCACGTTGCATCAGAGGTCCTGCTGCTGTTCACTTTTATATTTTTTTATATTTTTTTATATAACTAGTTGTGTTAGTTTATTTTTGCTAATGTTGTTGTTTGCTGCAATTTGAGTAGGAGTGTAACGCAATTTCAATTTCTATGTATGTCCTGTACATATGCAGAATTGACAATAAAAATCAATCAATCAATCAATCAATCAATCAGTTCTCTGTGCATTTAACAGGTCTATGGTCCAGTTTCTGTGAAGCGTTATGAGAGGGTGAACAACGCAGAACCTCCTGCAGTGTCTGCTCCAATCAGATGTTCACGCTGAACCTGTTGCGCTGCACCGACTGTCTACTTTGTTTGGTCTGTTGATTCAGGTGCTTTCATGATCTCAGTGCAGATCTATGCAGGTACTAATGGAACAAAAACCAAAGGACCCTCATGTACTTTTAGTGTATTGTCTGACATTCGTTTAGCGTTTATCTTATCTTAGATTATATACTGCTTCTTTTTATACTTTATATTTTTGCAATTTTTGGATGTAACTGGGATCTTGAGTACACAATTTTGTTCCACCTCATGTGACACATGTGATGCGAATGACAATAAAGATACTTGAACTTGATACATACAGCCACACTGCCCCCACATTCCATGAGCCCTCTCACTATCCAGGAACATCAAGTGAGATCCAAGTTCAGATCTGTGAACCCAAGGAAAGCTGCAGGGTCGGATGGAATTCTAAGATCTTCAATCTCTCCCTGGCACAGGCCTCTGTCCAACCCTGCCTCAAACCGTCCCCTGTGCCTAAAAGCTCAACTGTCAATTGATTCAATAACTAGACCATCGTGCTAACACTGGTGGTTGCCAAGTATTTTGAGACTATTGGCACAGCACATGAAGGACTGCCTCCCCCATGCCTCATCAATATGCATACAGAGAAAATAGATTTACTGATGACGCCATTTCCACTGCCCTCCACACTGCTCTGACCCACTTAGAACTCCATTAGTCCTCCGTCAGAATGCTTTCTGTTGACTTTAGTTCAGCTTTCCACATTCTTCTTCCTGACATTCTGGTGGACAAGTTTGCTGTACTAGACTTAACCCGTCACCTGTGCCTGGATCAAATACTTCCCTACTAAGCATCCACAATTTGTAATGATTAGTGCACATGGCTCCTCCACCTTGACACTCAGCACTGGCTCACTCAAGGGCTCCGCTGAGCCCACTCCTATTTGCCATCTATACCCATGACTGCACTTCCTCTCATCCCACCAACACCATCATCAAATTTGTATATGACGCCACCCTGGGCTGTCCATTGTCACCAATTCTGTTCATAACTTTTATGGACAGAATTTTTGGGTGCAGCCAGGGGGCGGAGGAATCCCTGTTTGGTGGCCTCATTCCATCTCTGCTATTTGCAGATGATGTGGTCCTATTGTTGTCATCGTGCCGTGATCTTCAGCTCTCACTGAAGCAGTTCGCAGCCGAGTGTGAAGCAGCTGGGATGAGAATCAGCACCTCCAAATCTGAGGCCATGGTCCTCAGTCAGAAAAGGGTGGAATGGTAAATGGTAAATGGACTGTACTTGTATAGCGCCTTTCTATCTTATTTCAAGATACTCAAAGCACTTTACACTACAACCTGTGTCCTCATTTACCCATTTATACAGCACTCTACTAGATCTCTACAAAGCTAATTGAACAAATCATTCTAAAGAGACTAATCAGAGCTTTATCACATTCATACACCGATGGGACGCACATCAGAGGCTATGAGGGGTTCAGTGTCTTGCCCAGGGACACTTCAACATGTGACTGCTGGTGGATTCGAACCCCCAACTCTCGCATTGGAGGACGACTGCTCTAACCACTCAGCCACAGCCGCCCGTTCTCTTTGAGTCAAGGGTGAAGTTCTGCCTCAAGTGATGAGTTCAAGTATCTCGGGATTTTGGTCACGAGTGAGGGAAGAATGGAGTGTGAGATTGACAAATGGATTGGTGCAGTGTCTGCAGTATTGTGAACTCCATGCTGGTCCATTGTGGTGAAGAGGGAGGAACCTGAGCTGTAAGATAAAGCTATCTGTTTACCAGTTAGTCTTTGTTCCTACCCTCACCTATGGCCATAAACTCTGGGTAGTGACCAAAAGAATGAGATCATGGGTACAGGCGGTTGAAATGAGTTTCCTCTGCAGGGTAGCTGGACTCTCCCTTAGAGATAGGGTGAAAAGTTTAGTTATCCGGGAGAGACGTGGAGTAGAACTGCTGCTCTTCCACATCGAGAGGAGCCAGTTGAGGTGGTTTGAATATCTGGTATGGATGCTTCCTGGGCTCCTACCTAGGGAGGTGCTTCAGGCATGTCTGACTAGGAAGAGACCCCGGGGAAAACCCAAGACACAATGGACTGCGTCTCTCGATTGGCCTGGGAACGCCTTGTTGTCCTCCCAGAAGAGCTGGAAGAGGTGGTTATGGAAAGAGATGTCTGGGCCTCCCTGCTAAAGCTGCTGCCCCCGTGACCCCACTTTGGAACAAGCGGAAGATAATGAATGGATGGTTGGATGGATGGATGGATGAATGGCTGGCTGGCTGGCTGGATGGATGGATGGATGGATGGATGGATGGATGGATGGATGGACGGACATTACCCTGGTGGGACTTATAACTAGTGGAGACAAGTCGGCATATAGGGACGAAGTGCAGCTGTTGGCAAAGTGGTGTCCGAGGAACAACCTGTCACTCAACACAAGGAAAACCTAGGAGGTGGTCATGGATTATAGGAAGAGCAAGGCTTCTCCTACCCCACTCTAGATGATGACAAATGGTGACAGTGTGGAGCGAGTCCCCCACTTCAAACTCTTGGGGATTTACATTTTAAGGGACATTTCCTGGTCAATCAACACTACAGCAGTGGTTAACAAGGCCCAGCAGCAAATTCACTTCCTGAGAGTACTTAGACAGAACCACTTGGAAACAAAGCTGCTGGTAACCTTCTATCGCTCCACCATAGAGATTGTGCTGGCAAACGCCATTACAATGTGGTGCGCTGGCTCCACCACCACTGACAAGAGGAGGTTGCAGAGGGTGATCAGGACTGCTGAGAGAATAACTGCTTTTCCTCTCCCCTCCCTTGAAGATATCGCCAGTTCCTGCTGTCTCTTCTGGGCAAAGAGGATCTTCCAAGACCACCTCCATCCTGTTCACCACCTAATCAGCCTGCTGCCCTCTGGCAGAAGGCACAGCGTATAGGAAGAGCTGCACAAACAGACTTAAAACAGCTTCTTTCCATGGACCATCCGGACTCTAAATACATGTTAAATTCCCTAAGTGCAATTTTCCTCTAGTGCAATATGTATAGTCACTTACGGGATGTGTAATATATTCAGTCTGCTTCCACCACCTCACCTATATTCTTCTGACCAGTCCATCTTTGTGTTTATAGAACTGATGTTTCTGGGTTTTTTTTTTTCTTTTCTTTTGGCTGCTCCCTGCTTCTGGGGTCTCCACAGCGAACCAACTCGCACCAAGACTTGGCAATTGTTTTTACGCCAGATGTCCTTCCTGATACAACCACAGCCCACTGAACTACCACAACACTCTGTGTGGAGCAAAGAGCTGCTATCTAGGACACACGGGGGAGCAGATGGTGGGGGTTAAGGCCCTTGATCAAGGGCCCATCCATCCATCCATCTATCCATTATCTTTACCCGCTTATTCCATTTTGGGTCACGGGGGTCGCTGGTGCCCATGTCCAGCAATCACTGTGTGAGGGGCGGGGTACACCCTGGACAGTCGCAAGTCCATCACAGGGCCACATAGAGACAAAAGAGGCAGACAACCATTCACTCTCTCACTCACACCTAGGGACAATTTAGAGTTACCAATCAGCCTAACATGCATGTTTTTGGTCTGTGGGAGGAAACCGGAGCACCCGGAGAAAACCCACGCATGCACGGAGAGAACATGCAACTCCACCCAGAAAGGCCCCTGGACCGGGATTTGAACCAAGGACCTGCTCACTGAGAGGCAGCAGCTCTACCAGTTGCGCCACCGTGCTGTTAAGAAGGAGTGATTATTGCTATTGTTTCGTATTGACAAGTGATTTTTCTTCCTAAAAGTTAACTTAGGCTACACTACGGTACGGTTCTTAGACTGTGGCTAGGATGCATGAGAGAAGTGGAGCGTACTCTATTCACACAAGGAGAGCTGTTCGTCAGGTTACTTCTTGTTGTGCCATTAACTCTAAAATAGTTACTGAATCAAGTGTTATTTATGTAGGCAAAACTAAATGTTAAACAGCCTGTTAAAATACACCAGAATGCAGGAAATGGCATCTACTTTATTCAAAATTTTCTGGGGGAGGACCCCCAGACCCCTCCACCAGTGTGCCCACCTCCCCCAAATTACATTAAAAAAAGCTTCTGACACCAGTGTTCAACACATAGCTCAAGCCAAGAGCCATTGTCAGCACTGGGGGCTGAAAACGTCCCTAAAAGGGCAGATTCTGGAATCGCCCCTGATGTAAACTTATAATTACATGATTTTAATAATAATAGGTCGTGATCTAAAGTGGCCACTCTGAGACATGAAACTCCAGGGCTGAAAATGAGTCCCACTCCAGCCCTGTGTATGTATATATATATATATATATATATATATACACACACACACACACACACACACACACACACACACACACACACACA
>NC_056513.1:30521886-30533103 GCF_014905685.2 Nematolebias whitei | reverse complement strand
ACACACACACACACACACACACACACACACACACACACACACACACATATATATATATGATGATTTGTGATTTATGATATATGATATATATATAGGATATGTGTGTTACCCTGAGCGTTTAGAGGGTGGGATACAGTTTATTCTTTTTCAAAAATTAAATGGAGTTGGGAAAACATGTAAAAAGCCGGGGACCCACCCCATCAGCTGATCACAAGTTATAAACGGGAAGTAGCTACCACATGTTCAACTCTACGAAAGTAACTGCAGGTAAATCCTCTATTTTCTGTCATAATTACATTGTATGCTTAATGGTTAAATGTAAAGTTAATGCTTAAGTCAAGTTATGTTCATTTGTCATTTGCAGGTTAACACAAGGTTAACAGTACAATAAAACATTCTGATGCATGCTCAATAATCAAGGTAGAAAAATCTAAAAAAGTTAAATCTGGTTCTCTGGACATTCAAAAAAAAAAAGTAGAAACGTTTCGTCTTTCATCCGAAAGACTTCTTCAGTCTGATGTGCTGTATTCAGCTCAGTCTTATAAATAGCACCTTCTCATAGTGGATCAACCAGTTTGCTGCTGACAACCAAAACCAGTTGCTCACATGATCAAGAAGGACCATCAGCCTAACAATGGATCATTAGCACACTGATGGCTGTTTACTATTCACAGAGGGCTGAGTGATACTAGCAATAACAGCATTGTAAGAGGGGGACAGTTGAACACGGAGGCCTCCACCCCTGTTTAATGATGGACGATTCCTTTTCACAAAGATGGCCTCCTTTACTCCTCTTTCAAACCATCATTCCTCTCTATCAAGGATGTGAACATCTTCATCCCTGAAAGAGTGACTGCTGGCCTGGAGACTGGTCACTAGAGGTATAAAAGTTGGTGAGGATGCTGGTGTTTGTATCAAACTTCTTTAGTCTTCTTAGGAAGTAGAGTCTTTGTTGGGCTTTCTTTACCACAGTGTTTGTATGTAAAGTCCAGGACAGATCCTCAGTAATGTGAACACCGAGGAACTTGAAGCTGCTGACCTGCTCCACCTCAGCATTGTTTATGTTGATGGTGGAGTGCTGACCTCCACTCTGTTTCCTGAAGTTCACTATCATCTTCTTTGTTTTGCTGACATTAAGAGAGAGGTTATTTTCAATTCAGTTTATTTATATAGCACCAATTCACAACAAAGTTGTCTCATGGCACTTTACAGAAATATTCACATACATAAAAAAGTTAATTAGATGAGGATGATGTTAGAGCTATGTTTGGGGGTATTCTCGTGTAAATAAAAAGAGTACAAGAGTGGACTGAGGACACAGCCTTGAGGTGTACCGGTGCTGAGGACTAGTGTGGAGGAGAGGTGACTGCTGATTTTCACTGCCTGTGGTCTGTTGGTGAGGAAGTCCAGTATCCAGCAGCAGATGGACTCCTCCAGGCCCAATGTGGTGAGCTTGGAAACCAGCTTGGAGGGGATTATGGTTTTGAATGTTGAGCAGTAGTCAATGAAGAGCATTCTCACATAAGTGTTTACCTTCTCCAGATGGCTGAGGGAGGTGCTTAAAGCTAGTTGTGCTTTGTTTTGTGTGTTTTATATGTAGATAGATGTGGTAACCTGGTTGCACAAGTTTAGTCTTTGTTAAAAGGGGTGTTTAGCCCCCAGTGCTGATGGTGGCTCTTTGCTTGAACAACGTGGTGGCCACTGGCGTCAGAAGCATTCATAATGTGGTGGGGGTGTGGTGTGGTGGGGGGGGGAGTGACACTGGTGGGGGGCAGGGTCTGGGGGGTCCTCCCCCAGAAAGTTTGTAATAAAGTAGATGCCATTTCCTGCATTCTGGTGTATTTTAACAGGTTGTTAAACATCTACATTTACCTAGATAAGTAAACATTTGATTCAATAAATATTTTAGAGCTCGGCACAACAAGAAGTAGCACTAAGCTAGTGGCATGCAATACAGATGCACTAGCTAAGATGCTACAGACCTAGTGCTCTGCATTACATAACACAACCTAATAAACGGTTTGTACAAAATCAGTTTAGTGTTAACTGATCATAACAAAGACTAAACTTATACAACCAGAAGTTACAACATAAAAACACAGAAAAAAAGCACAATATTTAAGCATTAACCTTTAATTTAACCATTAAGCATGCAATGTAATTATGACAAAAATGGAGGATTTACTTGCAGTTACCTTGTCATTCCCCCATCTGTTACGGAAGCACAATCCGTAGTGTCAGCTCATTTGCGCACGCACTAAAAGTAATACTTTCGGGTCGCACGTACCGCCGTTGAATATGCAAGATTAAAAAAAAAAAAAAAAAAGAATATGTAAGATTAAGAGAAATGTACTAGAAATATCCTGTAAGCTGATTTAATACAACACATAGTACGATCTTCATGTTGCTAATTTATGCCACTCGTATTTCCGTTAAAATCATTGACATATTTACGTCATTGGTTAAAATGATATGTAACGCATATTTAGGGTCAATGAAAAATGATTATGGTGATGTAGTGCAGTTTCACCACGAAGTGACGCCATTTCACCATGGAAATAATTAATTGTGTATCTTGCAGGGTTAATATGTCAATGATTTTACCGGAAATACGAGTGGCGTAAATTAGCAACATGAAGATCGTACTTTTCTACGTAAATTAGACAGGCCTTCTGAATACAAGGTTCAGCTGACATACAACTGACAGCAGCGTTTTCATGTGTTACATTTCACTTTAGGGGGTCTGAAATCAAAATAAGATTATTTCATGCTCATCAGAGAAAATGTAAGATTATTAGTAATATGAAATATAGAAATTCAACCTGTTTTTTTTTTTACCTGTTTTGAAGGGTCACGGTGCTAATAGGAGCAGTCAAACCCTCCCTTTTCCAGGTTATCCAAACCATGGCCACTATATCAAAGGTTAAATCATTCTCTCTTCCTGTGTGTGATCATGTTTACCACTTCCTCCCACTAAAACTGTTGCTGTAAATGTGCTCAAGCAAAGATTGCATATGTTTGTGGTTCCAATTAGGGCCGATTCTAGAATCTGACCTTTAGGCAGTGGTGGATAAAGTACTCAAACACTGTACAAATAAATTGTAAAAGTACAAATAAACAGACAAAAATGTACTCTAGTAAAAGTAGAAGTACCACATTAACGTTTTTACTTAAGTAAAAGTAAATAAGTACTTGCTTTAAAAAATACTTAAAGTATTAAAAGTAAAAGTACTTGCTTAATGTATTACCTAATGCAATGGTCTACATATCTTTAAGTCTGCCGTACCGTATGCCTCAGATACCCCTGGTATCAGGGGTATCTGAGGCAGGCTTGAAACACAAGAGTCAGGGTGGCTTCTGGGTAATACCAGATGGCTAGGCCTCAGACTGACGAAGCCTCTTGGATGAGGGGCGAAACGTTTCTTTTTAACAAAAAAACGAAGTCCAGATGACATGATTCAACCTTTTTTGTTGTTATATACCTGGATGACTGAGAAAACAAACTTTGTGTTTTTGAAACAATTAGTGAAAAGGCCAGACTTCAGGGGTATCTGAGGCAGGCTTGAAACACAAGAGTCAGGGTGGTTTCTGGGTAATACCAGATGGCTAGGCCTCAGACTGACAAAGCCTCTTGGATGAGGGGCGAAACGTTTCTTTTTAAAAAACGAAGTCCAGATGACATGATTCAACCTTTTTTGTTGATACTAGAATATAGCTCTTCTTGAAGGTGGGTCTAACGTTACCTGCCCATTTTGCATTGATTCAGTGGACCAACTCCCCTCTCGCCATTGGTTACTTTCAAATTAACAAACAAATAAAAAAGTTGCAACGTGAATGTAATTTGTAACACAACACATTATAGAAATGTAGTTATAGAATTATAGAAAGCACGCAAGTAAGCATTATAGAAAGTACAGATACTTAATCTAAAATGTAGTGAAGTAAAAGTAAAAAGTACCCATGTTTAACTCTACTTAAGTACAGATACATGAAAAGTGTACTTAAGTACAGTACAAAGTACTTGTACTTAGTTACATCCCACCACTGTTTGTCTAACAGCAAGAGGCTGTTTGAGATTTTTTGCTAACAGATGAACAGTTTCAACTCTAACAGTTAATATCAAAGTTTAGAGCAAAATTGTGAAAGTCTCTCCGTTACTATCAACAAATTTGAGCTCAATTTTTGAAAGCTTACTGAGCTGTAACTATTCCTGTGTTTTTTCTAAGAATCTGGTAGCAGTGGCAGCCATCTTGAATCAATTTAATTCCTAACGTCACTCATTTGTAGCTGTTTATACAATGGTTACCGTACTTTCAGACATTTGAATATAAATACATCCAATGGTGTTTGACATCTTATGTTAATGGGACAGACAAAGAAAAACATGCAAACAAGGGCCAAAAACATTTTCTCCCAGTCTCCCTTCCTGAACGACCAAAACATGTTTCAGTGGCTCGATTCTTCAAACAGATGCATCAAGACAGAGATTAGGCATTGCAAAGAACTTTTCTTCCTCCTGGGACGTGATAAGATGTGATGTGGGAATAAAATCGCTGCTGACTTTATCAGCTTCCTTTAAATCTGGACTCCACCAACAAATAAGCACCAGTTATTTGTAAAAACAACACAAGAATGGCCACTATTCTCTTTTAAAATAGCAGTTTGTGTAGCTGCATTTTACCATGACAGATAAAAAGCTTACTTTGTCTTACTTGAAGGAAAAAAATGATGCATAAAGCCATTGTCACATATAAAATAGTGGTTTCCCTCATATCTGAACTTTTCCTGTAAAAAACGAAAAACAAATACTACATTTTCTCTCTGCTGGAATCACTCCAGAGTGGATAGAGTTCACAAGAGGCAAAAACCGCTGACATGAAATGTTGAAATCTTGTTTTTTTAAGTGGTTGTTTTCAGGATAGTAGACACGACCACTGACTTACCCTTTTATTCACACAGTGTCAAGGACAACATTAAAGGAAAGATCTGAACAAACCTAAAGGAGCACAAAGCCTTCACATAGGAAATACAAACATTTTACAATTTGTCCAAAATCATACTAAAACCATCAGTTAAATTTTTGAATTACAGTAGTCATAAAACTAGAATATGGTGAAAAAGTTGGTTTATTTCAGTAATTCCATTAAAAAAGTGAAACTTGTATATTATATTCATTCATTACAAACAGACTGATATATTTCAAATGTTTATTTCTTTTAATGTTGATGATTATAACTGACGGGCAGCACCGTGGCGCAACTGGTAGAGCTGCTGCCTCTCAGCGAGCAGGTCCCTGGTTCAAACCCCGGTCCAGGGGCCTTCTGGGTGGAGTTTGCATGTTCTCTCCGTGCATGCGTGGGTTTTCTCCGGGTGCTCCGGTTTCCTCCCACAGACCAAAAACATGCATGTTAGGCTGATTGGTAACTCTAAATTGTCCCTAGGTGTGAGTGAGAGAGCGAATGTTTGTTTGTCTCGTTTGTCTCTATGTGGCCCTGTGATGGACTTGCGACCCGTCCAGGGTGTACCCCGCCCCTCGCACAGTGATTGCTGGACATGGGCACCAGCGACCCCCGTGACCCAAAATGGAATAAACGGGTAAAGATAATGGATGGATGGATGGATTATAACTGACAACTAATGAAAACCCCAAATTTAGTATCTCTGAAAATTAGAATATTACTTAAGACCAATAAAAAAAATATTTACCCCTCCCTGGGCTGCCACCTTAACGTGGTGGAGGGGTTTGAGTGTCCCAATGATCCTAGGAGCTATGCTGTCAGGGGCTTTACGCCCCTAGTAGGGTCACCCATGGCAGACAGGTCCTAGGTGAGGGACCAGACAAAATGCAGCCCAAAGACCCAGATGATGAGAAAAATAATGTTCCCATGCCCGGACGTGGGTCACCGGGGCCCCACTCTGGAGCCAGGCCTGGAGGTGGGGCACGCGGGCGAGCGCCTGGTGGCCGGGCTTTTACCCATGGAGCTCGGCCGGGCACATCCCGAAGAGGAGACGTGGGTCCCCCGTCCCATGGGCTCACCACCTGTGGGAGGGGCCAAATGCATAGGGTGCAATGTGGGATGGGTGGTGGCCGAGGGCGGGGACCCTGGCGGTCTGATCCTCGGCTACAGAAGCTGGCTATTGGGACGTGGAATGTCCCCTCACTGGTGGGGAAGGAGCCTGAGCTGGTGTGTGAAGCTGAGAGGTTCCGGCTAGAAATAGTCAGACTCACCTCTACGCATGGCTCTGGCTCTGGAACCAGTTTCCTTGAGAGGGGCTGGATACTCTTCCACTCTGGAGTTGCCCCTGGTGAGAGGCGCCGAGCAGGAGTGGGCATACTTATTGCCCCCCAACTTGGTGCCTGTGTGTTGGGGTTCACCCCGGTGAATGAGAGGGTGGCCTCCCTCCGCCTACGTGTGGGGAGACGGGTTCTGGCTGTCGTTTGTGCTTATGCACCAAACGGCAGTTCAGATTATCCACCTTTTCTGGAGTCCTTGGAGGGGGTACTGGAAAGTGCACCTCCTGGGGACTCCCTTGTTCTGCTGGGGGACTTCAATGCTCATGTGGGCAATGACAGTGAGACCTGGAGAGGTGTGGTTGGGAGGAACGGCACCCCTTATCTGAACAAGAGTAGTGTTCTGTTGTTGGACTTCTGTGCTCGTCATGGATTGTCAATAATGAACACCTTGTTAAGGCATAAGGGTGTCCATATGTGCTCTTGGCACCAGGACACCCTAGGCCGCAGTTCAATGATCGACTTTGTCATCGTCTCATCTGATCTGCAGCCACATGTCTTGGACATTCGGGTGAAGAGAGGGGCGGAGCTGTGCACTGATCACTACCTGGTGGTGAGTTGGCTCCGATGGTGGGGGAGGATGCCTGTCAGACCTGGCAGACCCAAACATATTGTGAGGGTTTGCTGGGAACGTCTGGCAGAGTCTCCTGTGAGACGGAGTTTTAACTCCCACCTCCGGGAGAACTTCAAACATGTTCCGAGGGAGGTGGGGGACATTGAGTCAGAGTGGACCATGTTTCGTGCCTCTATTATCAAGGCGGCTTACTGGAGCTGCGGCAACAAGATTGTAGATGCCTGTCGCGGCGGCAACCCTAGAACCCGATGGTGGACACCATCGGTGAGGGATGCTGTCAGGCTGAAGAAGGAGTCCTATAGGGCCTTTTTGGCCTGTGGGACCCCGGAAGCAGCTGATAGGTACCGGCAGTCCAAGCGACATGTAGCTCGGGTGGTCGCTGAGGCAAAAACTCGGGCATGGGAGGAGTTCGGAGAGGCCATGGAGAATGACTTCCATACGGCTTTGAGGTGATTCTGGTCCACCATCCGGCGTCTCAGGGGGGGAAAGTGGTACGCCACCAACACTGTTTATAGTGGGGGTGGTGTGCTGCTGACCTCAACTCGGGATGTTGTGGGTCGGTGGGCGGAATAATTTGAAGACCTCCTCAATCCCACTGGCATGTCTTCCACTGAGGAAGCGGAGCCTGGGGACTCTGGGTCGGGCCCTCCAATCTCTGGTGCTGAGGTCACCGAGGTGGTTAAAAAGCTCCTCGGTGGCAGGGCCCCAGGGGTGGATGAGATTCGCCCAGAGTTTCTTAAGGCTCTGGATGTTGTAGGGTTGTGTTGGCTTACGCCACGCTGCAATATTGTGTGGACATCGGGGGAAGTTCCCCTGGATTGGCAGACTGGGGTGGTGGTCCCCCTATTCAAAAAGGGGGACCGTAGAGTGTGTTCCAACTACAGGGGAATCACGCTCTTAAGCCTCCCTGGTAAGGTCTACTCAGGGGTTCTGGAGAGGAGGGTCCGTCGGATCGTCGAACCTCTGATTCAGGAGGAGCAGTGCGGTTTTCGTCCTGGCCGTGGAACACTGGACCAGCTCTACACTCTCAGCAGGGTCCTGGAGGGTGCGTGGGAATTTGCCCAACCGGTCTACATGTGCTTTGTGGACTTGGAGAAGGCGTTGGACCGCGTCCCTCGGGGAACCCTGTGGGGGGTACTCTGGGAGTATGGGGTACCGGGCCCTTTGATACGGGCTGTTAGGTCCCTGTATGACCGGTGTCAGAGCCTGGTCCGCATCGCCGGCAGTAAGTTGGGCTTGTTCCCGGTGAGAGTTGGACTCCGCCAAGGTTGCCCTTTGTCACCGATTCTGTTCATAACTTTTATGGACAGAATTTCTAGGCGCAGCCAAGGTGTTGAGGGGATCTGTTTTGGTGGCCTTAGGATTGCATCTCTGCTTTTTGCAGATGATGTGGTCTTATTGGTTTCATCAGATCGTGATCTACAGCTTTCGCTGGAGCGGTTCGCAGCCGAATGTGACACGGCCGGGATGAGGATCAGTTCCTCCAAATCCGAGGCCATGGTCTTGAGCCAGAAAAGGGTAGAGTGCCCTCTCCGGGTCAGGGAGGAGGTCCTGCCCCAAGTGGAGGAGTTCAAGTATCTTGGGGTCTTGTTCACGAATGAGGGAAAAATGGAATGTGAGATCGATAGGCGGATAGGTGCAGCGTCAGCAGTGAAGCGGGCGCTGTACAGGTCTGTCGTGGTGAAGAGAGAGCTGAGTCAAAAGGCGAAGCTCTCAATTTACTGATCGATCTACGTTTCTACCCTCATCTATGGTCATGAGCTTTGGGTTGTGACCGAAAGAATGAGATCTCGGATACAAGCAGCTGAAATGGGTTTTCTCCGCAGGGTGTCTGGGCTCTCCCTTAGAGATAGGGTGAGAAGCTCGATCATCCGGGAGGGACTCAGAGTAGAGCCGCTGCTTCTCCACGTCGAGAGGAGCCAGTTGAGGTGGCTTGGGCATCTGTTTAGGATTTCTTCTGGACGCCTCCCTGGTGAGGTTTTCCAGACACGTCCCACCGGAAGGAGGCCCAGAGGAAGACCCAGGACACGCTGGAGGGACTATGTTTCTCGGCTGGCCTGGGAACGCCTCGGGATTCCCCTGGAAGAGCTGGCCCAAGTGGCTGGGGAGAGGGAAGTCTGGGCCTCCCTACTTAGGCTGCTACCCCCGCGACCCGACCCTGGATAAGTGGAAGAAAATGGATGGATGGATGGATGGATGGATGGATTTTTAGAAATGTTGGCCAACTGAAAAGTATGAACATGGAAGTATGAACATGAAAAGTATGAGCATGTACAGCATCAATACTTAGTTGGGGCTCCTTTTGCCTGGATTACTGCAGCAATGGGGTGTGGCATGGAGTAGGTCAGTCTGTAGCACTACTCAGGTGTTATGAGAGCCCAGGTTGCTCTGACAGTGACCTTCAGCTCTTCTGAATTGTTGCGTCTGGTGTATCACATATTCCTCTTCACAATACTCCATAGATTTTCTATGGGGTTAAGGTCAGGCGAGTTTGATGACCAATGAAGAACAGTGATACCATGGTCCTTAAACCAGGTACTGGTAGCTTTGGCACTGTGTGCAGGTGCCAAGTCCTGTTAGAAAATGAAATCTGCATCTCCAAAAAGTTGGTCAGCAGCAGGAAGCATGAAGTGCTCGAAAACTTCCTGGTAGACAGCTGCGTTGACCTTGGACTTCAGAAAACACAGTGGACCAACACCAGTAGATGAAAAAAAACAAAAAAAACATCACTGACTGTGGAAATTTGACATTGGACCTCAAGCAATGTGAATTCTGTGCCTCTCCTCCAGATTCTGGGACCTTCGTTCCCAAAGGAAATTCAAAATGTACTTTCATCAGAGAACATACCATACCATACCATTTTATTTATAGAGCACTTAAAACAGCTACAAGGCCAACCAAAGTGCTAAAAACATAACTTTGGACAATTCAGAAGCAGTCCCAGGCAAGACGCTTGTTATGCTGTCTCTTGCTCAAGAGTGGCTTGACACAAGGAATGCAACAGCTGAACCTCTTGTCTTGCATACGACTGGTGGTTCTTGAAGCATGGACTCCAGCTGCAGTCCACTATTTGTGAATCTCCCCCACATTTTGGAATGGGTTTTGTTTCACAATCCTCTCCAGGGTGCAGTTATCTCTATTGCTTGTACATTATTTTCTACCACATCTTTTCCTTCCCTTCTCCTCTCTATTAATGTGCTTGAACACAGAGCTCTGTGAACAGCCAGCCTCTTTAGCAATGACCTTTTGTGTCTTACCCTCTTTTTTGTGCAAGGTGTCAACGGTCATCTTTTGGACAAGTGTCAAGTCAGCAGACTTCTCCATGATTGTGTAGCCTACAGAACTAGACTGAGAGACCATTTAAAGTCATTTGCAGGTGTTTTTAGTTAATTAGCTGATTAGACTGTGGCACCAGGTGTCTTCAATAATGAACCTTTTCCCAATATTCTAATTTTATAAGATACTGAATCTGTTTTTTTGTTTTTTTAGTTGTCAGTTATAATCAGCAACATTAAAAGAAATAAACATTTGAAATATATCAGTCTGTGTGTAATGAATGAATATAATATACAAGTTTCACTTTTTGAATGGAATTACTGAAATAAATCAACTTTTTCATGATGTTATAATTTTATGATCAGCACCTGTATTAAGGCTTTATAAACCCTTCCCATACTCTTGCAATGTTCTAAACTCTTAAACCCATATCATTTTAACAATATGCATACAGTACTGTGTATGTAGCTACTTAATTTTACTTATCAGGCTCTGCAGAACAGCAGCGGCTCGGTTCATTTCTGGTCTGACTTTTTTCGATTTCGGCAGACGTACACTGCAGCAATGAAGCCCACAATCCATGTTCTCTAACTCTTAAACCTACTAATTTTAATAACATACTTATATGTAGCTACTAAATTTTACTTACCAGTGCGTTCCCGCTTGGAGGTCCTTGTCGTTGGCTGGTTGAAAGACATGAAATATGTCCCATTGAGCTTCAGATGGAGCACCGGACATTCGGCCATGTGCATTCGCTCGGAGGTCCACATGGATGGGCTAACAGCTCTCAAGATTCACTGATGGGTCTGGAAGTCTGGTTCTGCTCCTGGGGTGATCATCAGATCAAAACTTTATCTCGTTTTTTTTCAGCAGAAGGAAAGTGACCTGAAGCAGCTGATTAACATCTCAAAAACTCAAATATCTTAACTACAGCCTCAAATCCCAAATGAGTTTAAAAGGAGGCACCTTGGATGAATTCTCGTCAACCTGGTGGTTCAGTACTGGGTTACATTAGTACATGTACTGACACCGTCTCCACTATCAGAAATGTTAAAAGCTACCCAAACAGAAAACC
>NC_056513.1:30498816-30516886 GCF_014905685.2 Nematolebias whitei | reverse complement strand
TGCAACTGGGTACTAGACTTTTTAACAAACAGACCACAGTTAGTGAGGATCCACAACCTCTCCTCCTCCACCATAACCCTCAGCACTGGCTCTCCTCAGGGATGTGTGTTGAGCCCCCTCCTGTTTACTCTGCTCACATATGATTGTGCAGCTACCCATCCAGGCTGTCACATTGTAAAGTTTGCAGATGATACAGCGGTGGTGGGATGCATCACAAACAATGATGAGTCCAGCTACAGGCAAGAGGTGGAACACCTGGAGAGCTGGTGCAGAGAGAATAACCTTCACATCAATGTGAAGAAGACAAAGGAGATGATTGTGGACTTCAGAAGGAACAAAAACACCTACACCCCCCTGAACATAAGAGGATCTGCGGTGGAAGTGGTCTCCAGCTACAAGTACTTGGGTGTGTAGTGGACTAGGCCTGATGTCAAAACTGACCAGATGGACAGAAACTGTCATTTCCTTGATTTGAATCCAGAAATACAGTTTGACCCATCCTGAGACTTTCTTTCTTGAATTAATCAAGTGGAAAAGACAATTCTCTATGATCATTACTATTTTACAAATGTTTGATAATCAAATTGTGTTAGTTCAAACAATGTTTACATGTTGAAGTGAACTACTCATTTTTATCTACTTAAACAGTAGTAATGATTTTTAGTCCTCAATTCAAAGTGAAATCAAGTTAGAATACGTTACAGAGTAATGATTCAATTTTTGATCGTCTGCTTTGAAGGGAGCAAATTTGTAAGTGTGTTAGAGTTCAGGTTTCGGTCATCTAAAAAGTTTACTGAAAAGAAACGTCATGTTTAACTTTTACAGCAAGATACCTGAGTAGAGACGCCACTAAGACTGGTTTTCTCCAACAATCTTTCTGTCTGTTCTTAAACAATCTTAATCTCTATCCTTGACTTTCCATAACACCTTACATCACAAACCACACCTCTGTTGGGGTCCATCGACCAATCAGAGGCTCTCAAACAAACCGGAAGTAGAGCCCATTTAAATATCGGCACTTCCTAGTTCAAGAGAGAGCAGAAGAGTTCAGAGTTCTTGGAATCCAGAATGCAGAGAGTTTCGGAGTACCTGAATGCAAACGCAGGCATTCATGGATGCTGCTAAACCAAACAAGCTGAACCAGAGACGATTTTGGGAATTATAACTTCTGTTTGGATAACCTCGCACGGCTCTCGAGGTATTTGGCTGTTCTCACGGAGACGCTGAACAGTGGTTGGAAGTGAGACTCCACGCCGGAACTGATCTATCTTCAGAAAAGGTAAAAGTCGACCTTCACCAAAAGTGTACTGTTGGGACAAGCTGATTTCCGAAGGAGCGTGCACGTTCTGGTTAAAACAGACAAATTCCCTCACACATCTCTCTGTAAGATAAATCTCAATTTTCCATCTTTAAACTCTCCTTTCTGCTAGAAAATTAATCCAGATGTTTTCATTAATGTCTGTGGTGAAGCAACGGAAAATCATGGCCGTATGGTTTTCCTGGTTGTAAAGATGATTAATTATGTTGTTGTTTTCATATTCTGCCAAATTAATGTAAATGTGTGATGTGTTAAACTTGATTCTGTTAATAAATGACCCACTCGCTTGGTGAGTCAAAGATAATTAACGTCTCACGTCCACATTTCTGTTAAATTCAAAGCACGACATCACCCAGTCCAGAAAGATGAGTGAACCCGTTTAATGTGTGAATATATCTAAGCATCTGTTCATCTACAGGTGTACACATGAATGACAACCTCAGCTGGAGCAACAACACCACCAGCCTGATCAAGAAAGCTCATCAGAGACTCTACTTCCTCAGACGGCTGAGGCGAGCTGGTCTGGGAAGCTCAGTCCTCACCTCCTTCTACAGGTGTGCAGTGGAGAGCATCCTGTGCTCCAGCATTAACGTGTGGCATGGAGGCTGCACAGCTGCAGAAAGAAAAGCTTTGCAGAGAGTGGTGAAGGCTGCACAGAAGTCTGTTGGAGTCAGCCTCCCCACCATCACAGACATCTACACCTCTAGATGCAGGAAGAGGGCCACCTGTATCATGAAGGACCTCACTCACCCAGCACACACACTTTTTGCCCCACTCCCCTCAGGAAGGAGGTTAAGGAGCATTAAGTGTAGAACCACTAGACTGAGGAACAGCTTCTACCCTGAGGCTGTTAGACTCATGAATCTCTAACTAGAATAATCACTGTGAAAAACCATATCATGTTGCTGCTGATCTGTTTCATGTTGCTGCTGATCTGTTTCAATGTTGATGTGTTCATGCGTGCACATCTGCTCACAGACTCATGTTCATGTTTGTGCTGATGTTCAATGTTTTATGTTATGAGTGCTTAGTGTATATTTAGTTGATGTTTTTCTTAGTTCATATCTTAGATGTTATTACTGTTTTTCTTA
The DNA here is from genome assembly GCF_014905685.2 of Nematolebias whitei. Classification (NCBI taxonomy): domain Eukaryota; kingdom Metazoa; phylum Chordata; class Actinopteri; order Cyprinodontiformes; family Rivulidae; genus Nematolebias; species Nematolebias whitei. The sequence continues at coordinate 30,514,477 of NC_056513.1, read as the reverse complement.
GACATTTTATTGTTGGATGTAACTGGGACCCCGTGTACATAATTTCGCTCCACCACATGTACCACATGAGGTGCGAATGACAATAAAGAAACTCTGACTCTGACTCTGAGTACCTGACCATCGAGATCATGGAGCTGGTGGGAAACTCAGCTCGTGACAATGGGAGGACCGGGATCATCCCCGGCACCTTCAGCTGTCTGTCCGTGGCAACGAGGAGCTTCGCAGACTGCTGGGAGGAGTGATCTTCCCTCAGGGAGGGATTCTACCCGGCATTTGGGCAGTCCTGCTGCCCAGGAGGACCGAGAGGCCTGCCGGATCTGACCGCAAGCTGGATCCAGGTGGATGGATCAGTATCTGTGGCCAGATTCTTCAAATTCACTGCAGGAGATCCTTCCTGCCCACAGCTATCAGCATTTAACAACTCTTGAATGAAACCAGAACGATGAGCTACGACAACACAATTTCCCTTTGGGATTAATAAAGTATTTTGAATTGAATTGAAATCTGGGTGGGGCCCTGTTGCCTTCTGGGAAATGTGGTCATTATGAGCGGAAATACAGTGGAGGCTTATTGAGAGAAAACTACAAAATGTCGGCGCCTGTCCAAAGTATTTATATTTTTGTTAACTTTTTACTGTACAGTACTGTATCCAGTACTGTCCCAATCACGTGAGTTATATTAAAGTTGACAATCATGTGATTTGTTTTGTACAAAATTATGGACTGTACGTTCACACACCGTGACAGAGCGAGTCCGCAGAAGTCAAACCGCGAAGTACTGAGGGACTACTGTTTTTTTGTGTGTGTCAATTCATGAGCGTAATGCCCATAGGCCAACACACAACAAAAAAATTAAGTTAGTTATTCCTTAAAGGACAGCATATCACCTGCCGCCTTTTTTATTTGCTAATTTTTTGCCATAGTTTGAGAAAAGCATCATCGTATGATGAAAAACGACAGTTACAGCTGCTTTGTTCCAGCAATGGAGAATAATTTTACGCAAAATTTAATGCAATAGTGCCAAATCTTGTATGAGCTGTTCGAGCTCGGAGAATGTGCTGTGAATAACTCTCAGCTACTACTTTGTACCACACCAAGTGTCTCGATATTACACAGTACACTCAATACTGTAACATTCACTAAGGTACAGCCATTTGATCAGCAGTGGTGGCCATCTTATTCAGATTGATTCCAAAAGTTAACATGTCATAGACTTACTGTATATCTAATCATAACTTAGACGTATAGCTAATCATGATTCATAACTCTCTGGAAGTTTCATTAAAATACTTTCAGTGGTTCTTAAGAAATTATGCTAACTGCAGTGCACAGACACTGTTTTTTTACACTTGTTGCGCTGCACCTGTCTTTGGTAGCAGGCAGTAATAAAAATATCCTGCCAGTACGTCACCTCTTTAGGCTTCAAGCATTTTGACAGATAAGATTCATGGAGTCTGACATCATCCTCCTGTTGAAGCCAAGTTTCAATGAGACAAAAAAAAGTTATATGCTCAAAAAAATGATTTTGAAACTGAACCTGAAAGCATCTTGTCCATGATGTTTAACTCTTCTTCCTGTTGCGTTTCTGTCTAATGGTGGTTGTCACTGGGATCATATGGAGCTCAGTGGGGGGAAATTCCTGATTTATGGAAACACGTATCGAGCTTTAACAGGATGTTTAGAAGGATCACAAACAGGGATAATAACAGGAACACTGGAATCTACTTCAAATGGACCACAGGGGGTAGGAGTCCAATTGTTCAGTGTGATTACAGAGGAGTCGTTGGCTCAGAACAATGCATGCTGGACATGAACATAAACTAACAAAGAGCACACAATAGGACTAAAATACACACACAAAGAAAGGTAAATGAGAAGATTAGACAGATGCACAGATAACAACTATGGGTTTGATGTAAAGCAGATGAACTTTACAGATGGTGGAAGAAGTTTTAAATTGAAGGTCTTCAGCTGGTCTAAATGCTGAGTCCATGGTATCTAGGGGGCGACAATAACAACACAACTTCTATTTAAAAATTAAACAAGTTTAAAGAAGAGACTGTGGTACTTTATATATAAAACTGTGTTAAGCTGAATTTTCTGAGAGGTTCAAATCTAATATATGGGCAATCAGCCCAGCAGAGGAGCTGTTAGGAGGGGGCAAGGGGAGGACACTGGCCATCCACTATAGATCTGCTGCCCCCTCTTGGCCAGACAGTCTTCCTGAGTTCTAAGCTTTTGTTTGGTGTGCTTTTGGGGGTTTCCCTATTTATTTGGGAATATTAAAACCTATGCATAAAACAATAATGATTCCCCCCCCCCCCCCCCACTTTTTACCAAAATTATTTTTCTTTATAAAAACATAGATAGCTAAATGTAACTAGCTGACAACAGTTTAATAAAACTTCTGAAATTCTGTTATGGCTTTTGGGTGAGCAGACCCCAAATTCTCTGCAGATCCTACCTGGACACCCCTTCTGAAACTTTCTGGAGATGCACCTGCAACTCTTCAAGAATTTATTCCCTCAAAGGGCCCTTTGGGCTGACAAAAATGCTTGCTTGAAGTTCTTAACATTTATCCAATCAAAATAAATTAAAAGCTGTTTTCAAGCATGATTTAATAATAAGTTTTAGTGCAACATGCACAAAGTACTGTTGATGCAAAGAGAAGATGAATTACTCACGCTGAATCAGTCAGCTTTTCTTTCAGCCAGTTAATGTGTAAATCTATTCATCAATTTAACTACATCAACCAAACAAGTGGAATGTCTGAAAAAGGCACAGCATAAAAAAGATGAGCACATGCAAGAAAAATACTCATTTTTCAAATAAAATAACTTGTCTTGCATTTAAAATGGATTAAAACTACATGAAAATTGACCCGGGCAGCACGGTGGCGCAACTGGTAGAGCTGCTGCCTCTCAGTGAGCAGGTCCTTGGTTCAAACCCCGGTCCAGGGGCCTTTCTGGGTGGAGTTTGCATGTTCTCTCCGTGCATGCGTGGGTTTTCTCCGGGTACTCCGGTTTCCTCCCACAGACCAAAAACATGCATGTTAGGCTGATTGGTAACTCGAAATTGTCCCTAGGTGTGAGTGAAAGTGTGAATGGTTGTTTGTCTCGTTTGTCTCTATGTGGCCCTGTGATGGACTTGCGACCTGTCCAGGGTGTCCCCTGCCCCTTGCACAGTGATTGCTGGACATGGGCACCAGCGACCCCGTGACCCAAAATGGAATAAGCGGGTAAAGAAAATGGATGGATGAAAATGGATGGAAAATTGACCCAAAGCTAAGTTAAACTTAGTTAGATTAGCTATATAGGTCTATAATTGGCCAGAATTCCTGAATCAAGATTTCTTAAGTAAAGGTTTAATGACAGCAATTTTAAAGCACTGTGGTACGTAACCATTAATTAAAGACAAATTAAGCAAATCAAAACATGAATAGGGGAAATAGCTATTTAAACAGTCTGGTTGGGATGGGATCTAGCAGACATGTGCATGGTTTGGATGAAGCCATTATTTTTGACAATTCAGAGAGCTCAACAGGACAAAAACTGTCCAAATATAAACCAGGTTCTAGTAATATATCTAAAGCTACCTCATCTGACAGGGAACCAGAGGCAATAGTAGGAAGGATGGTTTGAATTTTCTCTCTAACTTAAATAATGTTATTTATAAAGAATCTCAGATGTGCAAAATATTGATGCTAACTGAAAAAGAAGCGGTTTCAGTTCCAGAAAACTGAATCTCAGGAGGAACATTGTAAACGTTTCAGACAAAACTCTGCTGCTCCTCTGCCTCCAACAGCTGCAGATTCTCAAAAGACCCATCTTGTTCCATCTCCAAAACCTGAACCACCCAAAACTAAAAGATCTGGCCAAAGAACAGCTGTGGGCTCCACCAAGACCCATGAAGAAACCAGCTCCTCAGACTATAAGACCACAGAGAAGCTGAAGCCACTTCCAAACCCTACGCAGAGTCCGTCTCTGGTCTTCCAGCATCTCAGAGAAGACAACTGGTAAAGTTGACGAAAAGAGAACTTTATCAATCAGTCAGAGCCAAAGTGAACCACACTACCTGCAGGGTCCAGGTCCAAGAAAATTCATTCATTCAACCTTTATTTAAACAGATAAATCACATTGAGCCTCAAATACTCATTTACAAGAGAGACCTGTTTGAAAAGACAAAAACAGTGGTTAATTGGACACATGTAGGAGTTGGAGGCGAAAAAAAGTCTGATAGGAATTTTTTTTTCCTGCCTGAGAAAAAAACCCCTCTAATAATAAAAAAACACCTCGCACAAACAAGCACATATTTACGTAGACAATCTGCAGATGGGGGAGACGAGAGCGTTCAGCAATGTTCATAGATGCTCTCGAGGTCACTGTAAGAGTTCTGATAAGGATGGAATAATCAGTCAATGTCCACCGGTGAGATCCATAAACATTCTCGAGGTATGTCGAGGAATGGCCAAGAATAACGTCTATGAGAATCCAAGAGTCCTGAAATAATGACACAAGTTTATTTAGCTGGTTTCATCTGGTTATCAGTTGGAAATTCCTCAGGGAGGGGGTGGTGAGCGTCAGATCACATGTTCTATTTCGTATAGGCTTCGCCCTTTAAGGCTGTCGCTGATGGGTTTATCCCGATATGTGAAGCAATGCACTGAAAATTTTAGTCCACGCCCACCTGCTATGTGGGCCCCACCCGGTCCGTACAAATTACGTTAAGAGCGGGTAATCGGCTCCCATTTTTTCTTCAACAAGCTAATAGCACTGTCAGAAGAACGAAGAAGGAAAGTTGTGTAGATGACCAACCTTTGTTAAGAATGCTTGGCCCGTCACGTCGACCTCCGGTCGTCCCAGTGAGCTCTCTTCCCCGAGGAGAAGCTGACGAGCAGTCTTCTTTCAAGGTAAGCGCCGAGGAGTATTTCTCAGTGACAGGTTGCTACACACTGGGCAACGCCATCTTGTAATTTTCCTCTTATCGCCGATCCTCGGAGCGAATCGGATGGTTCCTCCGGGACAGGCCACGTCAGCTGCAGCCCCCCGCTGCTCATTCCCTCCTGGAGAGAGTAGTGTCTGTGGAGGGGGACTGAGCGAATGCTCACCTCATCCCACCTCGTTTCGCATCGGCGATCACACTGCTCCCAGCCGACGGCACCCTCAGGGGTTGCCCGGCGTAATCTAGGAGCCACTGGCATGAAGGGACCCTTTTTTCATGTCCCGCGCCTTTCCCGCCAGTTTGGATGATCCGGCGGGAAGGTTTTTTTCTAGGTTCCATTCCGGCTCACCGTCCTGATCATCTGGCCTCGGTTTCCCAACAGGACGTCCTACGGGCGAGGCCACAGCCGGCTTTCCTTGAAGATTGGCGGGCCGGTCTCCACAGTCCGCGCCCATCTCTAGAGCAGGGGTTCACCGAGCAGAAATTCCCTCAGTGCCCCCTGGAGCCGAGCCTGACAGAGGCTTCATCGGTGTAAGATGTCCAGGTGGACCAGCGTCCCGTGCCTCCGGTTAGCGTAACCCAGACTGTGACACATCTCTCCAACTGAGCTCACCAGCATGCGTTCCAGACGGCTACAGCGAACAACACGTTACGCTGTTGGCGTACACGTTCAGAGGCGGGAAGAGACGGTAGACCCTCTGACCTTCGGCTAGCTCCGCTCTCGTCGCGGCTGCTTGATAACGGCGATGTCGGCCCCTGCAGTACGCTCCATCTGCAGGGCAGCTGACGTCATCCCCAACCGGTGCGCCTCTTTTGCTGTCTGCCGGCCCACAATCGCAGCCGGAGAACGAGGTCCCAGAGGTTCTCCTGGCTCGTCACTCCACCTTCCTGTCAGGGGAGCTGCAGAAGCTTTTTGTTGGAGGACTTTTCATCAGAGAGAGATCATTTCAAGATGCTCCACGGCTGCACAACGCCTCCCCAACTCTGCTACGCCAGTCCCTCCTGTCAGACGTCCCCGGCATCCGGAAGTTCAATTTTTCCTGGATTCTGCCAACAGGGGGCCCTCTAGGACAACAAACCACGGAGCTCAGGGGAAGATAACCAGGTGTCGGTTTGCTGGATGTGTGTTGATGACATGATGTGGAAATAAACATCATTTTATGATGAAGTGTCTTTTAGCCAGGCTGTCAGCACGGATGATCTGACAGCGGCCCCATCACACACACTCATCACGAATGAGCCTTTTAAGGTTGTTTCATTCACTGCCGACGGTGCCAACACGCGCTCCCGCGGCACGAGCCGCCTTCACCTATAAGCCGCTGCGTTATGAAAGCGCGCACGCAGCTCTCAGCGCTCGCCGTTTACGTCAACGTAAACGTGAGACCGTGGTACGAGCCCAGTAATGTATCTCGCTCTTGGCAAGAGCGGCACGCGTTTTCATCGCAGTGGTGGCAAACGCGCACTCCCGCGGCGTCAACAGTTTCACAAGCCTCACAGCGGCTCTGCTCCTTCATCTTCGAAGAAGGTTTTCTGAATTAATACTGTAGCTCGTGGAATCACTCAAAAGCTCACGTGATTCGCAGCCAAGAATGAATGTGTTCTGCAGAATGAGCCCAGTGTTAACCTCACCCCACCGATGCCGCGCGCTGCTTCCTGAACGCACCAGCATCAAACGCGCGCTCCCGCGGCAATCCTCGCTTAAGGCGTCGCATGAATGAGGGCGCGCACACACGACTCTTCAGAGCACGTCAGCTCATACGTGCACCCGCTCCCCGAGTGCTTACACGGAGCAGCTGCACACAACGTGAGCACAACACAGATGAGCTGCGTCCCGCAGCATCAGCAAACGCACAAACGATTTGCATGCTCGGGGGCACGCGTTTTTTCTTTCTCCTTCAGCACGCACCAGCTCACATCAGCATGCCTGTGCGTTCACAGCATAAACGCGTGCCCGCTTTATAACTTTATAAACTAATGGTAATGAGCGCGTGCTCCAGACGGATAGGTGAACCGTTTTCATCCAGGGATTCACGCTGCAGTACAGCTCAAACCCTGGTGCGGAGGAATTCTAGTGACGTTTTCTGTCATTTCTAGAACAGATCTCGTCCCCTCTCGCAGAAACTCAGGAAATTCTGATTAAAATGTAATTTCCAGAGTCTCAGAAGGAGAGGAAAACACAGGGTTCCTCTCTCGTCACTCTCTGGTCCCAACGAACCAGAAAGATGAGATTTATTCTAGATTTGTCAATTTTGAACTGTGAGAAACAACATTCCATTAATGCACCCGAGCCGCTCTGCAGCCGCCGCACAGAGCAGGGAGGAGAATTCGGCTTTATCTGGACATCTGCTGCTGCTGAGCAGTTTGTACAGACAGGTGGCAGCAGTGCAACTCACGTGAACCGGTTGAGTGATATCAGCTGTTTTCCGTCAGCAGACCTAAGTCACACATGTCAGACTTCACAGAGGCACACACATTTAACAAGCTGTGGGGGCGCTGTGGTTCTCCACACAGCAGCTGATTTAAATGTTTTTGGAGTGTCACACGGGGTTTTTGAATGTGATTCAACACTTTGCCTATGTGCTGCGGAATCATCAGGGTTTTTGATTCACACAGACAGCAAGTGACTGTTGCATACATAACTGGCAGGAGATGTATGTGCTCAACCCATGTGCAACATTGTGAGACAGATGCTGTGTGGGGCACACCCAATCTGCTCTCTATTGGAGTAGGGTACATTTCCTGTGTTCTGAACAGGGGATAGATGTGATGTCCAAAGACGGTCTTTTGCAGGACGGGGACCGGGGACCTTCCACCCAGAGCTATGGCTCAGACGCGGCAGAAATCCTGCGAGGATCTGTTCTGTGCGGGCGTTGACGTGTTACAACGTTACAGCTACAATGCGTCAAACTCAACATTTGTTTGTGCATTATATGTGAGAATAGCACTGGCTGCAGCTCCAAGATGGCCGCTGATGATCAACACCTGGCGGTCATCTCCCTGACGAGCTCCTACCACTACTTAAGGCTGCAGTCAAGTCTACTCGATGCTGGAGCATTGATTCCCTCCCGGTACTGATGCTCTCAGCCCTTTGTTTCTAAAGTATTTGAAATACTTACCTTGTGGTTTTTGTGCCAGCAGCTCCTCGTTTGCCGTGCCCGTTCCAGTCCTGGTCACTCAGTTCCTGTCTGGTCTCTCGTGCCTTGCCTTCCGGATCTTGGATACCCGTGCTCTGTCTCTGGGACTCATGCCTCCTGGACCCGTTGGACTCACTCCAGTACCCAGGAAGCTGTAAGACAAAAACAACAAATTCAGTATCAACTCAACTGTGTCACTTACCTGCTCCTGCCTAAAGACTATTCCCCTCTTCCAGGAGTTCCGGTCCCAGGGCCTGTACATATTGTATATATATCGAACACTGTAAATAAATAACACTTTTTGAATCCTGAGTCTTGAGTCGTTCTGGTTCTCGTTACAACTGGGTTGCCCGAAATTACAACATTATAGAGATGCATCTGCAGGTCGCCCGTTATCCACCAAGCGCCTGTCACACTGGCTGTGTGAGGCCATTTCTGAAGCCTACAGAGCATCAGATTTAGAGCCTCCTGTCTATCTCAGAGCACACTTGACCAGGGGTATTGCATCTTCGACTGCCTTGCATAATGGTATGACAATGCAGGACATTTGCACTGCGGCCGCGTGGTCAACACCCTGCTCATTCATTCACTTTTATCTATGTGATGTGACGGCTCGTTCCATGACACATTCTGTCCTTAGTGTTTACAGAATGAATATTGTCGTTTCATGGAACTCCGTTTTACTCACATGTCTGCATGCATTACAGTGTGAGATGTTATCGATCACAAATTGTGATTGTTATTTTTTGTTCTATTGTCACTAATCAGTTCATGACTATTGTTACCAATCAGTTCATTTGATTAATAATCAGCTCTCCTGTTATTATTAATCTGTTCATACTGTAACCCAGTTGGTTCATGGCTCTTTTCAGCTTATTTCCCTCCCCGTTGAAGTTTTCCGGGGCGTTCATGCATTCAGAACGCATAGTTACACAACATGCGTCTGTGCATGGTACACATAATTACGCACATGGGGAGCTGAGTGACAAGACGTTTTTGGGCAAGCTTCTGCTTCATACGGTGTTTGGACCCAGTGAGGCGAGGACAACATTCGCTTTGCCCTTAACCCATCAGCGACAACCTTAAAGGGCGAAGCCTATACGAAATAGAACGTTGGTTACGTACTGTAACCCCAGATTCTATGAGTATAGGCGTAGCCCTTTATGCGTCGGGCCTCACTGGCTCCTAAATGGCTGAAGAAAAAGCTATTTTGGGAGCTGATTACCCGCTCTTAACGTAATTTATACAGACCGGGTGGGGCCCACACAGCAGGTGGGCGTGGACTAAATTTTTCAGTGCAATGCTTCGCATATCGGGATAAACCCATCAGCGACAGCCTTAAAGGGCTACGCCTATACTCATAGAATCTGGGGTTACAGTACGTAACCAACGTTCTCCAGGCAAATTCAGATAAGATGGCCTTCAAGGCCAGCCAGGGGAGCCAAATTCAGATAAACACACAGTTGTTTTGGGGACAGGCAGAACTTAATGACATCTACCTTGAGTCAGTCGACTCGGTTCCAAAATGTCCAAATTACATGGCCACACCAATGGAACGTGACTGAGTAAAATCCCCAAGATCTGATTCATTCACCCCAAAGCATTTGAGTCTGGGTACTCAAGACACGAACCAAGCCATCATAAAGGCAAGCTGCGTGATCAGGTCAAAATTTGCTGCCGATGACTTCCTTGATTGTAGATAAAAACCAGCAACCAGCCAAATCCAAAAAGCAGGAACCAGTTATCGTAAATACAATTAAATATGTGTCCTTAAAATCCACAAATTGCAGCAGAGATAGACACATCATCAAGTCTTCCAGTCGATGAGATATCCAGCTGCGTGCGTGCCAACAGGTCGAATTGGCTCACCTAAAGCCTTTCTTCTCTTCGAAGAAATGTTGTAAATTGAGTTGAGGGACCAACTGATCAAAACAAGTCCATAATTATGGTTTGGAAGAAATGCAAGAGAGGCTCAGAAGCAGTTTCACAGACAGACAGAGCAGCAAAGCAGAGAGGGAGGGGAGAAGCATCCGATCTCGGAGAAAAGAGCAGCAGAATAATTCAATCATCTTTTCACAAGGAGAACAAAGTGGAGGTTCTGGGACTGGTCCGAGATCTGGCACAGCACCACCCGGACACACTGATGATCAAACTGCAGGAAGTGTGTCTGGCTGTCATAGATGAGGTATCTGAAGACATGTCCCTTCCTGTCTCTGTCTTTGAACTCTTTGTCCACATGTGTCTATAACTATGGACACTTGGACCATCTGTAGTAGAAGCTGGCTCCTCAATGTTAATGCTCATTCTGTCCCCTCAGATAAAGAACCTGTGTTCCTCCGTGGCCTGTGCTGCCATAGACACCCTGGGCTCTCTCTACACCCACCTGCACAAGGACATGGATGTAGAGGTGGAGAGATCCAGTTGTGCTCTGCTGCTGAGGATCACTCAGGCCTCTGCCAGCATGTTCGTTCATCAGCAGGTCATCCTGGCCCTGGAGGCCATGGTGAAGAACTGCAGCCCCATCCGTGTGCTGACAGCTCTGCTCGACACCGGGCTGAGGTAAGGTCAACACACTAGAATGAAACTATATGAAGATGAGTAGAAGCTGCAGAAATGAACAGGAATGAGTTTATCTTTCCTCCTCAGCCACCTGAGCGCAGCAGTGAGGAGCAGCACTGCTCAGCAGCTTCACCTGCTGGCTGAGGAGATGGGAGCAGATGCAGTCCTGACAGCAGGAGCCAGGTTCACCTCACGCCTCCTTCTGGCTCTCAGTAAGAAGTGTCTGGATGCTGCAACTGCAGTCTGGTCAGTTATCACCATCTTCAGGTCACAACTTCTAATAAGAAAGTCACAAAATTCAATTCATTGTTCCTACATTAAAACTTCTGCATGCGAATGTCCAAATCTACAGGCCCCATGGACACGCTGTCCTCCAACAACTGAAAGCCGTGGTAGAAAAAGAGCATCTCTCAGAGCAGAAGGTCCTACAGAAGGCAAGTAGATGAGAACAGGGACGTTGATGGAGAACTAAAAACTTTTGCTGTTCCTCCAAAACCAGAACAAGTGACATCCATGTACTCCAATGCAGAGACACCACATCTGTCCAGCTGTGGGCTTTGACACTGGTCATCATAGGGGAGTGGTGGCGCAGAGGTTAGAGAAGGTGGGCCTGTGATTGGAAGATTGCCGGTTCACGCCCCGGTACAGACAACGTCAAAAAATGTGGGTGGGGTAGATGAAGCACCCACACTTGCCCCCACCCTCATTCGCCCCACTCTGGGCACATGAGCAAGGCCCTTAATCCCCATCTAATCCCTAAACAGGTCTCTCTTGAAAATGAGTTCTCGTGGCTCAATGAGACTGTCTGTATAAAGAAAGGCTAAATGGAAAAAAAAATAAAATAAAATCATGTAAATCCTTTAAGTAAACAAGATGTTTCACTGAAAATGTCCCTCAAGTCTTCCTGTATACATGCAGGTCATCTGTATTGTTTATAATGGGACAAATGTGCCTTAAGACGACTCCCATACAACTTAAATGAAGAGTGGATGTTACACCGTCACCCGTCCACTTTCACTCAGGCAATATACTGTAAAACCTTTGCAATCTCAGCTATGACCTCATCTCCAAACTGATCCATCTTCAAACCAACATTCATAATCTAGGGACAGGAGACCTGTTAAAATACCTGTGAAAGGTTTTATTTTGACTCCACCAGGTCACAAATTGATTCATTACCTCAGGTATGTTAATCCAGTACATTAGGCTGAGCAGAACTATTGTGATAAACACCAAATTTAGATTATTTATGTGACAGAAATTTTAGTTTTGCCTTCATTTCTTTTATTATCGATGGATTCCACCTGTCTGGGCCTCCCTACTTAAGTTGCTACCCCCGCGACCCAACCCCGGATAAGCAGAAGAAAATGGATGGATGGATGGATGGATTCCACCTGAACTGACCCAACACCCACGTGCCTGGAAAACGCGCTGCAGTACACATTTTGGCCAGAAGGTAGAAGTGTTATGACCATAGATATAAACACTAGATACAGCATCGGCTGCTGCAGCGCAGGAATTTCGGCCGCCATCTTGGAGCGGTCGTCCTTATTTGGTTAAAGCTGAAGATGTCTCAGCACTTCGCAGCTTATTTCTGTTCTAATCGACGGACTGTTGATGTCAGGTCTCGGGGGATAACTTTTCACAAGTAAGATGAACATATTATTGTTAGTATTTTGAGAATATAATATTACTGTACTGTATTTATGTCCACCAGCTGATGTGATGTTCAGTGTAACACGGTGTTCAGCTGCAACGAAGCTGAGATCTGATGACAGGAATATTTTTCTAACAAGCATACTCACGATTTCAGAAGCAGTTCATTATCATTATCAACAGATGCATCAGAATTGAAGTTTTGTTTAAGTTCTAGGAAATTAAAACATTAAAAATAGGGAGAATAGGAAGTAACAAAATCCATGCTCAATAATCCATGAATACAATACAACATTTTTCAATGCCTTCGCACAGTGATTGCTGGACATGGGCACCGGCGACCCCCGTGACCCCAAAATGGAATAAGCGGGTAAAGATAATGGATGGATGGATGGATAGATTTTTCAATGCTGTATCTAGTGTTTATATCTATGAGTTTTACCATACATACATGAGTTTTACGGGAAGTTTACGCATGCACATTTTTTGACTGTCTTGACTGAACTTATGAAACGTAAGTTCTGAGGCCAAAGCCTCAGCCATCGAAAACGACAGCGCAGAGCCAATGAACATTTACTGGCAAGTCCATCCATCCATCCATCCATCCATTATCTTTACCCGCTTATTCCATTTTGGGTCATGGGGGTCGCTGGTGCTCATGTCCAGCAATCACTGTGCGAGGGGCGGGGTACACCCTGGACGGGTCGCAAGTCCATCACAGGGCCACATAGAGACAAACAAGACAAACAACCATTCACTCTCTCACTCACACCTAGGGACAATTTAGAGTTACCAATCAGCCTAACATGCATGTTTTTGGTCTGTGGGAGGAAACCGGAGCACCCGGAGAAAACCCACGCATGCACGGAGAGAACATGCAAACTCCACCCAGAAAGGCCCCTGGACCGGGGTTTGAACCAAGGACCTGCTCGCTGAGAGGCAGCAGCTCTACCAGTTGCGCCACCGTGCTGCTACTGGCAAGTCATATTTATTTATTCATTTTTGAGTTATGGTCTCAATGACGAGTGTCATCCGGCCTAAGCTTGGCCTAATCCTCGTCTGAGCATGGAACTAATCTGATTATCCACAGCCTCAACCATTGCATCAGCTACGGCCAAAGTCAAGACTCAGCCATTAGAAGAGACAGCCCAGAGCCATGGATATTTTATGTATTTGTGGGGTGTGGTGGCGCAGATGTTATGTAATCGCCAATTCACGCCCCGGCCCCGACAACATCAAAATTGTGGGTGGGGTAGGTGAAGCACCCACACTTGTCCCTACCCTTATTCGCCCCATTCTGGGCCCATGAGCAAGGCCCTTAACCCCCCCATCTGCTCCCTAAACAGGTCTCTCTTGAAAATGAGTTATTGTGGCTCAATAAGACTACCTGTATAAATAAAGGGTAAATTTATTAATTAAGTATGGTCTCATTGGTGGCTGTCCTCCGGCCTAAGCTTGGCCTAATCCTCGTCTGAGCATGGAACTAAGCTGATTATCCACAGCCTCAGCCAGTGCATCAGCTACGGCCAACGCCAAAGCCTCGGCCTATGGATGCGACAGCCCAGAGCCATGGACACGTAAGTCATATTTATTTGTTTTATATTTATGTATTTATTTATTATTTAGGTTCTCAGTGACGGCTGTCCACTGGCCTAAGCTTGGCCTAATTTTTGTCTGATCTTGGAACTAAGCGGATTATCCACAGCTTCAGCCATTGCATCATCTATTGCAAAAGCCAAGACTCAGCCATCGGAATACATGGATATGTATAACTTACATTATTCTAAAAAATATACATGTATTCTCCTCCTTGAATCGCTACCTTAACGTGGTGGAGTTTGTGTGCCTGAATGATCCTGGGACCTATCACATCTGGTAGGGTCTCCTAAGGCAGATTGGTCCTCGTTGACAGGCGAGACAAAGAGCGATTCAGAAGACTTTTGATGAACAGCACAAATCAAGGAACTAGTGTCCCTTGCACAGATGTGGGTTACAGAGGCCCCACCCTTGAGCCAGGCCTGGGGAAGGGGCTCGTCGTCGAGCAGCAGGTGACCGGGTCTCTACCCATGTGGCCCGATTGGGCTCAGCCCAAAGGAGCAGCATGGGTTTGCCTTCCTGTCACGACAAATGTCACATTTTTTCAGCCTAATTCAGCAAAAATGTGCTCTCTCTATCTACTTCCTGCTTGTAATTTAAACTTCTTTTAAAAATTTTAGCTACTGTCTTTTACTCATTTCAGGTTTGTAGCTAATTTTTGTGTTAATTTCTGCTTAATTAAAACCGATTTAAGCAAATATGTGCTCTTTCTGAATTCTTATGTTAATTTAGGAATGCTAATCCATTTCAAATACATTTCAGCATGTTTTTTTTATTTTTTCTAGCTAATTTCAGGTGTTTCTTAGTAACTTATGAAACGTAAGTTATGAGGCCAAAGCCTCAGCCATCGTAAGCGACAGCGCAGAGCCATGGACACTTATCGGTAAGTCATATTTATTTATTTATTTTTGAGTTATGGTCTCAATGACGATTGTCATCCGCCCTAAGCTTGGCCTAATCCTCGTCCGAGCATGGAACTAATCTGATTATCCACAGCCTCAACCACTGCATCAGCTATGGCCAAAGTCAAGACTCGGCCATTGGAAGAGACAGCCCAGAGCCATGGATATTTTATCTATTTGTGGGGAATGGTGGCGCAGATGTTAGAGAGGTGGGCCTGTGATCCGAAGATCGCTGGATCACGCCCCGGCCCAGACAACATCAAAATTGTGGGTGGGGTAGGTGAAGCACCCACACTTGCCCCTTCCTTTTTTCGCCATACTCTGGGCCCATGAGCAATAACCTTAACACCCCCCCCCCCCCCCCATCCGCTCCCCAAACAGGTCTCTCTTGAAAATGAGTTCTCGTGGCTCAATGAGACTACCTGTATAAATAAATGGTACATTTTTTTTATTAAGTTTGGTCTCATTGGTGGCTGTCCTCTGGCCTAAGCTTGGCCTAATCCTCGTCTGAGCATGGAACTAATCTGATTATCCACAGCCTCAACCATTGCATCAGCTACGGCCAAAGTCAAGACTCAGCCATTGGAAGAGACAGCCCAGAGCAATGGACAAGTAAGTCATATTTATTTGTTTTATATTTATGTATTTATGTATTCTTTATGTTCTCAGTGACGACTGTCCACTGGCCTAAGCTTGGCCTAATTTTTGTCTGATCTTGGAACTAAGCTGATTATCCACAGCTTCAGCCATGGCATCATCTACGGCAAAAGCCAAGCCTCAGCCATCGGAAGACATGGATATATATAACTTACATTATTCTAAAAAAAAAATAAAAAAAAAAATAAAAATATATATATATATATATATATATATA
>NC_056513.1:30472143-30493816 GCF_014905685.2 Nematolebias whitei | reverse complement strand
TATATATATATATATATGTATTTATATATATTTATATATATATATATTCTCCTCCTTGAATCGCCACCTTATCGTGCTGGAGGAATTCTATTTCATATAGGCTTCGCCCTTTAAGGCTGTCGCTGATGGGTTTTATCCCGTTATGCGAAGCATTACACTGAAAAGTTTAGTCCATGCCCACCTGCTGTGTGGGCCCCACCCGGTCCGTATAAATTACGTTAAGAGCGGGTAATCGGCTCCCATTTTTCTTCAGCGAGCTAATATCACTGTCAGAAGAACGAAGAAGGAAAGTTGAATAGCTGACCAACCTTTAAGACTGCCTGGCCCGTTACGCCAACCTTCTGTCGTCCCGATGAGTTCTTCTCCCCGAGGGGAAGCAGACAAGCAGTCTTGTTTCAAGGTAAGCGCCGAGGAGTATTTCTCAGTGACAGGTCGCTACACGCTGGACTACGCCATCTTGTAATTTTCCTCTTATCGCGACCCTCGGAGCGAATCGGACGGTTCCTCCGGGACAGACGACGTCAGCAGCGCCCCTGCTGCTCATTCCCTCCTGGAGAGGGTAGTGTGGGAGGGGGGGGGGTGGGGGAATTTCCCCCCCCCCCCCCCCCTCTGTTTCGCATCGGCGACCACACCGCTCCCAGCCACCGGCACCCTCTGGAGTTTGCCCGGCTTAATCCAGGAGGCAACTGACATGAAGGGACCATTTTTACGTCCCTCGCCTCCCCCGCCAGTTTCGGATGATCCAGCGGGAAGGTTTCTGGCCTCTACTCAGGCTCGTCACCCTGATCCCCATCTGGCCTTGCTTTCCCAGTGGTGATGTCCTTCTGGGACGAGGTTGCAGCCGGTCCTGGTAGAATAGGGCGCCGGTTCCCACATCCGCGCCCATCACCAGTTCTAATGAAAATGTTTATGGATGAGTAAAAAGCTGCTTAGAAGTTTGATTATTCTGTTATATTGAGAATTTACCAAAGCAGAGTAAATTAGCCATTTAATATTTTTATTAAGGTTATTAAAATTCAACAGTAACTTGAAAGAAGGTCCACCCTTCTGTCGTGATTGGCTAGACCATCACATTGTAACACCTCTAAGTCAAAGAAATTTATTTCCTGACATTTGGCTTAGAGCAGGCTGGAAGAAGCTTTTGAAGAAGTAAGGTCAAACAAGTGGATATTTATTGCCAGAAGATCTTTGCCACCAGAAGGAGAAAACGCAGCCCTCCGGGAGCTCATCAACTGACCCCCCTCGTGAGCCAACTTTCGACTCTAGATTTCAGCTGATTTCCAGTGTCGAGGGAAATCCCACCTTTGGCGCATAAGTCATCTCAAGAGTTCTGGTGACTCTCCAGGCGGTTGAATTGCAGACCACCTTCCAATCGGTAGGAAAAAGCTGCTCAGATTTTCTCTGCTGGTGTCTGATGTCCCAGATAAGTTGTTGTCCAGTATATAAATTTCATCATTATTAATTAGGATTAAGTTCTCCTAAATTGACAAATCACATCTAGCCAAAACACTTGTAGTGAACTTAACCTGACGTCAAACTAAGCCTAAGGTCAAAACCCTTGACCTTAAGAACCTTGTGGGACAGAAACTGTCATTTCATTGATCTGCATCCAGAAATACAGTTTGACCCATCCTGAGACTTTCTTTCTTGAATTAATCAAGTAGAAATGACAATTCTCTATGATCATTACTATTTTACAAATGTTTTGATAATCAAATTGTGTTAGTTCAAACAATGTTTACAGGTTGAAGAGAACTACTCATTTTTATTTTACATAAACAGTAAGTAATGATTTTTATTCCTCATTCAAAGAAGAAATCAGGGTAATATGCATTTCTTGATTTTTCTGTCTTCAATGAGCAAATTTGTAAGTGTGTTAGAGTTCGAGTTTCGGTCAACTAAAAAGTTTACTGAAAAGAAATGTCATGTTTAACTTTCACAGAAGATACTAGGAGGAGAGACTCCACGAAGTCTGAAGTTCTCCAACAATCTTTCTGTCTGTTTTAAACAAACTTAATCTCTGTCCTTGACTTTTCATAACACCTTACATCACAAACCACACCTCTGTTCTGGTCCATCCACGAATCAGAAAGCTCTCAAATGAACCGGAAGTCGAACCCATTTAAATGTGGCAACTTCCCAGTTCTCAAGAGAAGTTTCGTCAAAAAGTTCCGTTGTCGTGTCGAGACGAGACGTGACGAGATGAGTAGAGCTTTGAAAGAGTTGGAGACGTAAAGAGTTCAGAGTTCTTGGATGCAAACGCATTCAGAATGATCCAGAGACGATTTTGGGGATTATAACTTCTGTTTGGATAACCTCACACGACTCCTAGGGGTTTGGCTGTCCTCACGGAGACGCTGAAAGAGTCAGAAGGGAACTCTACACCGACGCTGATTATCATCTGCCAGGTAAAAGTTCTATTTCGACCAAGCGTACCATGGGCCAAGCTTATTCTCCAAAGAGCGTGTTGTTCTGGTACCACAGATAAATTCCCTCACACATCTCTCTGTAAGATAAATCTCCATTTTCCATCTTAAACTCTCCTTTCTCCTGAAAATTAATCCAGATGTTTTCATTAATGTCTGTGGTGATGCAACGGAAAATCATGGCCGTATGATTTTCCTGATTGTAAAACTGATTAATTGATGTCTGCCGTTTTAGCTGAAAAGTGAAAACAATCGCCGTATTGTTCTCACTTCCTGTAAAACTATGCTGTTGTTATTTTCATATTTTGCCAAATTAATGTAAATGTTTGATGTTAAACTTTGATTCTGTAAATAAATGACCGCATTCATTTTGATGGGTCAAAGATAAATAACGTCTCTCGTTACATTTCTGTTAAATTCAATGCACGACATTTACACAGTCAGAAAAATGAAGAACCCGTGAAATGTATGAATATATCCAGTATATGTCATACTACACACTTCATTTAGCTAACTTTATAGATGATAATTTACTCTGTTTTGAACCTCATAATTTACCATATTAAAGTTTAAAAGATAACTCCATAACCTTGTGTTGTCAAAGTAAGCCATCATTCATTCTGCAGCTGTAGTCACCATTTGATCACTTATATTCACCAAAATCGATAATCTCACAAAATTGTACTTTGACTCAAAGCGTTTTTATTATATATATATATGACATTTTTTAATTTAATACGAAAAGAATTCACTAGAGCACTAAACTTGAGTCTGATTGAATAATATTAATTTTCTGGCTTTAGAACCGGAAGCCAGTGGTGCCCCTTCAAAATAAAATTACTCATAAAAATTAAACGATCTGAGGACTGTTAATCCTACATATGGTCATCTCTGCGAGTTAGAGATTACTAGACAGGATGCTGCTTCATATGGAAATTACTGTAGGCTCCAGTCCCAAAATGTGTTTTGCCTTGAAAACACACAAATCTTTAAATTTCTTTAAAAAACAAAACAAAAAAACAAACGAATTTGGGTTTCTTTCAAAGTAAAATACTTCAGTTAATTTAATCTCCCTGGAATGTTGATAAAAGCACAGAAAAGTGACTTGTCCCTAAATTCCTGCTTCTCTTCGGATGTAACCACAGAAAGATCTGATGCTCTCGTCAGGTATTTCATAGAAAATGGGAGTTCTGATGAAATGTTGGCCTCCAGATTCAGGTGATGTCCACTGTGTTGATCAGGTGGTGGTATCCAAAGAATGCAGACTTCAGGTTCTCTGTCTGGCACAATTCCAGTTTGGCTGGACATCTTGGTGCAAAACAAAACACGTACCACATTTTAAAGTCTCCTGTCAATGAGAAGCAGCAGCAGTCTATTCCAGATAACTTAACTTCTATCTTTAAGGGAAAGTTCTGCCATTCTGTGGCAAAAACCCATTTCAACTGCAATCTCATTGTTTCGGTCACTACCTGTGACCATAGATGAGGTAAGGAACAGAGATCAACTGGTAAACAGAGCCCCTCACCTTGCAGATCAACTCCTCCTTTACCACAATGGACCGGCAGAGTCTGCAATACTGTGGAAGCTGCACCAACACATCTGCTGATGGATCTCCTGCTCCAGTCTTCCCTCACCCATGAACAAAAGAGAGATGCTTGGAACTCCTCCACTTGAGGCAGAACCTCACCCTCAACCAAAAGGAAAATCCACCCTTGTCCGACTGACAAACATCACCTGAGATTTGGAGGTGCTGATCCTCATCCCAGCCACTTCACATTCGGCTGCGAACTGCTCCATTGAGAGCTGAAGATCACTAGAGACGCAATCCTGAGGCCATTAAACTGGACTCGGTGAAACTGAATTCATAGCTGAAAAGTTATGAATAAAATTGATGACATTGGATAGCACTGGCCAAGTCCAACTCCCACCCTTGAAGTGGTTTGACTTATTACTGACAATGTGAACAAAATTTACACACTGCTTTATACTGATTTGCCCGTAGCAGTGGACCACCAGTCCCACATTCATGGAGCACCCCCTACAGTGTACTGGTAACTCAATAAAACTTGCATGATAGATTTCAGAAACTATTTTCTGACTGTACAGCTTTCAGTCAAATAAAAAAAATATATAACCTCACAAAATAGAATTTTAGTGCAGTTCAGAAAAAGGTAATGAACAATCTTTGGATTGTTTATATTTACTAGTTAGATGAGACAGAGCTGTACGAAAAGGTATAAATACTTAACTTTTGAAAAAGACTGTTTAATTTCTTAAGAGCCTTGTTTCCTTGTTAAATATTTTGAAAGGCAATGAATGTGTCAAACCAGAACAAAAATATAAACTGAGTCTTATATAGAACATGCTATACCTTAAAAGTTATACACATATACAAAAAAAAAGCAATCACCTGGATTTAACTAAGCAAACAGGTACGAGCCTCCAATTGGATAATTACTGCATATCTTTCAGCTGGCAACAAGTTATTTAACCCCAACTGGTGCAATGAGTTGCTTCTCATTTCTTAAACAACCATGTTGAAAGAAACATCGTATGGTTGTGGAAAAGATGTCGGTCTGTTTGAGAAGGGTCAAATTATTGGCATCAAGCACAGAAAACATCTAAGGAGATTGTAGAAACTAGGTTAAGAACTGTCCAACACATTATTAAAAACTGGAAGGATAGTGGGGACCCATCGTCTTAGAGGAAGAAATGTGGCCGGAAAAAAATCCTGAATGATCGTGATCAGTGATCACTTAAAGGTTTGGTGAAATCAAATTGAAGATAAACAACAGAAAGTAAGAGCATTTCCACACGCACAATGTGAAGGGAACTCAAGGGATTGGGACTGATCAGCTGTGCAGCCTCAAGAAAACCACTAATCAGTGAGGCTAACTGGGAAAAAAAGGCTTCAATTTGCTAGGGAGCATAAAGATTGGACTCTGGAGCAATGGAAGAAGGTCATGTGGTCTGATGAGTCCAGATTTACTCTGTTCCAGAGTGATGGGCACATCAGGGTAAGAAGAGAGGCAGGTGAAGTAATGCACCCATCATGCCTAGTTTCTAGTCATCAATGCAAGATCTTGGTGAAAAATTAACACAACACTAGATGGAAATAGAACTTGTGACATTGCAGAAGCTTATCAAAACAATGAACCCATGCTGTAATCAAAGCTAAAGGTAGTCCAACGAAATATTAGTGTGTGACCTTTTTCTTTTGGTGGCAATTTTTTTTTGGCCAGGCAGTGTAAAAAGAACATTAGCGAACACGAACATCACTTACGAGTGTTGTAGGTGGTCTTTCTTGTATTGTACATTATTTTATACCAACATGGGGCAGCTGTGGCTGAGTGGTTAGAGCAGTCGTCCTCCAATGGGAAAGCTGGAGGTTTGACTCCACCAGCAGTCACATGCCGAAGTGTCCCTGGGCAAAACAATGAACCCCCTCATTGCCTCTGTGTCCCATCAGTGTATGAATGATAAAGCACTGATTAGTCTTTGTATATAGTAGAGTGCTGTATGAATGGGTAAATGAGGGCAGTGATTGTGTTGTAAAGAGCTTTGAGTATCTTGATCAGATAGAAAGTTATATCTCGAACACTAATCGATAACCGAGGTTCTGTAGAAAAAAGAAAAACCATGTACGACAGGTGGCATTTTATTAGTCCTCTTTCCAAATTTTACTTTTCACTTGACATTCATTATAAAAGTTAAAGCGTTATCAGTTCTGCAGCTTGTATCACAAAGAAACTGCAACTGGAAAAAAAGGTAGTTTAAAAAAACAGGCAGATTTTTAAAAGATATGCATTAATAAAATTGATAGCAAACTATTTACAGCAATAATTCGATCACATCAGGACATGGTTGATATTTCAGAACAAGACAGGAACAGGTTGGTGAATCTATGGACAAAGACTTTCTAAAAACAGTTAGAGCCAACTGCATGGGGCAGTCAGTTTATCAAAAGTGTATGCCAGTTCGGTTTCAAATAAATTAAACTTAAAAGCAAGAGACAGGCAACTAAATTTCTAGCACAGGTCAAAGCAAACAGAAACAAATGTACCCTCGTTTGAATCAAGATTACCCAACTGAAACTGGACGCGACGTTGACCTGATGAAATAAATTAAAAATGGAAAGTTGTATCAGTATGCATCGAAGAAAGTACCTGATTTTCTCTCTGTAACCCAACTGCGACGCCTTCTGCATATAAAAACCTGTCATTCTCTTTAAAACTCACAGTAATCATTGCATTAATCACAAGTCCTGATACCATCATAAGACATGTCCAGAATTCTACCCTGCAGAATTCGGATACCTTTAAGTCACACATGGTGGATGGTTCATACAAATAAAGGACACTTTTTCAGTTTCTATACACAACACTTGTACAGTTTTTTGTTCATTTTCATAATAGATTTAAAGTTTCCCACTTGAAAAATAAATGGAAATTTGATCATATTCACTAATGGGGGGAAGAAAAAAAAATCAATGAACTTAAAGCTCAAGTTAAGCACTTGGTAATTTAAAAAATGAACATGTCCGACTGCATTTTGATTGAAAGAAAACGTACTGCATGTTTGCAAAATCCTTTCGTACTACACTCCCAGTTTGAGGAGAGGGACTTGAGCTTCGCACCGCAACTTAAAGCAATTCAAATGTTTTAAGGTGGAGTTCTGAGGCTCATGATCAACTGATGTGTTAGCTGTGGTCCTTAAGTGGCCTCAGGTCGGAGAAATGGGGTTCTGAGCTAGAGGTGCACCGATCCGATATTAGCATCGGAAAAATATTTATCGGGTCTCGGTAGAGATGCACTGACCCCACAGTACCATTGATATCGATACCAATATTTGGGGACATTACTGACCGTATCGGTAGAGATGCACCGATCCGATATTAGCATCTGTATCAATATTGGAAAATTACTGATAGGAAATCAGTAGAGATGCACAGATCCGATATTAGCATCTGTATCAATATAAAAAAAATAAAAAATATATCAATACGATATCGGTAGGGATGCACCGATCCGATATTAACACCGGAAATATATTTAGTGGGTATCGGTACAGATGCACTGACCCCATAGTAGTATCGATACCAATACCGATATTTGGGGAAATTATTGACTGAATCGGTAGAGATGCACCAATCCAATATTAGCATCAGTATCAATATTGGAAAAATTACTAATAGGATATCGGTAGAGCAGGCTCGGGTTGATATTACTATCGGAAAAATATTTATTTGGTATCGGTAGAGATGCGCTGACCCCATAGTAACATCAATATTGAGGCCGATATTTGGGGAAATTATTGACCGTATTGGTAGAGATGCACCGATCCGATATTAGCATCTGTGTCAATATTGGAAAAATCATTGAAAGGATATCGGTACAAATGCAGATGCGATAGTAGTATCGGTGCCGAAAAATTATTGATCGGTATCGGTGACAATGTGACCAATCCATAAGGACAGGAACTGATTGCTGTTTATTTTAAATATCTGCCAACCAAGCTAGTGAAGCTATTGTTTTTTCCCTCTTATTTCAGCCCCTTTGTTATTTATTTTACATTATATTTAGAATTCCTGAACATTTGAAAGGTTTGTTCAATTTAATTTTTTTGTTTAACCTAAGTTGTCAATCTATTGTTTTTGTCAGATTCAGTACTTTATAATTATTTATTTTACATTGGATGTTATACTCATAATTGCACTGACTGAACAAATTAAAGTTGTGTTGTCTTTACATGTTTGACCAAGCTTGTGAAGCTAAGTTTAAGTGTGCTGTACTGGTGTAGAGTTTTCAATAAATTTATAATTCAGCACATTTATGTCTGCGTAACCCCCCCCCGACGGCAAACACCAGATATTGGTATCGGAAGTGGAAAAAGTGGATCGGTGCATCCCTAGTTCTGACCAGATTAAGCTCATGGTTAGTCTGCACAGGACCAAGACCAAAGCAGATTGCGCTCATTTGAAAACAATTTCAATCTAAAACAATAGAATGTGAATGCTATTTTACAAAACTTTGTCATCAATCCCCCATTACCCAATTATTCCAGCAAAAACTATTATGATAATCTTAATGAAGTGTATCAGAATTAACCTTTACATTGTTGTCAACTTCCTACTACACAGTTATTTATGTTTTTTTATGAGCAAAGGCAAACAGTGAAGCAGCCTCAGACACTTCCAGCAGGATTATCATTTCTGCTGCTGTATTATAAAACTGATTTTACTAAAAAAAAAAGCTTATAAAATGGCATTTGCATGAACCAATATGAAGTTTGTGAGATTGGAGTTGTTTTAAGAGGTGGGCTTTGGTTCTTGAACTAGCTTTTAGCTCATCAGTCCAGTCAAAATTAAACTCTCTCGAAAGCAAGGTTGATCAAAGTGCAATCTACAGCAGGTAAGACAATAATTGTTCAAAATCTTTTCACAATCCTAATTCATAAGATCTGAACTAACCTTTTAAGGAAAGAAATTGTGAAACTGATCAGCGCTCCTCTGAAACCCTTGCCCAGATAAAAACAGCAGAAACTGAAAAAAAATAAAAATAAAATCAAAATAAACTCTCGTTAACCTGTTGTGCTACCTAGTAGTGCGACATTGACAAATCATTTTGACTATGTTATCGATTTCATTTACACCTCAACACAACACCAAGCGACTTCACAATTTAAAGAAAGGTTAATGCCGGATCAGCCCTTTATTCGTGTCAGAGGCAGTAAATGTTCAAAGTTCGTAAGTCTGCTTAAGTCAAACTGCTCCATGAAGACAGGTCTAATAATTTCAAACTGCCTTCATAATGTGTAAAGCTTATTCCTGGCCCACTCCCCTGCTCTCACAGACCCCACAGCAGTGTAAGCTAAAGTCAGACAGGTGGCTCTGGACCCCTGGCTCCTGTATTTGAGGTACAACAGGACAGCCTCAAAGCACAATCCAGTGCTTACACTACTGACAAAGGCCAAGCAGGTCGGGGGGTTGAAACGTGGGTTGGTAGTCAAGAACCCAAGTTCATTTGGATACTTTGGAGGGGGTGTCCATCTCTGTTAATTGGCGATCTTCACTCCAAGCCTCCCTGGTGCTCTTGAGAGCCTGCGTTCGTTGCTGGTCCACAACTACGTAGTCCACACGCTCTTCTGATGCTGCGTTATTGTCAGTTCTGGCGTTTTTCATCTAGAAACAAGAAAGTCAACCATTCAAACATTTATTGTGGTTTAAACTCCTCAAATCGAGGCACAGCACTGGAGATAAAAGGCCTACCTTCCGAGGTGGAGTAGATTTGCCGGATTCAAGGTCCAAATCCAAGTACTCCACCTGTTTGTCCCCCTTTGGTTTTACCATAGGGCTACTCCCACCATCGGTAGGCATAGGTGCTGCAGGTTTCATTATCTGTGAGAGCCAGCACATGGTTTATTCCCCCATTCATAAAACAATGAAAAACAAACTTATACTCTACTGAACAAATTTGTTGTCACAATAACCAGAATTCTTTCAAACTCAAGTTTAAATGTAGGAAGATAATTTGTTGATTTTAACATTTAAAGTGTAAACCTCATGTCAAAACTGGAGGAACTGGCAAACTCCTTTATCCAGTATATTATAGGGTTGACTGTTAATTTTTTTTTTTTTTTACATACAATAACTTTGTTATTTACCAGGTCAGAGGTAAATAAAGGTTTGCTCAAGTGACGATGCAACATAAAATTATTTATCAAGATAAAAGATACTTTGAAACTGTTCATGGCATCCAGCAAAGTTAAGTCAGGTCCTCTGGACATCCTGATGCATGCTCAATAATCCAGGTAGAAAAATCCAAAAAAGTTCAATCTGGTCCTCTGGACATTCAAAAAAAAAAAAAAAGCAAAACAAAGCAAAAAAAATATAGAAACGTTTCGTCTCTCATCCAAGAGACTTCCTCAGTCTGAGGTGCTGTTTTCAGCTCAGTCTCTTAAATAGCACCTTCTCAGAGTGGATCAACCAGTTTGCTGCTGACAACCAAAACCAGCTGATCATCCCCACTAACTCGGGAGCCAGGCAGAAGGAGAAATCCTACACAAAACAGGCTCTAGAGCAATGTGGATATCCTAACTGGGCCTTCCTGAAAGCAGAGAAGAAACCCAAACAGGACTCCAGTCAGCCATCAGGTGAAAAGGAGGAACCCAGACCCAGACCAGTGGTCATTCCGTATGTTGAGGGAGTATCAGAGAAACTGAGACGTTTATCTTCTAAACATAACGTCCCAGTGGCTTTTAAACCCCAAAATACATTACGGCAAAGACTGGTTCATCCCAAAGATCCAGTCCCCCGGCACAAACAGAGTAATATTGTGTATGCTGTTCGGTGTCAGGAGGGCTGTGATCAGTCTTACATCGGGGAAACTAAACAGCCACTGGCCAAAAGGATGGCCCAGCACAGAAGATCAACATCATCAGGCCAGGACTCTGCGGTCTACACTCATCTCCAGGCCAGCGGTCACTCTTTCAAGGATGAAGATGTTCACATCCTGGACAGAGAGGAACGATGGTTTGAGAGAGGAGTAAAGGAGGCCATCTTTGTGAAAAGAAATCGTCCATCATTAAACAGGGGTGGAGGCCTCCGGGTTCAACTGTCCCCCTCTTACAATGCTGTGATTGCTAGTATCACTCAACCCTGTGAATAGTAAACAGCCATCAGTGTGCTAATGATCCATTGTTAGGCTGATGGTCCTTCTTGAGCATGTGATCAGCTGGTTTTGGTTGTCAGCAGCAAACTGGTTGATCCACTCTGAGAAGGTGCTATTTAAGAGACTGAGCTGAAAACAGCACCTCAGACTGAGGAAGTCTCTTGGATGAGAGACGAAACGTTTCTAGATTTTTTTGCTTTGTTTTGTTTTTTGGTTTTTTTGAATGTCCAGAGGACCAGATTGAACTTTTTTGGGTCCTCTGGACAGTTTCTTTTTGTTGAAACGTTTTGTCTTTTATCCAAAAGACTTCATTAGTCCGAGGAGCCTCAACAAACTCAGTCTTAAAAATAGCACCTTCACATAGTGGACCAACCAGTTTGATGGTGCTCAGATGGTTTCTGGATTATTGAGCATGAACTTTGATGTTATGAACCACTTTGTACATGACTGCCTCAAACGAATCGGTGGGGGAGAGGGCGGACTCCAGAAACCATCTTATCACCACCAAACTGGTTGACCCACTATAGCTATGTTTACATGCGCAGAATTCTTTGACCGGATTGAAATGTGTTCTGTTTGAATAATTCAAATGTATTGTTTACATGGGCACAATCTGTTCATGACGAGCGTTTGCATGCAGCGGGCTTTGTTCTGAACAGCAGTACTGACATGCGCAGAGTGGTAAACTCTCCTTAAAAAAAACCACCGAAGAAGAAGTTCTACTTCCGGGGTGAACGTAAACAAACCTGAGCACCCCAAATGGACCCACGACAGGTTTTAATGATGGTGGAGACATTACTGCACTCCCTGACTGAGCTACAGGTAATAGAAATCATTCTGAACTCTTTCAAAGTTTCTAGTAGAAATGTTGTGTCGCTCACCGACCAGTTTTGCTTCCCTGACATGCTAATATTATTAGCATTAGCCAGGCGGAAATGGCAAAGTCACACATGCGCAGTCAGGTCAGTTTTTCACGATCAGATAAAAACGAACAGATCAAGCGTTTACATGCGCACCGATCGGGTTACGGATCGGTGTAAACCACCCGTTTCATTCTGATCACAAATTATATCGGATCGCGCCGAATACACAAAAAATAACCCGAACGGAGTGTTTACATGACACACTTTTATTCCAAGCAGCCATTTGATCCGGTTCTTATGTCCATGTAAACATACCCTATGTGAAGGTGCTATTTATAAGACCGAGTTTGTTGAGGCCCCTCGGACTCCCCTTAACTTTGCTGGATGGATTATTGAGCATGAACTTTGTGTTCATGGCATATTTGCTTTACTTACTGCTGATGATGTTTTGTAGTTACAGCTTTCTATACATACAAATGTATAGAAAAAAGGTAAGAAAAGTACAGGTACACAGTAAATGAAGTGGTCCAGGGATGCTGCTAAAGTGATGGTTGTTGTAAATCAGTGAAACACAATGTGAGTACTAAACCAAAATATTCATTTATGTTGCATCCCAGTGGAAGAGCTCCCATTTGTTTTACGGCCTTTAAAATGTTGGCATTTCATTTCTTTTGTTGTCTTGAAATTTAAATATTGCAACCTCACATCTACAATAATTCATGCTGATAGAAGAGAAGAACGAAAAGGGGAATTGTGTTATTGTGACAACACTCTGATACAAGTTTGACTTGTAGTGCATGTCAAAGAACCCCACAATTTGGTTTATTTGTCTTGTTAGATGGCAAGATTTCTTTGTTGTTAGTTTATCACTTTAAGCAATATCTATTAAAAGTACAAATGTTAGCACTAAAATCATATTTTGTGGTTTGTGACCTGGATTTGCACATTATTCCTTAAAAAAAAAAAAAAAAAGCATGGGAAAACTTTCTACATATGATCAGCATTCACAAAATGATGGATCTGTACATCAAAAAATGTTATTTAGTGGGGAAGGACCAGTAGGAAAAGTTATTCAAATGGATTCTACTGAACACACTGGGGTCTACACATCTGGAGTGTCTGACAGATTTAGCTTACATGGACCTCTGCAGCTACTTATTTTATAAAATTTCATATTTTATAGTGAAATAACTAAAAAGTTTTGAGACCCTGAAGCGTATGACCTACTGATGCCAACCTGCAACTGTTTGGAAGGTGATACATCTTTTTCACATCATAGGTAAGATCATTTAAGAGTGCATGTAGACAAATAGGCCTAAACAAAGAGACAAAGGCAAGCATAATAGTAAATATATGAATAAATATTGTAATGTGTAGCTAAAACATGTAGTGATTATTTTTACTCAACACTTGTAGCTAGGGCTCAATTTGAGGCAGATCATACCAAAACAGGATCTGGGAACGCTTATTTTGACAGGGTGTTTGTTTGGATCCGGTAACTCAGGCTTACTAATAATAAAGTTATGAATAAATTTGTCTTCCCTGAACAAATAAAACCTATATTGGATATGTAAACTGAAAATATTACATAAACACAAATTTTAAACAGCCATTTACGAGCTTCCTAATATCACATAAGAGCTATCATTTCAAGAAAACATTTACGCTTCTACCCTTAAAAAATATCTCCGCCCCTTAAAGTAGTCATGGGCAATTTAATTAAAATCATGTAAATATGATTAAACACCACAACTAAACTGCAAATCAGTTTTACTGTTTAAGTGGGTCATTAATAAAATTTTGTTTATAAAAAAATACAAGAGGCAGCACGGTGGCGCAACTGGTAGAGCAGCTGCCTCTCGGTAAGCAAGTCCCCCGGTTCAAATCCCAGTCCAGGGGCCTTTCTGGGTGGAGTTTGCATGTTCTCTCCGTGCATACATGAGTTTTCTCCACGTACTCTCCGTGCATACATGAGTTTTCTCCACGTACTCCGGTTTCCTCCCACAGACCAAAAACATGCATGTTAGGCTGATTGGTAACTCTAAATTGTCCCTAGGTGTGAGTGAAAGAGTGAATGTTTGTTTGTCTCGTTTGTCTCTATGTGTCTCTGTGATGGACTTGCGACCTGTCCAGGGTGTCCCCCGCCCCTCGCACAGTGATTGCTGGCCATGGGCACTGGCGACCCCCGTGACCCAAAATGGAAGAAGCAGGTAAAAGATAATGGATGGCTGGCTGGATGGAAAAATACAAGAGAAAAGTTTGATGGGTAACCATGTGATGTGCGTCATGTATCAAAACAACGGTGCCAATTTGTCAAAATAACGGCAATCAAAATGTCGAAAAGGCAGTCCAATTTATTTTCATTAAAAAAAAATCTTCTCATTGTAGCCTACAACTGAACAACTGAGAATTGAAGCACATGAAGGCAGTGGCAATGGAAAAGGTACTGGAGAAGGTGGAGTGGAGTGGGTGAGAGCCGAGCTAACCAGGTTGTCGTACCGGGGCAGGAGCCCACAGGCACATGTGAGGAGGAGTCTGGGGGGTTCACATGTGGAGGAGGACAACACCGAGGAGGACAGTGAATTCAGCGGAGAAGAGTCGGGCTTGGAACCATCGGGGGGGTGTTAAGGATGCTTGAGAGAAGCGAAGCGTGCTCTATTCACACAAGGAGAGCTGTTGGCCAGGCTATTTCTTGTTGCTCTCTGTATAATAGTTATTGAATCAAGTGTTTGCAAGTATTGGTAAACATAGATGTTTAACAACCTGTTAAAATACACCAGAAAATGGCATTTCTGTTATTTAAAAATTTCTGGGGGAGGACCCCCAGACTCCATCCAAATACCCCCCCACCCCCCCCCCCCCCCCCCCCCGGCATCATTTGGTTTACAAAATAAGTCCTGCTCGTAGCTACAGTAAAGGTATGAGGGGAAAACGAGGTGACTTCCTTAACTTTAAATGTAAATTTTCAAAGTAGGTTTTCAAGTGAAGATTTTCCTCTTGCATGCTCAATGAGTGTGAAGAACAGTAAACTGATTTAAGCTGGGCACAGTGGTTTGAGTCAAGTTCTTGTTAAAATCAAATAAGTAATAGATTCTCTAAAAAGGGACTACAGTCACTACTTAGATCTACATTGTGGATTGTTCTTATTGATATTATGGAAGGGCAGGTTTGTTTTGGTCTAATGATTCATTTAGTCTATTATTGAGAACTAGACAACCATGTTGTTGATTTAAATGCAAATTTTTGTACTTTTAACAGGACTCCCCCAAGGTGATGAACTAACAACAAAGAAAACTCACTGTTCAACGATGCAGACAAACATAAATCACGTGATTATTTGACATGCTGGACAGCTTCTATGGGTAGAGTTAATCAGGTACTACAAGTAAGGTGACATGATTAGAACTAAGATGGTACAAAAATAGAAAGTGCTGACTGAAAGTGTGATTAACTTTTTAAAGTCTGCAATGTTCGTCTCCCACACATCGTGCAGTTGGTATTGAGAACTGATAATACCACATTAAGGTCTATGTCAAACTTAACAATTATACAAACTGAAAAAAACAAAACAATCTCTGGCATTCTGACAGGGCGAGCCATTTGTGTCTAACCTGGCAACCCTGCTCACCTCCTCTATGGGGTCAAGTTTCTCCACCTCCCTCTTTACAGGGGTGATGGGGACTGTGCAGTAGAAGGACTCATCTCTACACAAAGTAAGATGGAGGTAGATGCAAAAAAAAAAAAAGAGAGAAAAGAGCAGATGTTTAGGACTAAAAAGCAGGAAATAATAAAACGTAGCCAGAGCCAGAGGAAGCCAGGGAGGGATGAGAAACTAGGAAGAAAGAAAATGGCATGAGTTATTAAAAGAGCAATAAGGCAATATATTGTATCAAAGCAACTGAAAAAAATTTGTTAACAGTGAGAAAAATCAGAAAATTGTAAATCCCGTATGCAAACAGGCAGGGAAAGTAAGGTCAACTTAAAATAATATGTTAAGAAGCTGGAGAGTGCCAATTTAATCTTTTTTTTTGTTTGTTTGGAAAGATAAAAAAGGATGAAACCATATTTCATTGAACTTAATGACAAAATAAAACCACAATACCTGAAATCTAACAAACAGATTAAAAAAAGAACAGCAAGATGAAAGGAAACTGCAAGGAAGGAGCTGAAGTGGTGAGGAGTCCATCTGCAGCCAGTTGTATGTCCAGGTCATGTAAAGTGAGAAGAACTGACTGGAGTCTGAAAATTCTTGAAAAGTTTCCGAAATCAATCACAACTTAACCATTTACCCTCAAAAGCATTAACCTAACTTTGATGTTTTATGGTGCATCTGTCTGTAGAATTAATTTAAATAACTTCAAAAAGGATTCTGAAAACAAATTAGACGTTCAACAAGTTTGGACAAAAATCAGATTTTCGCTGTTTTCTTTGTAGTAAAAAAAATAAATAAATCAAAAAAACAATTGTGTGACTTCTTTGATCATAGAGCAGTTGTGTGTTACATACTGGTTCATCTGTGGGTATATTAGGGTCCATGTCTACATAATTCTCAGCATATTCCTCAGAGTCAGTGCTGGAGGCCGTGCTATGCACTGACGGGGGTCTCGCTGGCATTGGAAACCTAGAGAGACTGAGCAGCATGCACAATGTTTACAAAGAAACTTTCAAGCAGAAAACACTCTCTAGGTGAAAAAGTGCAGACATAAAAAACATGTCTATAAACCCTGCAGCCACAGAAAGGGGCATTATCTGAAGTACTGGTGCAAAAAGAAGGACCCGATCTTGGATAAGACAACAGTCTGACTTTAATGGAATATAGCTTGGAGGCAGACCCGTTTGCATCATCATCTGCGCTACTTTGGTCAAAAAGCAACTACATTAGTGCATGAAGTGTTAAACTAAATGTATTCACTACCAAAGGACATGCTTTCACAAGAGTCTGTTTAACTTGTAAAGGAACATTTCAGCTAAGACAATGCGCATCGTGTTTTTTAAAATAATATACAGTAGTCCCTCGCTACTTCGCGGTTTAACTTTCGCAGACGCACTCTTTTTCAACGATTGTCAAATTTAATATTACGTGACTGGGACAGTACGGAATAAAAAGTTAACACAAAGAAAAAAACTTCGGACAGGCACCGCCATTTTGTAGTTTTCTTTCAATAAGTCTAGACTGTAACGCCAGTCAAAAACAACTACTGTATTTTTCAGCCTATAAGTCACAGTTTTTTGCATAATTTACATGTCCTGCGACTTATAGGCCGAAGCGACATATTTGTGGATTTTTTCCCATATTTATAAACCAATTTTTGGCTAAGATATGACCGTTTTCATTCATTCTGACTGAATTTTTTTTAGCAGTACGACTTTCAGCCACTTGATGGCAGCAGAGTAGTAGTAGATGTATGGCATACTGTTGTATCATGTAATAGGTAAAGGTGGCTATAATGACAAATACAAAAACGTTCAAGACAAAAACAACTGGACTTTATTGTTTTTTCTTGAACTTTTTTTTATTTACCATGTCCTGGATGACTGAGAATCTTCACCAGCTTTTAGTGACACAATCAGCCTGCCATAATCTTCCCACCTTCATTCTGCTCGCTGCTTGGAACCGTCAAACCAGCTACACCGCCCCGGCAAAATGCAGCTGATTTGAGCATTAAAGTGCATTTATTAAGTAAACGTTACACTGAGAAACAGCTTTGCTATAATTTTGAGCAAACAAATTTGTTTAGGTGTTTATCTTGTTAAATTTGCACAGTGGCTCATCACACGCACGCATTTACTTCCACATAACGGTTGTTGAAATTCAGCTGATTTGATGATCAAAGTGCACTTATTAAGCAAACAGATTGATATTTACTATAATTTTGAGCAAACAAATAATTGTTTTTAAGTGTTAATCTTGTTAAATTCTTGTTAAAGTCTTCCCGTGCACGCTCCCATGGCCACCATTTGGCAGCCCATTGGTGTTTTGGCACAACACCAGCCCACATTTCCGGGTTGTCAGCGGTGAGGCGTAACAAATGTGACATATACAGCGAAGTGACATATTTATGTATTTTTCCACGTTTTTAGACATATTTGGACTGATGAGACTTATAGGGCGGAGCAACGTGTCTGCCGGAAAATACGGTACATTACCCAGAAAGCAACAGTGCTTCCGGCCACTGCTTTCTGCCAAAAATGGAGGGAAAGTGGATCTGATCCAGACTAAAAAGTTAAATCCTTATTCATAGTGATTTCATGCTCAGTGGATGCAGAGAGCCGATCAGAACTGGACCAGGACTACTTCCAGTCTCGTCGGTCAACCTGAGAGCTGCTTGCGGGCCATGAAGCCTCTCCAGTGGGGAGATGTTGCTTGGAGGTCCAGTGTCTTCTCCAGAGCTCATCCTGACAGGATTTCTCTGGATTATTTGGACTCGATCTGGACCACTGTGTGGTTTTGTGCTGGCTCTCAGAAGGTCTAGCTCTCTCCAAAATCATCTGGTGTTCAACGGCTGCAGAGAGCTGATTAGAACCAGACTAGAACCAGAGCAAGGCTGACGAGTTCCTCATATAAAATTTTGCAGTACTGTATAGTACATATACATATGTTGTTAAAATTACATAGGTTGAAGAGTTTAGAACATTGCAAGAGTGTGGGAAGGGTTTATAAAACCTTAATATATATATATATATATATATATATATATATATATATATATATAAAAAAATAAATAGAGTTTCTCCTTCACAGATTTTCTCTTATTTCGCGGGTGGGGGGGGGGGGGACGAAACCCCCACAATACACGAGGGACTACTGTATTTTTCATTATATGAGGCCATAATGAGGTCGTAAACCCACTTTAAACAACTAAGGAAAGCAGAGCAGTGACAACATGTCCTCAGATGTTAGCTACATTTAATTTCCCTTTGGGATTAATAAAGTATTACTGAACTGAACTGAACTATGAAAAATGAAGCAGAATGTTTAGATACGTACTCTCGAGTGAATGACCGTGTGACTGGTGAGCGGACAGGTGCGCAGGGCTCCTCCCATTCTGGTAGGGGTTTGATCTCCAGCGGAGCAGGTTTTCCTAAACCAAGAAACACAGAGCAGTCAGTGTCCTGATGCATGCTCAATAATCCAGGTAAACAAATCTAACAATGTAAAGTCAGGTGATGGACGGTTCATAATTAGGCAGGGGTGGAGGCTACAGGCACACTTCAGCATGTGACTGCTGGTGGAATCGAACCCTCCAATCTCTCATTGGAGGACAACTGCTCTAACCACTCAGCCACAGCTGCCCCCTTATCGTTTCCTTTAAATTAACCTATCCTAACATTTCATAAATACGTTCCAACTGTTTGTGTTATGAAAACAGTAGCAGACTTTATCAGTCAGTATTTTGACAACAAAAAGTCACCAATACACACATCCATCCATCCATCCAACCCACCCATCGATCAACACATCCATCCATCATCCATCCACCCACCCACCCATACATCTGTCCATCCATACACCCACCCACCCATCCACCCACTGATCTACACAGCCATCTATTCATCCACCGATTCACACATCATCCATCCATCCATCCATCCATCCATCCATCCATCCATCCATCCGTTCACCGATCCACACAACCATCCATCCATCCACCAATACACACATCCACCCACCCACGATTCCATCCATCCATCCATCCATCCATCCATCCATCCATCCATCCACCCAAGCACCCACTGATCTACACAGCCATCTATTCATCCACCGATCCACACATCCATCCATCCATTCATCCACCGATCCACACATCTATCAATCTACCCATTCAACCATCCATCCATCATCCATCCATCAATACACCCATCCATCCATCCACCTGTAGTGAACCTAACCTGATGTCAAATCTGACCAGATGGACAGAAACTGTTATTTCATTGATCTGCATCCAGAAATACAGTTTGACCCATCCTGAGACTTTCTTTCTTGAATTAATCAAGTAGAAAAGACAATTCTCTATGATCATTACTATTTTACAAATGTTTTGATAATCAAATTGTGTTAGTTCAAACAATGTTTACAGGTTGAAGAGAACTACTCATTTTTATTTACATAAACAGTAAGTAATGATTTTTATTCCTCATTCAAAGAAGAAATCAGGGTAATAGGCATTTCTTGATTTTTCTGTCTTCAATGAGCAAATTTGTAAGTGTGTTAGAGTTTGAGTTTCGGTCAACTAAAAAAGTTTACCGAGAAGAAATGTCATGTTTAACTTTTACAGCAGATAATAGGAGTAGAGACTCCACGAAGTCTGGTTTTCTCCAATAATCTTTCTGTCTGTTTTAAACAAACTTAATCTCTATCCTTGAATTTTCATAACACCTTACATCACAAACCACACCTCTGTTCTGGTCCATCGACCAATCAAAAAGCTCTCAAATGACCCGGAAGTCGACCCATTTAAATGTGGCAACTTCCCAGTTCTCTCGAGAGTGAGTTCAACATGGGAGTTTTCAGAGCTTGAAAGTTTTTCCTGGAGAAGAGTTCCAGACTTTAACTCTCTGAAGAGAGAGTTAAAGAGTTCAGAGTTCTTGGATGCTAACGCAGGCGTCCAGGATGCTTCTATTGGAATCCAGAATCCAGAGACGATTTTGGGAATTATAACTTCTGTTTGGATAACCTCGCACGACTCTCGAAGTATTTTAGCTGTTCTCAACGGAGACGCTGAAAGAGTCAAAGGAAGGACTTCACGCCGACCTGACCTATCATCAACCAGGTAAAAGTTCTACTTCGACCAAGCGTACCGTGACCAAGCTGAGAACTGAAGGAGCGTGCACGTTTCTGGTCAAACAGATTAATTCCCTCACACATCTCTCTGTAAGATAAATCTCCATTTTTCCATCTTAAACTCTCCTTTCTCCTAAAATCATTACAGATATTTTAGAAATGTCTGAAGCAAAGTTCTCAATCACCGCCGTGTGATTGATGTCTGCTGTTCTGCTGAAAGTGAGGACAATCGCCGTATTGTTCCAACTTCCTGTGAAACTAGCCATGTTATTGTTTTCATATTTTGCCAAATTAATGTAAATGTTTGATGTTAAACTTTGATTCTGCAAATAAATGACCGCATTCATTTTGATGGGTCAAAGATAAATAACGTCTCTCGTTACATTTCTGTTAAATTCAATGCACGACATTTACACAGTCAGAAAAATGAAGAACTCGTGAAATGTATGAATATATCCTGCATATGTCATACTACACACCCATCCATCCACCCATCCATCCATCTACCCACTAATCCACCCATCCATCTACCCACTCACCCATCCATCCATCCGTCCATCCATCCATCCATCCATCCATCCATCCATCCATCCATCCATCCATCCATCCATCCATCCATCCATCCATCCATCCATCCATCCATCCATCCATCCACCGATCCGCACATACAGGTCCTTCTCAAAAAAATAGCATACTGTGATAAAGGTAATTATTTTCCATAATGTAATGATAAAAATGAAACTTTTATATAATTCAGATTCATTGCACACCAACTGAAATATTTCAGGTCTTTAACTGTTTTAATGCTGATGATTATGGCATACAGCTCATGAAAACTCAAAATGCCTGTCCCAAAAAATTAGCATATCATGAAAAGGTTCTCTAAACAAGCTATTAACCTAACCATCTGAATCAACGACCTAACTCTAAACA
>NC_056513.1:30427708-30467143 GCF_014905685.2 Nematolebias whitei | reverse complement strand
TATATATATATATATATATATATATATATATGCATATTAGGGGGAGTGGTGGTGCAGAGGTTAGAGAAGGTGGGTCTGTGATCGAAGATCGCCGGTTTCAAGCCCCAGTACTGACAACATCAAAAATGTGGGTGGGGTAGGTGAAGCACCCACACCTGCCCCCACCCTCATTCGTCCCACTCTGGGCCCTTGAGCAAGGCTCTTAACCTCCACCATCTGCTCCTCAGAGTGTCCTAGATAGCAGCTCCCAGCTCCACACAGAGGGCTGTGGTAGCTCGGTGGTCTGTGGTTGCATCAGGAAGGGCATCCGGCATAAAAATAGACTGGGAACACCTAAACAAAACAATATAACTCCAAATCAGTCACTCCTTTGTAAATGGACTGTACTTATATAGCGCCTTTCTATCTTATTTCAAGATACTCAAAGCGCTTTACACTACAATCTGTGCCTCATTTACCCATTCATACAGCACTCTACTAGATCTCTGCAAAGCTAATTGAACAAATCATTCTAAAGAGACTAATCAGGGCTTTATCACATTCATACACTGATGGGACACACATCAGAGGCTATGAGGGGTTCAGTGTCTTGCCCAGGGACACTTCGACATGTGACTGCTGGTGGATTCGAACCCCCAACTCTCGCATTGGAGGACAACTGCTCTAACCACTCAGCCACAGCCGCCCCTATTGATTCCTTTGTGGAATCAATGACACCAGTTATGTAGTAACACTTATTGTGAATCAATTTCACCTGCTGCTGTGCAAATGGAACACACAACAGGTGGAATGAGGCAATTAGCAAGACAACCCCTCTAAAAGAGTGATTCTGCAGGTGGTGACCACAGGTCATTTCTCTGTTCTCGTCCGTTTTGGTTGAACTTTTAGTCACTTTTTCATTTTGTCAGTGCTGTCACGCATAGAGGCATTTTTTACAGCCCACTGAAGTTGCTCAAGTAGTGCAGCTAATCCAAGATGAAACATCAATGCGAGCGGTGGCAAGAAGATGTGCTGTGTCTCTCAGCACAGTGTCCAGAGCATGGAATAGGTACCAGGAGACAGGGCAGTACACCAGGAGACATGAAGGGGGCCATAGGAGGGCTACAACCCAGCAGCAGGACTGCTACCTAGTCCTTTGTGCAAGGAGGAACAGGAGGTCCACTGCCAGGGCCCTACAAAATGACCTCCAGCAGGCCACTAATGTGCATGTTTCCACTCAGACTGTCAGAATCAGACCCCGTGAGGGTGGTATGAGTGCCTGACATCCACATATAGGGCCTGCGCTTACATCCCAACACTGTGCAGGACGATTGGTGTTTGCTAGGGAACACCAAAATTGGCAGATTCGCCATTGGTGCCCTGCGCTCTTCACAAAATGCAAGTTCACACTGAGCACATGTGACAGACGTGACAGAGTCTGGAGACACCATGGAGAACATTATGCTGTCTGCAACATCCTCCAGCAAGACCGGTTTGGTGGTGGGTCAGTCATGGTGTGGGGAGGCATTTCTTTGGATGGCCGCACAGCTCTCCATGTGCTAGCCAGAGGTGCCCTGACTGCCATAAGGTACCAGGATGAGATCCTCAGACCCACTGGGAGACAATATGCTGGTGCAGTGGGCCCTGTGTTCCTTCTTATGCATGACAATGCTAGGCCTCATGTGGCTGAAGTGTATCAGCAGTTCCTGCATGATGAGGGCATTGATGTTATGGACTGCCCTGCCCGTTCCCCAGACCTGAATCAAATTGAGAACATCTGGAACATCATATTTTGGTCAGTCCACCAAGGCCACATCGCACCACAGACTGTTCAGGAGCTAATGATGCTCTTATCCAGGTCTGGGAAGAGATCCATCAGGAGAACATCTGCCATCTCATCAGGAGCATGCCCAGGCGTTGTTGGGAGGTTAAACAGGCACGTGGAGGCCACACACACTACTGAGCCTCATTTAGACTTGTCTTGAAGAATATTCACTGGCGTTGAATCAGACTGTCATGTTATTTTCCAGGCAGCACGGTGGTGCAACTGGTAGAGCTGCTGCCTCTCAGCGAGTAGGTCCCTGGTTCAAATCCCGGTTTGGGGGCCTTTCTGGGTGGAGTTTTCTCCGTGCAT
The DNA here is from genome assembly GCF_014905685.2 of Nematolebias whitei. Lineage (NCBI taxonomy): Eukaryota > Metazoa > Chordata > Actinopteri > Cyprinodontiformes > Rivulidae > Nematolebias > Nematolebias whitei. The sequence continues at coordinate 30,465,030 of NC_056513.1, read as the reverse complement.
GTGTGGGTTTTCTCTGGGTACTCAAGTTTCCTTCCACTGACTGGTAACTATAAATTGTCCCTAAGTGTGAGTGAGCAAGTTAATTCAATTCAACTCAATTCAAATTCAAAAATACTTTATTAATCCCAAAGGGAAATTAAGTGTTGTCATAGCTCATCATCCTGGTTTCATTCAAGAGTTGTTATAGATGCTGATAGCTGTGAGCAAGAATGATCTCCTGCAGTGAATCCAAAGGATTTGGCCGCAGATATCGATCCGTCCACCTGGATCCAGCTTGCTGTCAGATCCTGCGGGCCTCTCGGTCCTCCTGGGCAGCAGGACTGCCTGAATGCCAAGCAGAACTCCTCCCTGAGCAATGGTCACTCCTCCCAGCAGTCTGCCAAGCTCCTTGTCACCACGGACAGACAGCTGAAGGTGCCGGGGTATGATCCTGGTCCTCCGTTGTCACGAGCAGAGTTTCCCACCAGCTCCAGGATCTCAGTGGTCAGGTACTTGAGCACCGCTGCCAGGTTGATGGAAATTCATCCACGGTGCCTCCTTTTCAACTCATTTGGGATTTGGGGCTGTAGCTGAGATATTATTCAGCTTTTGAGATGTTAATCTGCTGCTCCTGGTTGTTAAAAAACTGTGTTGCCATGGTTGTGCATCATAACAAATGCCCAAAAGTAAAGAGGTTTCAGTAAAAATACTTTCAGCTGCACAGCATCCGATACCAGAGGAAATAATCATTCGAAAAAAAGTGATTTATATCCAGAAAAAAAAGAGGAATTTAAGTTTTCAAAAGCAATAACTCAGAATGAATGTAACAGAGCTGCTCCAACATGCAGCCACCCCAAGTGGCGCAATTCTAGAACTAAGAAAGTTTGTCTTGTTTGTCTCGATGTGTCCCTGTGATGGACTTGCGACCTGTCCAGGGTGTAACCCGCCCCTCGCACAGTGATTGATGGACATGGACATCGGCGACCCCCGTGACCCAAAATGGAAGAAGCGGGTAAAAGTTAATGGATAGATGGATGGATGGATGTTATTTTCCACTTGCATATTGAGTATGAATCCAAATCTATTTTTCCATGGTGTAATAATTTTCATTTTCATTGATAATTTTTGTGTTTTTTCCTTCTCGATCAATTCCCCTCTGCTAATAATAAAGTTTGTCAATAAGAATATTTAATTAATTGAGGTCTAGGATGTGTTATTTTAGTGTTCCCTTTAATTTTGTGAGCAGTGTAAATATATATATATATTTTTTTTTTTTCTCAGCTGCAGAGCGGAGATCCTGACATGCTGCAGGAGGAAGCTTCTCCTGCAGCTGTGGGCTGCACACAGATGCAGCAGGTGCTAAATCATTTAAAATTATTTTAAATAAAAATTCCATGCTTATCGTGTGGCTCATCCATCAATCAGCCAAATATGTGTCAAGTCCATTCTTAATTAAAAAAAAACTGCAAAAGAGCGTTTCCGCGAAAGTCGAACTGTGAAGTAGCAAGGGACTACTGTAATGCACAACAATAAAGCGTGACAGCAGCAGCCCTTTTTCACTGTGTGCTACTGACAGAATAAGCAGTAGGTTGTTTTTTCCATTATTTTTAAACAAGAAAAACAAAACCAGTGTCCCTCAAAGCATCACTTACTAAATAGGTGTTGAAGTTTTCATTGAAGTCAAAAGAGCAACTTTTGTCTGAGGGGAATGATCGAGGAATGTCATAGCAGTCCTGGGATCCAAAATCTGCAAAAGACAAGAAACAGCAACAAAAAATACAGATAACTGTAATTTTTGTCTACTATGACTGAATGGAGTAATTTTGTTTTATCACTCAAAGATATTATCTGATCAGTCAAAAGTCATTTTAACTAAAGTAATAGCCTTCTCTTACACTTTTAGTATTGACTTTGGGTACTGCTTATGCATGTAGCAACCACAAGAACTACCACCATGAAAAGCTTAAAGTCAAATGAGTCTGTCAGCTGGGAAGGACTAAGTGGGGCGAATAATTAGAGTAAACCATGGTCTAATTGTAAAATACTGTAAGGGTATTGAAAAGAGTGAAAACCAAACTTTTAACCATGTCCAACATTTGTTTTTGAATCAGAAACTGTTATATATATATAAAATAATGAATTTAGTTCCCCTTTTATTAGTAAAAGTTTCATATTACCAGTAATAAATCTCCTTTAGCAATAAACATGCATGAAAACACGAACAGAATACAGTTCTAATATACAATAGTGCGGTACAAATGTACTGTCAACCGAGTTTGAACCTAAAAAATAAATATGCTTTCCAAATGTAACTTCTGCAGACTTTTGTCACCTCGAAAGGGAAGAGTATGAGACAAAACTGTTGTGCTCATTCTGATAGTTTTCCTGTGCACCAGCTGTTCCAATAAGCTTTTTTTTTCCCTCCAAATATCTTCCTTTATTTTGATACATCTGATCTCACTAAAACTGTCTCCTGAGTTTTAGATAACATGTCAATGCTAGAGATGTGCTTGGACTGAAGAAAAACTGTGAATGGAAGAGTTTGTGAGGACAGAGTAAGAATCTGTTTTTCAACACAAACCTTTACGGAGTCGTGAACTGTCGTCAGTGCCAATAGTGTTGCTACGTAAAGCCTTGCTCCCAGCACTAGTTGGCACGCAATAATTTCCATCCGTCTCCGAGGCTGAGCGAGGAACAGAATAGGTGTCCGTAGGTGAGCGTTCAGCAGGGGGTGGTGGGAGTCCTGAGGTGGAACTGAGCAAAGGCTTAGGTGGCCTTGGAGGGGGTACATCTCCCGCACTCTCTGAGCCTCCCAACCCTGCTGATGTTGACAGTGTGCGAGGAACCTGGTACGTAGAGTTCGCCCCAGGTGTGGGCGGGATGTCGTAACTAATGGAAAGATTGCGCATCTGTGTCTCCATCGAGGCCATTCTGGTGGGCGTGTTGAAGACGTAAAGGTCAGAGGTGTCCGGATGAGCCGGAGGTGAGGAGGCAGACTTGGGAAGCAGCACAGTGTCCTGCGAGTGGCTGCGAGGGAGGTGATAGATGCTGCTCTCGTTTGAGAGCGAGGCGCCACGTGAGGGGGGTGAGTCATAAAAGGAAGGCGCAGAAGCTGGAGTTTGGTGCTGTTGGAAGAAACCATTGTGCGACGTGTGCTTAGTCAAGGAAGTGGTGGACGTAGGCATGCGGTGAGATGGAAGGTTGTCATTCAGGTCTGTCTCTGAAGAGGTAGATTTGGAGCATTCAGCGTGGGTTCTGCGAACACAATAAACATAAAAATTTACAGATGCAAAAACATCCACTCAGTTACAGCAAATCTTTAAGCCACAGCTAACAACGTGAAGTTATATTTAGACCTCTCCAATCACTAATCTGTCCATATTAGTACTTCTTTGTGGATCACGCAGAGAACCAAGGCAGTTAGTAGACATTGTGCAATGGCTACTTTCAACGTGCAGAAAAAAATAAAATAAAAAAAGGTAACACACACCTAAGCCTTTTAAATCTAAAGGGTAGACTATTTAATCAGATCACTTCATACCACATTCAGATGCAAAACACTTCAAACCCAGCATCAATATTCATCAAGTACATTTATAGTCAGATAAATCTGCAGCAGTGTTGCTCTGAGTTCATGTATACATCTTCACACAAGCAGACAGTTCCAGCTGGATGTCCGAACACTCACAGACTAGCCTGTTGAGACTTGCTCTCACACTCCTCCAGGAGTAAATACTCCTGGTTCTCCTCCAGTGGAGGCCGACACTCCACTGAGCTACAAACGTCATACAACAGAAACAAGGACAAGAGGAGCAGCACAGTTGAAATGTAGGAATAAGAAGAAATGTCTGGAAGCTGTACAGACAGAAAATACTGTCACAGTGGAACGACTCAACAAAGTAAATGATTATTAAATGCTCACAACTCCTTACATACATCTTGAGCACACGTTCAGTCTCACCTGTTGGGCACAGGCTTTTTGCTCTCACAATTGGCAAGCCAAAGGTAATCCTGTGGCTCCTCCGAGCTAGACTGAGACTCCAGGTGTCGCACACTAACTGGCTGGTAGGGAGGTGGTACACCAGACAGCACCGATGCTGTTAGACCATCAATGTTAGCTGGGTGTGGAGGGATATTCACCACATGCCCCCCGGTGACTGACGGATGAGCGGCTTTTGAAGAATCTGCAGAAAGTGAGAAACAGGGCTATGGTTAGCTTCTATCAAACATTTATGTTGTGTTTTGATGTAATGCTATTGAAAATCCTTCTGCACAAGAGTTGCATCTCTACTTGAAAACATGCATTACTTAGGCTGCTTTCACAAAACATTTTCAAGCTTTGTCTGGAACATATTTTGATCATCTCAGTACGATTTATGTACAAACCGGATTCCAAAAAAGTTGGGACATTAAACAAATTGTGAATAAAAACTGAATGCAATGATGTGGAGGTGCCAACATCTAATATTTTATTCAGAATAGAACACAAATCACCGATCAAAAGTTTAAACTAAGAGAATGTATCATTTTAAGGGAAAAATCTGTTGTTTCCAAATTTCATGGCGTCAACAAATCCCAAAAAAGTTGGGACAAGTCCATTTTTACCACTGTGTGGCATCACCCCTTCTTCTTACAACACTCAACAGACGTCTGGGGACAGAGGAGACCAGTTTCTCAAGTTTAGAAATAGGAATGCTCTCCCATTCATGTCTAATACCTGCCTCTAACTGTTCAATCGGCTTGGGCCTTCTTTGCCGCATCTTCCACTTTATGATGCGCCAAATGTTCTCTATAGGTGAAGGATATGGACTGCAGGCTGGCCATTTTAGTACCCAGATCCTTCTCCTACATAGCCATGATGTTGTGACTGCTGCAGAATGTGGTCTGGCATTATCGTGTTGAAAAATGCAGGGTCTTCCCTGAAAGAGATGACGTCTAGATGGGAGCATATGTTGTTCTAGAACCTGAACAAAGTTCTCTGCATTAATGGTGCCTTTCCAGACATGCAAGCTGCCCATGCCACAAGCACTCATGCAACCCCATATCATCAGTGATGCAGGCTTCTGAACGGAGCGTTGATAACAACTTGGGCTATCCTTGTCCTCTCTGGTCCGGATGACATGGCGTCCCAGTGTTCCATAAAGAACTTCAAATCGTGACTCATCTGACCACAGAACAATCTTCCATTTTGCCACACCATTTTAAATGACCCCTGGCCCAGTGCAAACGTCTGCGCTTGTGGAGCTTGCTTAGAAATGGCTTCCTCTTTGCACTGTAGTTTCAGCTGGCAACGGCGGATGGCACGGTGGATTGTGTTCACTGACTATGCTTTCTGGAAGTATTCCTGAACCCATCCTGTTATTTCCTTGACAGTAGCATTCCTGTTTGAGGTGCAGTGATGTTTAAGGGCCCGGAGATCACGAGCATCCAGTAGAGTTTTACGGCCTTGACCCTTACGCACAGTGATTGTTCCAGATTCTCTGAATCTTTTGATGATGTTATGCACGGTTGATGATGATAACTTAAAAGTCTTTGCTATTTTACGCTGGGTAACACCATTCTGGTATTGCTGCACTATCTTTCTGTGCAACAAAGGTGGAATTGGTGATCCTCTTACCATCTTGGCTTCTGAGTGACACCGACACTCTGAGAAGCTCTTTTTATACCCAATCATGTTGTCAATTGACCTAATTAGTGTTAATTAGTCTTCCAGCTGTTCGTTATATGCTCAATTTCCTTTTTCCAGCTACTTATTGCTACTTGCCCCAACTTTTTGGGGATTTGTTGACACTGAAATTTTGAATCAACATATTTTTCCTTTAAAATGTTACATTTACTCAGATTAAACTTTTGATCTGTCATCTATGTTATATTACGAATAAAATATTGACATTTGCCATCTCCACATCATTGCATTCAGTTTTTAATTCACAATTTGTTTAGTGTCCCAACTTTTTTGGAATCTGGTTTGTACAGTAACAAATCAGTTGGGGGCTTGAAATAAATCCAAAGCTGTTTCATGTCTGAGGAGACAAGCAGGGTAATCACAGAGTCAAGTACCATAATTGCCGTTGTACAAGCAGCTACTTTTGTCTTACATTTTGTACCCCGCGGTTTATATGCAGGAGTCTTATTTATGTATTTTTTTCATAATTTTCAAAATGTGTATTTTTATGTTTTATTTTGAAGGACTTCCTGCTGCCTCTCGGTAGTTTCCTGCCACAGACTAACATTTTCCTTTGACAGAGCTGGGTGCTCGTGGTTCCCAGCACCTCGCCCCTCATGGAGGCAGGCATTTGTGACACCGAAAGAATGCCCTCAGGTAATCAGATGTACAAGGACTCTTGTTCACGGTTTCAAATTCCAACCATAACTCCACCTACTCTGTCATCATGTGACCAGAAGTCTAACCTGAATGACCAACGAGGTACTCTCGAGGACCATACCCCAAGATAGATGTGAATTAATTTCTTCAGATTGTTCCCGTGTTGTTTATCATATTTTGCGCTTCATGCACAGACCTGTTTATTTGTTCAGCAATAATGTAAAACGCATGGAGAATTTCTTATGACGCAGCTTTTATGTTAAAAGTGATCGATCAGCTGTCTAGGAGAAAATAGCTTGCAGCCCATAAGCTGCATCAATGTGCGTTGATGGTCAGGATTGGAGATGCAAAGCAGTCAAATCTGGTACATTTTAATAAAAGTTTAAAAATTCTTTGGGTGTGACATCTTTTTGTGTTGGTAAACACGCATTTAAATATCGGGATCTCATTTTAAAGTCACATTCGAATACGAAGCGGAGAAAGGAGTCTTCCCCCCTCCCCTTCCGTCAACAGCTCAACGGTGGACAAGTCGTCAGATTTATTTTCAAAGCAGTCAGTCAAGACTGGTACATATTTAAATAAAAGTAAAGAAAACCTTTCTGTGTACAGTAAATATGTGTTTAAATACCAGTATCTCATTTAAGCTTAAACGGGGGAATAAACAGAATGGAGGAGACAAATGGTAAACGGTAAATGGACTGTACTTATATAGCGCCTTTCTATCTGATCAAGATACTCAAAGCGCTTTACACTACAATCTGTGTCTTCATTTACCCATTCATACAGCACTCTACTAGATCTCTACAAAACTAATTGAACAAATCATTCTAAAGAGACTAATCAGAGCTTTATCACATTCATACACTGATGGGACACACATCAGAGGCTATGAGGGGTTCAGTGTCTTGCCCAGAGACACTTTGACATGTGACTGCTGGTGGATTCGAACACCCAACTCTTGCATTGGAGGACGACTGCTCTAACCACTCAGCCACAGCCGCCCATACAAAGGGAGAAAAAAAAAATGGGGAGGGAGGGGCTGTTCTTCCTCTATGAACTCTGCTGAGGAGAATCACATCAAATTTATTTAGAAAGTACATTTAAAAACAGCAGTTAACAAAAAAAAAAAGTGTTTACCAATAAAAAATAAAAAAATCAATGGTACTAATTTATTGAATATTTACCGCATTCTGCCCGAACTATTTGACTTTCAGTCACATGACCTCGATAAGACTGGGTTTTACCAGTAAATAATAATAATTATATTAAAAAATTAAAAAAAATCAGTTGCATAGGTGTTTGGCACTGTTCTGTCCAGTGATTATGCTTAGATAGTTATTGTATTCATTTTGAAGGTATAATGGTTGTAACCATGAGTCAGACAGTGAAGCTTCATGAAGACGTGATGATCTTGCAGTCTGAGTGTGTGTTGAAAGCAAGCTCTACTCTGTGAAATACCCTCTGCTGGTTGATTCTTGTACTACAATAAAAAAGCTCCACACAGTCGGAGCAGACTGGGGACACAGTTTCTGATGAACGGTGGATGCCTGCGGCTGAAAAACTGTAGCGTCTTATTTAACATCCTGATTCATGCACAATAATCCAGGTAGAAAAATCTAACCAAGTTAAGTCAGGTCCTCTGGACGGTTTCTTTTTGTTGTTGTTGAAACGTTTCGTCCTTCATCCAAAAGACTTCATCCGTCCAAGCAGCCGAAACAAACCCACTTTGGCCATGATTGTCTCAAACTAGACTGAGGAATTTGATGTAGGGAACACAATCGTTAGATGTAATGTAACATGGGTACTGTCATGGTTCCTAATGTGGGAGTTCCCGTTCATTTCTTTCTTGAGATCACTAGATGGCACCAGATGACCACACCTGAGACCAATCCTCTTGATGAGATGCCCAGCATATAAAAGGCAGTTGATAACTTCTCTTCGACACTGGAGCATTACCTTGCCAATGTTTTGTGCCTCTAACCATTTAGATTTCTAGTGACTTATGATTACTTACCTGTACCCTTTGTTGTTTCCAGTGAACCTCCTGAGACTTACCTGTTCCTGGACTCCCTTGTGAAACTCTGGAAACCTCTTTGTGGCCTACTCAGCGGTCTTCCTCGCCTTCCAACCATTTACCCTCCTGAGACTACTTTCCACTCTGGACAACTCATTGTCCTCACAGGATTATTGGAACTAGTTCACTGACAATTCATACAACAACCATTCACAAACCAGTAACAATCAGAAGACAGTCTGATTAATATCATTACTGCAGAACTCCAGAGTTGACCCTTCTCCTTGCTCACTAGGGTTCTTGACTTTACCCGTGATCACTGTAAACAAAAGCACTGAAATTTCCTTCCTTTGTTGAGTTACTCATTTTTTCATTCAAACTTTATTAATACAGGTTAATCCCATTGAGCCTCTGGGACTCATTTACAAGAAAGACCTGATTTCAACAAAGAGTGATGACAACAGTAGACAACAAAGTCAACAACAGACAATCATAAAGGATGCATATGTAGCATGAAGCTGCACTCCTCCAACTATGACCCCTGACCCTGGGGTTGTTCAAAGTTGTTCGTCGAGTTGTTTATATTCAGTTCTTTCGTTCTGGGTATTCAGTCCTTATGACATCCACATGCTAATATGACCACAATGTTTGTTACAACACCTGCTTGGTATAAAAATCCTGAACCTTTAAGCCAGACTTGTGAAAACATAAGCATGACTATTTCCTCTTTACTTTTTCAGTGATCAGACCCATTCTATAGCAGATAGCTGTTGGATGTGTGGAGATGATGTTTTGATAAATGTATTGCCACGAATGTGGATTGGGTTACATACCCTAGTAAAAATGAAATTCTTTGTGACGATGTTACATAATGGAGTAAATGAGATGATTATTTGAATTTGAAGATGTGACTGGTGAGAATCACAGAATTAAAAGGCATGACGTAAATGTTTATTTCAATGCAATTGGACAACCTAAAGGAATCCCAGATGAGTTTAAAGCAAGAGATGAGATAAAGGCAGGTATAGAATCTACACTTCCTTGGATAACGATGAATAAGAATGTAGAATGGGTTAACTGTATTTATTACTCTCTTCAAAGATTTGTAAACCATACATCTGACGCTCTCGGGATTCTAGAGGAAAAATTAAACGCAACAAGTAGAGTCGCTCTACAGAACCTTCAGACATTAGATGGCAAAAATTGTGTTTTTTACTATGCTGAAAATGACGGAAAACCATCAAGGCGATGGAGAACTTTAATCAATGTACATGGTAAAACTGGTAAATACAAGCACTGTCTGAAACTAAATCAATGCAAGAACATTTCTTACGTCACTTTGCATTCTTATATGAACTTAACTCTAACTCAAATCAAGGCTGTTTTCAACAATTCAACAAGCCTCAGAAATGTTTCAGTTCACATCTTACTAACTCTAGAAAATAAAGCAAATTGTGGAGCACAAGGCAAAAACATTGGTGCAAACAGCTGAAGCAAACTGCAGGATTTGCTGTGGATTTAAATCAAAAAGCATCATCATCCACATTCTCATCCATCGTTTCAAATGAGGCATACACATTTGTAGCCATATTAAATGCTGTATTCATACATATTTAATACAGTTGTTTTCCATCTTCACCTTCCCACATTTTCTCAGATACTATTTTAGCAAGGCATTTGCTTTGTCACAAAGTTAGTTATCAAATTGCAGTCCTTTTCAAACTCTTCTGCTTGAACAGACTGTTGTGCTGCACATATGGCTGATGAATACCCACCCTAGCTCTATTCTCGATTAATTTATTTCTATTCAGGGGTTTTAGTTAAAACAAGTCCCAGAGATTTATTTTACTAACTAACTAACTAAATGTGTCCCTTTGAACGTGTTACAGTTCCCTTTTTTCCTACTTCCATTTCTTCCATCCAGTGTGGTGCAAATCCAACCATCTGCGTGACTTGACAGGCTGGTGAGGAAAGCTGGTTCTGTGCTGGAAACAGAGCTGGAGTCCCTTATATCAGTGACCAAAAAAAGGGCTCTAAGTCCTGTAAGCTGCAATCCATCATGGACAATGCTGACCATCCTCTGCATGGCACCATCATGAAGCAGAGGAGCCCCTTCAGTGGTAGACTGTTGTCCCAACCCTGCTCTACAGACAGATTCAGAAAGTCCTTTGTCCCTCAAGCCATCATAATGTTCAACTCCTCCCCGTACAGTAAAAATAGAGCCTTGTAAATCTGCGGCACCCTGAACATACATGCATACATGCATGTATGCATGAATACATGCATACATGCATAAATACATGTATGCATGCATGTATGCATGCATACATACATGCATGCATGCATGCATACATACATGCATGCATACATACATGCATGCATACATACATATACACATACGCATGCATGCGTATATACATATAATCATGAATGTAGTACTCCCTACTTACCTATGCATGCATGCATGCATACATACATACACATGCATGCGTATATATATATAATCATGAATGTAGTACTCCCTACTTACCTTGTGCATGTGCATATTTGTCTTTTTTTCAAATGAGTGCTTTCTACTTCTTTTTTGATTATTCTTTTTTTTTTTTTTGTACAATCCAAAAATACTACTATATGCCTAACATTTCCCCTCTGGGATTAATAAAGTATGTATGTATGCATGTATACATGCATGTATGTATGTGATAGTGTATGCATGTGTGTGTGTATCTATCTATCTATTCATCTATCGTACTACTTCTACAGGTTCATAAAAGCTTCAAAGGATGATTTTGAGGAAAATAAAATAAAATTCCCTATCTACAATAATATATACAGAAGTCTCTCATTTAATCGCAGGGGATCCGTACTCTGAAGCTCCGCGATAAGTGAAAAACCGCAAAGTAGGAATAGTAGTACAAGTAGTAAGTAGATTATTTTAGCGCATATATATATATATATATATATATATATATATATATATATATATGGATAAACAGACAGACAGATAAATAGAAGGAGTGTGCGATATATACGGTACACGGTAGAAGCGACAGACATTTAGCCTATGATAGAGATCTGTCTTCTACCGGCTAACCGCAGTAATGCTGTGTCTGATGTAAAGTCAGAGTTGTTAGTTTAATCGTTACTTTTTTTAAGTTGAAAACTGTGCGTAAGCGGTGTTAAAGTATTTTCTTCGAGAGATAAGTAGCAAAGCTACAAGCTAACTATGGCCGGCTTGCCGTATGTTGCCGTATTCAGACACATGCGCAAAACGCTGTGTTCTGTCAAAAGTTTTTATTCATTTATTTTATTTTTTCCATCAAAAGTTAAAGTAAGTGTTGGTCAGCTTTAGAGAAACCTGCTCTCTGATCTGTAAAAGAACGCTGTGGTGTGTGATTTTACTGCGAGACCCTCTGGTCAAAGCCACAGAGGAAACTGGTCGCCATTTTGTATCAGCTCTCCTTAAAGCGGAAGGAGACGCCCACTAGAGGGTTGGAGGGTGAAGTGTTTCAGTGTAAAATGCTGCTCTGTTGCTGTTCATTTCTTAAGTGAGAATACTGGAAACAGTTAAAGAGTTAACAACATATTATTTTGTTTAAAATGTATGACTAAAACTACATTTGATATCTTTTGCACTGTTTTACGCTACAAGAAAGAAGCCTAATACTTGATTTGTTTATTATTTAAAAACTCTCTGGACCTAGTGGTAGAATTTTCTTAATTCAGATAATTTTGTTGTATAGCAGTTTTCAAAATAAATGATGGCAAAAAGGACACCCTATGCTTTTCCCCCCATTTCTATTGCAAGTTTTATACAAAAACATATTGTGATATAAAAACAAAAAAGGTTGAATCATGTCATCCGGACTTCGTAACGAAGTCCAGATGACATGATTCAACCTTTTTTGTTGTTATATACCTGGATGACTGAGAAAACAAACTTTGTGTTTTTGAAACCATTAGTGAAAAGGCCAGACTTCAGGGGTATCTGAGGCAGGCTTGAAACACAAGAGTCAGGGTGGCTTCTGGGTAATACCAGATGGCTAGGCCTCAGACTGACGAAGCCTCTTGGATGAGGGGCGAAACGTTTCTTTTTTTAAACAAAAAAACGAAGTCCAGATGACATGATTCAACCTTTTTTGTTGTTATATACCTGGATGACTGAGAAAACAAACTTTGTGATATTGTGATATACATCGTTATCGCCACCCATCACAATACATATCGTGATATGAATTTTATGCCATATCGCACATCCCAGATAGATAAGACAAGATGGATAAGACAGACAGACAGAGCCAGTCCAAGAAAAAAGACCCGCCAAGTAGAGAGGGACTGCTGTACCTCCAACACTGTCAGAAAGCCTGAATGTATCTTTAAGCCTGAATGTTTTTTTTCTCTGATATCTGCTCAGCTACAAAACACTCATGTTCTGTGGCCACATACAACTGAAGAGTGGGAGGCAAGTCACACAAACAGAACAGTGCAAGCAGATAGACAGCCAAGGACATGCTTTCATAAGGGTTGAGGAGACCTAGCTGAAAAAAAAAACTTTATATCTGGATTCTCTTTAAAGAGTACTGGTAGTTTTCTCAAATATTTTAACAGCCAGTTCCTTGTGTAATAATATCAAGGTAACCCTGCAGCTCCAGCTATAAAAAAAGGTAGACGCACAGCTTGAAAATGACCTTGTAGCAACATAATCAGTGAATAATTTACTGTTGAAAAAATCCTAAAGCTTAAAGAAATCGTAATGCTATCTTGTGTCAAATCTTTATCTTTGGTGCAACACGTTTGGTCCATGTAATCACAGTAACATTTCACGTTTAGTTGTAAAAGAAGAAAAAGTAAAGGTGACAGAGTGGGCTACAAGCTGCACAGGTTGCAATCAAGCTCAGAGACAGAAAGTGGGAAAAAATATACAAATAAGAGAATGAAAGAGGCCAAGAGGAAAAAGAAAGTCAGCAAGACCTCCAGGCACACAATGCTTTGATTATCCAGTACAAGGAACAAGAGTAACATGAGCCTTGATGCACACATGAATCATTTTGACCTTAACTGAAAACTTTGTGGATAGTGGATTTCAAGCACATTTAATTGATTCACCAAACTCCTTAATAGAAAGATGAAGGCATTTGGGAAATATCACAATGGCAAACAAATGTAGAGACATTAACCTCTGCTGTGTTGTCCAATATTAGCAGTATTGGATCATGGGTGTTATTGAAGCCAAGAACAGCTAATGCTGGTAAGATGGAATTCATTCCAGAAGCATAAGCATTACATTTGTTCCTAAATAACAGACATTGTATATAAAAAAAAACTTAATCTAATGCCAGTAAAAAAAAAAAAAAATCTACTAACAATACAGTGCTGGCAGCCGTTAAATAAGAAATAAACCTGAGTTGTACAAGCACTATGTTTTAAAGCTTCAAAACTCAAACTTTTCAGTTTGAATTTAGAAAAAAGATGTAGCTTTGTTTTAAACCCTTATGAGATGCAGTTACTCCCCCTTCACCACTGATGTATGTCTTTTGCTATAAGCATACTTGCAGAAATTCAATCACATCCATATAAAAGATGATAGTGCCATTAGGATCTTACCATCATCAGTAGGGTTAAAACCACAGATGTCGCAGATGTGGCGAACCCACTTATTCATGTCTTCTTCTGTGTCGGCCACCAGGTAGAAGATGCGGTCAATGGTTCTGATGTCAAATATGAAGCTGTGCTCCAAGTCTTTCTTAACCAATGTCAGCCCAGCATCCACCTAACAGGAGTTCACAGAAAACACATGAACATCGAATAGGCCGTGAGTCTTAAATGATTTCAAACAATTAATTTCAAATGGCAGAATCTCCAAGTTTCAGCTTGTTGGGGACAGCCTAATGCTAGCCACTTATTGTTATCCACCTGAAAAGGGTCTTGCTCTGCTATCAACTTTAATGCAGCCTGAACCGCAATGTGTAACACCCCCCGCAAAACTTGTATCAAAACAACTGGCTTGAAAAAATTTGATTGGGGTAAATTGGCCACATTTTTCCTCTTTGTTGCACATACACACACACACACTTTATTTGCAGTCCTATTTTTATAAAATAAAATAAAAATTGTAATTTAAAAAATAAATAAATTCATTAAAATAAAATAAAATAAAAACATAACTCAAGCTTGATAATTGGTATGCCAATGACGCTGAAGGATTTGAATGACGGCTGTAGTTTTTGAGATAAGTGTTTTTCTGGACTGGAATGGAAAAGGGAATGCAAATAAATCTTAATGTCTTTGATTCAAGATTGCATTACATATTACGGTACATTATGTATTACAAACATATAGTTTACATATGGTGGCGGCGGCAGTGGTGTAGTCTATGTGATACGCTGGTATATGCCGTATACTCACTAGGAAAGCTTGGGATTTTTAGTATACTCACTTAAAAGTGACCAGTAATACACGACATATCATTGCACGTGTCATTATATTGAAATGTTGGGGCAAAATGCATTGTAAACGCCCTCAGAGAACAGCGGTGTCCTCCTTTCTTTTTCTTTCTATTATTTTTGTAGGGGGAGGAATAAACAGCAAAACCCTTATTAAACAATGATTCTTGGTCACATTACATTACATTAAATGTATTTTTTTTAAACAACACTAATTGTAAAAAATAAAAAATAATAAATACTTCATTTAAAACATTCATATTTACGAGCCACTAAAAGCCTAAAGAACTTTCATATTTTGTCCAATTTACTTTGAACTAACAAGAAAACAACTTATAATAATAAACATTATAATATGTGTGTGTATGTATGGAACATCCATCTATCCATTATCTTCCACTTCCTAGGGAGGTGCTTCAAGGAAATCAAAATAAATTGACGAATACATTGTACAAACCGGATTCCAAAAAAGTTGGGACACTAAACAAATTGTGAATAAAAACTTAATGCAATGAAGTGGAGGTGCCAACATCTAATATTTTATTCAGAACAGAACACAAATCACAGATCAAAAGTTTAAACTGAGAGAATGTATCATTTTAAGGGAAAAATCTGTTGTTTCCAAATTTCATGGCGTCAACAAATCCCAAAAAAGTTGGGACAAGTCCATTTTTACCACTGTGTGGCATCCCCCTTCTTCTTACAACACTCAACAGACGTCTGGGGACAGACGAGACCAGTTTCTCAAGTTTAGAAATAAGAATGCTCTCCCATTCATGTCTAATACATGCCTCTGTAACTGTTCAATCGTCTTGGGCCTTCTTTGTCGCACCTTCCTCTTTATGATGCGCCAAATGTTCTCTATAGGTGAAAGATCTGGACTGCAGGCTGGCCATTTCAGTACCCGGATCCTTCTCCTACGTAGCCATGATGTTGTGATTGCTGCAGAATGTGGTCTGGCATTATCGTGTTGAAAAATGCAGGGTCTTCCCTGAAAGAGATGATGTCTAGATGGGAGGATATGTTGTTCTAGGACCTGAACATAGTTCTCTGCATTAATGGTGCATTTCCAGACATGCAAGCTGCCCATGCCACGAGCACTCATGCAACCCCATACCATCAGTGATGCAGGCTTCTGAACGGAGCGTTGATAACAACTTGGGCTATCCTTGTCCTCTCTGGTCCGGATGACATGGCATCCCAGTGTTCCATAAAGAACTTCAAATCGTGATTCATCTGACCACAGAACAGTCTTCCATTTTGCCACACTCCATTTTAAATGACCCCTGGCCCAGTGCAAACATCTGAGCTTGTAGAGCTTGCTTAGAAATGGCTTCCTCTTTGCACTGTAGAGTTTCAGCTGGCAACGGCGGATGGCACGGTGGATTGTGTTCACTGACAATGCTTTCTGGAAGTATTCCTGAGCCCATTCTGTTATTTCCTTGACAGTGGCATTCCTGTTTGAGGTGCAGTGACATTTCAGGGCCCGGAGATCACGAGCATCCAGTAGAGTTTTACGGCCTTGACCCTTACGCACAGCGATTGTTCCAGATTCTCTGAATCTTTTGATGATGTTATGCACGGTTGATGATGATAACTTAAAAGTCTTTGCTATTTTACGCTGGGTAACACCATTCTGGTATTGCTGCACTATCTTTCTGCGCAACAAAGGTGGAATTGGTGATCCTCTTACCATCTTGGCTTCTGAGAGACACTGACACTGTGAGAAGCTCTTTTTATACCCAATCATGTTGTCAACTGACCTAACTAGTGTTAATTGGTCTTCCAGCTGTTCGTTATAAACTCAATTTCCCTTTTCCAGCCACTTATTGCTACTTGTCCCAACGTTTTTGGGATTTGTTGACACTGTGAAATTTTGAATAAACATATATTTCCTTTAAAATGTTACATTTACTCAGATAAACTTTTGATCTGTCATCTATGTTATATTATGAATAAAATATTGACATTTGCCATCTCCACATCATTGCATTCAGTTTTTATTCACAATTTGTTTAGTGTCCCAACTTTTTTGGAATACGGTTTGTACTAACTGGTGTATTTTGGTTTCTAAGCACAGTTTACCCACTACAAAAATGTAGACGACACCACTGGGTGGCGGCCATCTTGGATTTTGGATTTGGCAACCGAATTTTCAAAAGGAAACTTCCTAACACACAGATGCAGCTACAGGTCCTTCTAAAAAAAATTAGCATATTGTGATAAAGGTCATTATTTTCCATAATGTAATGATAAAAATGAAACTTTCATATATTTCAGATTCATTGCACACCAACTGAAATATTTCAGGTCTTTAATTGTTTTAATACTGATGATTATGGCATACAGCTCATGAAAACCCAAAATGCCTGTCCCAAAAAATTAGCATATTTCATCCCACCAATGAAAGACAAGTGTTTTTAATACAAAAAACGCCAACATTCAAATAATCATGTTCAGTTATGCACTCAATACTTGGTTGGGAATCCTTTTGCATGAATGACTGCTTCAATGCGGCGTGGCATGAGGCAATCAGCCTGTGGCACTGCTGAGGTGTTACGGAGGCCCAGGATGCTTCGATAGCGGCCTTAAGCTCATCCAGAGTGTTGGGTCTTGCGTCTCTCAACTTTCTCTTCACAATATCCCACAGGTTCTCTATGGGGTTCAGGTCAGGAGAGTTGGCAAGCCAGTTGAGCACAGTAATACCATGGTCAGTAAACCATTTACCAGGGGTTTTGGCACTGTGAACAGGTGCCAGGTCATGCTGAAAAATGAAATCTTCATCTCCATAAAGCTTTTCAGCAGATGGAAGCATGAAGTGCTCCAAAATCTCCTGATAGCTAGCTGCATTGACCCTGCCCTTGATAAAACACAGTGGACCAACACCAGCAGCTGACATGACACCCCAGACCATCACTGACTGTGGGTGCTTCACACTGGACTTCTGGCGTTTTGGCATTTCCTTCTCCCCAGTCTTCCTCCAGACTCTGGCACCTTGATTTCCGAATGACATGCAAAATTTGCTTTCATCCGAAAGAAGTACTTTGGACCACTGAGCAACAGTCTAGTGCTGCTTCTCTGTACCCAGGTCAGGCGCTTCTGCTGCTGTTTCTGGTTCAAAAGTGGCTTGACCTGGGGAATGCGGCACCTGTAGCCCATTTCCTGCACACGCCTGTGCACGGTGGCTCTGGATGTTTCTACTCCAGACTCAGTCCACTGCTTCCGCAGGTCCCCCAAGGTCTGGAATCGGCCCTTCTCCACAATCCTCCTCAGGGTCCGGTCACCTCTTCTCGTTGTGCAGCGTTTTCAGCCACACTTTTCCCTTCCCACAGACTTCCCACTGAGGTGCCTTGATACAGCACTCTGGGAACAGCCTATTCGTTCAGCAATTTCTTTCTGTGTCTTACCCTCTTGCTTGAGGGTGTCAATGATGGCCTTCTGGACAGCAGTCAGGTCGGCAGTCTTACCCATGATTGCGGTTTTGAGTAATGAACAAGGCTGGGAGTTTTTAAAAGCCTCAGGAATCTTTTGCAGGTGTTTAGAGTTACGTCGTTGATTCAGATGGTTAGATTAATAGCTTGTTTAGAGAACCTTTTCATGATATGCTAATTTTTTGGGACAGGCATTTTGGGATTTCATGAGCTGTATGCCATAATCATCAGTATTAAAACAATTAAAGACCTGAAATATTTCAGTTGGTGTGCAATGAATCTGAAATGTATGAAAGTTTCATTTTATCATTACATTATGGAAAATAATTACCTTTATCACAATATGCTAATTTTTTGATAAGGACCTGTATATCTATATTGCGTTACATTTTTATATTTTTAGTGTGTGTTTTTCATAAGCATGTTTTGCATGGAAAAAATTATTGGCTCTTAATCTCATTGTACTTGCGTATAATGACAATAAAGGCATTCTGATTCTGTACTTCATGTTATTGTTAAAAAAAAGTTAAGAACTGTTGGAGCAGGAACAAATTATAA
The DNA here is from genome assembly GCF_014905685.2 of Nematolebias whitei. Lineage (NCBI taxonomy): Eukaryota > Metazoa > Chordata > Actinopteri > Cyprinodontiformes > Rivulidae > Nematolebias > Nematolebias whitei. The sequence goes on along the minus strand of NC_056513.1, from coordinate 30,446,280 downwards.
CTTTAATCTAAATTTATTTGTGTGGTAATGTGTACAGATAACTTCAAATAATCCAGGCATAAAATTTTAAAAAATTATCTTTTGGAGCAGGCAGGATTTCAAGGGTCTGTCTGCACAAAGGATGAAAAATTGTGTCACATTAAAGGTTGACTTAGAAAAAAATATATACTAAAAGAATACTAACACAGTAACACTACTGCTTTGTTCCTCTTTGTGCAAAGAAATGACAGAGGTTTGAATTACCGCATTTTTCATCATATATATTTGCAAGTCCTGCAACTTATACAGTGAAGCGACTAATATACATTTTTTCCCCCCCCATATTTATGACCCTGGCTGAGATCTGATGATTTCATTCATTTTGACATGGAAAATATTGAACACTACCCAACATTTTTCAGTCAGGTCATCTGGACAGTTTCTTTTTTTTGTGCTGAAACTTTTCGCCTTCGGTCCGGAAGGCTTCATCAGTCAAGGAAACACACAACAAAACTGATTCTTCCCCAGTTTGACAAGACTGTCAACAAGGAAAAGGGCCGGCAATGGAGGAGGGGGCGTACTAAAGAGACCATCTTATCACAAGCAGAACTGGTTTGTTCCACTTTGGAGTAAGCTGTTGGGGGAAGAATCAGTTTTGTTGTGCGTTTCCTTGACTGATGAAGGCTTCTGGACCGAAGGCGAAATGTTTCAGCACAAAAAAAAAAAAAGAAACTGTCCAGATGACCTGAATGAAAAATGTTGGATTGTAAACCTGGATTATTGAGCATGGACTTTATTGAACACTGCCATTTTCAGCCGCTAGAGGGCCATTGAGTAATATGGCAAGCAAAGTGTCTCATTTAGGACTGAAACGATTCCTCGAATCATTTGAGGACCTCGATTACAAAAAATTGTGGATGAGAAGGTGCTATTTATAAGACTGAGCTGAATATAGCACCTCCGACTGAGGAAGTCTTTCGGATGAAAAAACGAAACGTTTCTACATTTTTTTGTTGTTGGTGTTTTGCTTTGTTTTGTTTTTTGAATGTCCAGAGGACCAGATTTAACTTTTTTTAAAATTTTCTTCCTGGATTATTGAGCATGCATCAGGATACTAAATAATAATAGTCTGCAGAACTCAATGTACAAACTCAAACTTTACATTATCTAACTATCTTACTCAATTTCTAACATAAAGATTCCATTCAGTTTCAAGTCCATAAAAAATATTTTACAGTATTGTAGATTTTTCTGTGATGTTTAAAAATAATTCGGTGAGAGAGGGTTTTAATTAAAGCATCCTCAAACCTCACACATAAATAAAAGCATAAATCAAATACAACTGACATATGTTACTTTGATTGCAGCAGGTCATCAGAAAGTGTAGATTACTTAACAATATTAAATAATTTGATAATATCCAATGAAGTACACTTGAAAATTTATTAAGGCATAACAATGAACAAACAAATAATTTTATTCTTCTTCTTTTCAGTAAATGGCAGAGTCATATGTTGGGCAGCTTCGTACAAAGGGCTCCAGGATGTTGGTTGTGCAGCAGCTGAGTTCACAAACAGCATTTTACATATGATCATCACAGACATGCAGCCGCTGTCCGTGGTGGAAGATGAAGGCTTCCAGAAGATCATCGTCACCTTCAATCCAAATGATGTCCTTCCTTCCAGATCCTACTTTGTAAATTCCATTCAGTTTTCCAATCTATAAAAATTATTTTACAGCATTTAGATTTTTATGTGACGATTAAAAATAATTCTATTTTAAGCAATAAAATATTTTAAAAAGAGGAATTAAATGGGTTGTTTATTTAATGTTCTTTTTTCGTGTATTTGTATCACTCATAAAATGAGTACGGTAGTTACTGCAGAACCTGACAAATTTTGTTTACGATTACTCGATAAATCGCCAGAATAATTGATAGATTTTGTCACCCCGCCCAGGCAAAATGCAGCTGATTTGACCATCAAAGTGCATTTATTAAGGACAAGTTCAACTGAGACACACCTTTGCTATATTGTCGAGCAAACAATTGTTTTTATGCGTTATCTTGTTAAATTTCGAACAACGCTCCCACAGCCATGAATCGGCTTTTGAAATGCAGCTGATTTGACCATCAAAGTGCATTTATTAAAGAAAAATTAGACTGAGACACATCTTTGCTATTATTTTGCGCAAACAAATAATTATTTTTAAACGATAATCTTGTTAATTTCTTGTTAAAGTCCTCCCGTGCACACTCCTGCAGCCTCTATTTGGCAGCCAATCGATTTTTGGCACAACACCGGCCCACATTTCCGGGTTGTCAGCAGTGACGCCTAACAAACGAGACACAACAATGGTGATGCATAACAGATGCAACTTATATGGCGAAGCAACGTATTTATGTTTTTTCTACTTTATTAGACATATTTGGACTGATGCAATGAGTACGGAGGCAAGTATGGTATTTGGAGGAATAAAACAGACATTTTCAGAAAGTGTGTGAAACTTTGAGATATTTGGGTAAAATCCTAAACACTAAATGTCACTGTTGATGCAGAATGTCACTAAAATTAAAAAAAATTAAGAAAATATTTCTATGAAATTTGTGATTTCTTAAATTTAAAAAAAAAAAATGCTATTTTGGAAACTATTCTGATTCTCTTGGACTCATTCTTAGGTCCTGACTGTGCTGAACAAAGGCTTTTCTAAGAAGGGTCGAGAGCGTCAGAGATTTTAGCACTCATGGCCACAGAGACGAGGTTTGCAGTGGTAGAAGAAGGGTAGAGACAAAAGCTCCTCTGTTTACTGCCACAACTTGTATAAATCAGTCTTTGTTAGCAGAACATGGCTGGGATTCTTGTGAACCAGCTATTTTTACATCTTTAAGCACTAGAGAGCAGTTCGCATAAAAAAAACAGGCACCAACGTCATCAAAATGTTCCTGCCTTAGGTTCACTGCTGTGGACAGTGTGTCAGCCATCAGCCTCAAGGTAATGGCTAACTGACTTTTTTAGTAATATTATATTTACTAATATTTATAGTATTGGTAAAAATCCAATACTTGAGAAATTTGTGGTCACATCACAGACATTCAAAGTGAATTTTTTTTTTTTTTTTTACATAAATAAATACAGTGGATAAAGAGCACTTCTACACAGAAATATCTTATTGGACTGGAGAGCTAACTGCTGGACAACACCAAAGTTAATTATATTTCTCAAAAATGTAACAATTTTATCTGACCACCTTCATCAAGTTTTGCAATATGTGATTATTCCAGTATGACTATTAAAATAGCCATGCAAATTATGCCTCAGCATACAACAATAGAGCTATAGCCATCTGTTGCTACCAGTTTTTACACTGGCAAACAATCCTAGCATGTAAAATTGACAGCTGTGTAAAGCTTTTGTGACATGCTCACAAATTGCTCTGTACTTTTGAGACTAAAGTCGTTTAAAGATGGCAGCAATTAGGGATACACAATAAGAAAAAAGTGGAATTTAAATATTGTAGAACATTATGATATCAGTTATTATAACCCCGCATGTTGTGTCATTACAATGTTTCACAACATTTTCCTTATGCCAGCTGTGAACATTTAAAGGTGAGGGGGTCCTTCTGATTAGTTAGCATTTTTTTTCCATCTTGGAGTAAACGTTAGCTGATCAAGTTGGCTAGAATTACCAGTAAACTATTTCTCCAGAAAGGCGCTATAAAGTGCCTTCTATAACACTTGAGAGCATGTTAATAACATTTCTACAGAGCAACACATTATAACATCCTAACTATTTATCTAAGCTTGAACCAATGCATTTGTTGGTAAATATTGGAAGAAAAAAATGCTATAATATACAAAGTATCAAAATTACAATGACAGGAACACTGCACAGCTTAATGAGTTGAGCTGTGGCACCATGTATAGAGACTTTGAGAATGCATTTACAAAAAGAAACTTTCACAACGTAATAAAGATCAAGTCTATAGCACATCTATACCAAAACTGGAAAGTAAACGAATATGTCACAGTACAAATAAATTATGATGAACTAATGAAAGCCGTTTAAAGATACTGACGTTTGTTACTATTATAGAAAACCTTTAAGGTCAATAGTAATGATCAAAACTGAGAACAGTATAACTTCACATAATAAAAAGTGAACATTTCCTACATTTGTAAAAATATTAACTGATAATTTTATAACTAGCTGCAAAAATAATAAGCCTACCGTGCAAGCTTTACACCCAAAGTAGCTGCTGCCGTCCTACAGTAATTTAGTATTGGTAAGTAACGCTGTGGAGCCAAGAGTCGCAATTTGGTAGTAGTTTGTGCCTACTGACTTTATCTTGCTGCAGTGTGTTGTGGGGTTTGCAGTTTGTGACCTCTCCCTTTTTTACTTCCTGTTTAATTTAATCATGGTTGTCCCAGACCCCATGAAAACCGTCACTGCTGAACTAGTAGGGATGGGTCAAGAAACGACAAGTTGTGGTTAAACGTGTCAGCTGATAAACTTTACTCTGAAGAGTGTTTTTTTTAATAAACATTTATTTCATGAGTTTGATGTTAGCAATCACTATGGTTTATGATTTGAATAAATGTCATTTTGACTTCAACAAATGTGAAATAACCTGAAAGATCTTTAGAAGAAATCTTTAGCTCAGAAGCACCACAGGGGACTGTACTCTCACCATTCTTTTTCACTCTGTACACCTCAGATTTCCAGTACAAAACAGACTCCTGTCATTGCAGAAATATTCACATGACTCTGCAGTGGTCGGGTGTATCAGAGATGGGCAAGAAGCGGAGTACAGGGAACTGGTGGACCACTTTGTGGCGTGGTATGGAAACAATCATCTCATCTTGAATATGAACAAAACAAAGGAGATGATTGTAGATTTCAGGAGAAACAGGAACAGGTCCAACACCATTTCCATCATGGGAGAAGAAGTGGAGGTGGGTACCAGTACCAGAGCAGGTGACTTAAAAAAAGATCAAGAAGCTCATAAAGAAGCTCAGTTCTGGCGACTCCTCTAGAACCTTTGGAGATGATTGTACAAAGAAGGATTCCTCATAAAATGAAGAACATTATAGACAACCCTCAGCACCCTCTTCATCAGACTGTCATACAACAACAAAGTGTCTTCAGTCAGAGGCTTCTTCAGATCCACTGCAAGACAGAACGCTACAAGAGATCCTTCCTGCCCACAGCCATCAGCATCTAGAACAACTCTTTAATGAATCCAGGATGATGAGTTTCAACAACATATAATTTCCCTCTGGGATTAATAAAGTATTTTTGAATTGAATTGAAGAAATATCACTAAAATTCACCCAGTCTCCAACAGATTTTCTCTTCTTAAACAAAAATGATTTACAAGTACTTTTCATTGCAATATGTTCTTGTGTTTGATGAGTATAAATCCTCTCAATGACCAAACCTTTTCCTGCATTACATCATAGCAATAAAATCTAAGCTTCTTCATTTTTATTACTGATCATGCAACTGTCATAAACATGAGGAAATCTTAATTCACTCTTTTTTTAGAGAAAAATCTTCGAGGTCTATCATTTTCCTTGGGTCTGAAACTTCCTCTGCTTCCTGTGGAGACTTTGTCTTGTTTCCTAATTAAATTGTCAATAACAATAATTAAAAAATGCTCCAGAATGGTAAGATTCCCCTGCTTTGTCAGAACAGCTCTTATAGAGTACTAACCAATAGCATTAAAGCTAAAAGTATAGTTAACTGGTGCCTTGGGGTCATTTCAGTCCAAGCCGAAAGACCGGACTGCTTTAAAACAAATAAAACTGGACAATGGAGTCAGAGAAGACAGAAATCAATGGCTTTTTTCTTCTGCTGAGACATTAGTCTGAAATCCTAAAGCAGTCAGATTTGATCACTTCACTAAGTTTTAGCCAAACACTCGGGCTCTTAACTGCTCAGTAAACTAGACAATAGCTATGTTATTATAGTCTAATTAAGCAAATATGTTTTAATGAACACAATATAATGCAATATTGTTTGGCTGCAGTGAGAGAAGGGGATGCGAGAAAAGTTACAGAAGGTAATAAAATGTTAATAGGCAGATGTTTAATTCAGAATTTTATGGATAGCTGCAGTTAAATCCTGAAATAAATAACCCTAAGTACAGAAGATTGTCTAATGTTTTCTTCAATACCATATCTAAACTATGAATGTTTAAGAATAAATCAATATATTGGTATTTTATGGTTTCTGTGAAGTACAGTTACAAAACATGAAATTGAATAAGGACTAAAACTCGATTTGACGAGCACTGCTCCATGAATTTCAATTGATGTAAAGCAAATAATAAAGAGTCAAGCAGCAAAATTTAGAATGCAAAGTGTAATTTCAAGTCACAATTTCCACCATCAGACAGAAGACGTTGAAAATTAGACATCCTTTAGGTCTTTTCTCGTTGGTAATTATAAATGAAAACACTGTTTAATTTAGTAATGCATAAGAGAAGCTACATAACAAAGAGTTAAGTGTTGGTTGGGGGAGTAATTATTATTAAGCCAATTTCTGTTCCATTACCTACAGAAATATTACCCATTTCTGTTCATTGAACGTTATTATTATTGAGCATTTTACAAATACTTTCTCAAACGAGTATGTGACTGAGGAAGAAAACTGCCAAGAACAAATATTTATGTGAATTAAAAAAAATATTACACAACTCAACACCAGCAAGAACAGTGAGGCCAAAAAACTGCAGAGGAAATAAACTGAATAGTTGTGTGTGAGTCGAGCTAAAGATAGGACCACCCAGGCAAATAAGCTGAAGTACACACACACACACACACACACACACACACACACACAGACTGAACTCTTGGAAATACACTAGCACACCACCACCCCGCCAAAAAGAGCTCACAGCTGGTTCTCCATTTGTCAATTGCCGTATTATCTCACCACACCCTAGCTCTGCTTCCATCTTTGTGTCAACCTCTTAATTTGTTCCAGTTTCATGCAGAAACAATAAGAAATCTTTATTAAACCAAAACCTCACATTGCTCCTTTGTGTGCACACACACTCCCATCATCCCACACAGGTCAGAAACTCAACTATGAAAATCTTAAGTCTCAAATCTTCCAAAGAAACAAATACGCTCCACAAAAAAACAAAAAAAACCCCAGAAATTCACCTGAAATGGACTAAAGAAGACTAACTTTGCACTACAACACAGAATCAGATTTTCTTTATTCTCGTTCCACCACATGGATCACATGTGGTGGAACGAGATTATGTACACAGGGTCCCAGATACATCCTAAAAAAAAATGTCTTAACAGAGGTCTTATATTAGACTTAAATGTACAGTATTTTCCGCCCTATACATCACATTAGTCCAAATCTGTCTAATAAATTGGAAAAATCCATAAATATGTCGCTTCGTGGTATATGTCGCGTCTATTATGCGTCACCGCTGACAACCCGGAAATGTGGGCCGGTGTTGTGCCAAAAATCAATGGGCTGCAAAAATGGATACCGTACTTTCCGCCGTATGTCACATCAGTCCAAATATGTCTAATAAGGTGGGGAAAAAACATAAATACGTCGCTTCGCCGTATAGGTCGCATCTATTACGCGTCACCACTGACAACCTGGAAATGTGGGCCGGTGTTGTGCCAAAAATCGATAGGCTGCAAAAATGGCGGCTGCAGGAGTGTGCACAGGAGGACTTTAACAAGTCCAGTTATTTTTGTCTTAAACTTTTTTGAATTTGTCATTATAGCCACCTTTATCTATTACATGATACAGCAGCATGCCTTACTGCTGTTACTACTCTGCTGCCATCTAGTGGCTGAAAATGTTACTGTTCAATTTTTCAGTCAGAATGAAATACATTTGTTTTGTAACACACTTGATAACTTTACGGTAAATAGTGGAGGATAAAAAATGTGAATGCACGTTGGGAAGACTTTATATGACCAGTGCACCACTTATAAACCTAGTGTGGGACTAGGTATAGCATGGATCTTATTAGCTTAGCTTCATGGTTTGCTAACAGCTGCGCTAAATAAACAAGCCCCACTCCACTCACTGTTTTCTTAGATTCTAAAGCTCAAAAAATTTCAGCCATTATATCGGCGATAGCCAAAATTTCCAAATCTGTCGGGCTTTAATCAGTACACAAAGAACATTGACACTGAAGACAAATCTATTCAAAGAACAGGGCACATAGAACAGCTGAAGCATTTGATATCTTGTTCTAGCATCATGGAACCACAAATGTGAACAATCTGGACTGACTGTGTTGTGCGCATCAGGGTGACAACACCAAATCACATTCCTTATTAGATAACAGTGACCAACATGACGTTTAAACCAGTAAACTATGATTAAATAGTTTAACTTGGATCCATCTCTGCATTGGTATCACTTTAATTTGATGGGTGGCCAGGGGATAATCCCTGCCTCTGGAAAAACTGTGGAAGAGCACAATACAACTGACAAATACATTAAGCAAATTTGAGGTATATTGCTAAAAAAAAAAAAAAAAACCCCACAGCATTGCATGACCAAACAATATTAACTAAGCTCAGTGCAAAAAATTTGAAATAAAATAAAACGTAAAATAAATAAACAGTACAGCAATTTAAGTCAGTACAAGGCACAGGGTCAAACAAGTTGGCTTAATACTAAATAAAACAGGGGAGTTTTGATTCAGTTGTGTATGTACTATAAAAAGGTAACATTTGTGCATTCCTACTTTGCCAAAAATAAACAGGTTAAAAAGCATATTGTGTGTGTGTGTGTGTGTGTGTGTGTGTGTGTGTGTGTGTGCGTGCGTGTGTGTGCGTGCATGTGTGTGCGTGTGTGTATCCACTTCTGTTAAGTTAATAAATGTTTTGAAGCCTTTAAAGACTTTCTGAAGACCAATTATCAGCAGCTATGATCTTATTAAAAGCTCCTGCTTTTAGAGTTGAAACAGTATTATGATAACCATGTTCAGTGACGAGTATTGATCCATGTGTATACCCAGTATAGATTCAAAACAAGTCAGTTAGCATACTACTCCTAAACAATGCATCATTGATCTGCATCCAATTCAATTAAATTTCAATTCAGTTTATTTATATAGCACCAAGTCACAACAGAAGTCATCTCAGGACACTGAACAGAAACATTCATATATAAAAAATTAAGTTAGCACTATTTATCTGAGGAGCAGACTGCTTTGAATTTAACTCCATCACAGAACTCTCATCTTGAGCAAGCATGAAGGCGACAGTGGAAAGGAAAAACTTTTCATTAAAGTGAAAAGTTTAGAACATCCCAGATACTAAACTTTCATCTGCAGCTGTAAAATTCTCACCCAGCCAGGTGTTGTCTGACCCTACTCCTAAAAATCTATTGATCAAAACAATAAAAATTCCTGAGAGTTGTAATGCTGCCTTTGCAAACAGCTCACACACAGTCTTTCAAAAGTCACCAGATAAAAGGAAACCACCATGACTCTTCAAATTGCTTTAAATTATACAATATTATGCTTATGCTGTTACATTATTATGTTATGCTTCTTCGGGAACTGCACCAGTCAGAAAGCACTACAAAGGGTGGTGCAAACAGCAGAGGACATCACTGGTAGCAGTCTTCACACCATCCAGGACATCTACAGCTGATGTCTGCGTAAAGCACGCAGCATCATTAAGGACCACACCCACCCAGCACAAGGACTGTTCTGTCTACCGCCCTCAGGCAGATGATACAGGAGTCTGCCATCACACACAAAAAGACTCAAAGACAGTTATTATCCACAAGCTGTCAGATTACTGAACTCTCGATAAATAACACTGAACAACTGGCAATAACTTTGCACCAAGCCACACCTGTGACAACTAATAAGACCAAAGCTATGTATATACCTCACCATTATAATTCATCTCAGTGTCACATACTGCTTGTGCAATAACCTGTCACACAACCTGTGTAGTTTATGTTAGTTGTGTGCAATACATATCGTATATTTTAGCTTATATTACTACCTTGAAATACTTATTCATTCAAATTCATCCTGCTTGCACAGTTATATTCTACCATGTTGTTATTTACTCTCTCTCTTTAGGACGTTGTAAATATTATAATTACTTTGTCACTTTTTGGTACTTTATTTTTGTACCCTTATTGCATGCTTTAAGATTTCTTGTTTGTTTGCTCTTTGTTTTTTTTAGCGAGTCAAATTGGTTCTTCTCATCCTGAGCATTTTATTGTCCTGTTAACCCCGCGTTAACCTTGCATACGACAAACACAACCTGAACTTACTTAAAATGTGCACCGGTAGGGTGGTGTGGTCTCAGCACAGACTGATATAAGAACACATTAAGTAAGACAACTCAACAAAATTTCAGCAACAGTTTTAGTCATTTTGGCCATTTTTTTTAAATAAAAGTGCCCAAACAAATAAAAAATTTGTATAAATGTGATACTTATCAAACACTTCAGCAGGAGGTATGTTCTCTAAACCTTTGCTGGTGAGGTGCAACAATCTTTATCTTAGTACCTCCCAGAACTAATGTGTTGCTTTTACTTCGATGACGGAAAAACAACCGTGTAATAGCTGTAGTTCCTGCACTGATTCTTTCTTGTGGGAAGGGAACGTCAAGTAATCATTCCATTTCATTGTGTGCACAGACAGCCGGACTGAGGCAAAGACGGGGAGCAAGAGGATGGGGTGGAGATAGCATAACAGATGAGACCACAAACAAACTGATCAGCATTATTGTATAGATGCTGACTGCACAAGGCAGCCTCACTACACCACTTTCACACAAGTATAGGCTGAAACCATGATCACAGAGTGAAGCATTAACTCCAACCCAGAAGGTTTAAATATTAACGGATAATACAGTCATTATGTATTACTAAGGGAGCACAGAAGCCTTAATGGTAACAAATGAAACGAGAAGCTGTTCAGTACTAGACTTTTAAAACGTGACCAAATCTAACAACTTTTTAAAACATTTATTTTTTCTGGAAATTTAAGGGTTTATGAAATACAGAACAAAACACACACACACACGCACACACAAAGCAAAATAACATCCCTTTTGTCAAAGTTTCCACTTTGTTAGCGCTTTTTATCTTCCTGGTCATCTGTTCCTGACACACACACACATTGCAAAAAGGTTTCCTGTTTTGCCTTCCCTTGTCACAGCAGTCGTATTTGGATGATTGTGGAGCAGTAACTTTAGAATACCTGCTAAGTTAACATTTTTCTTATTGTGCAACAGCTATAGTTCTGTAAAAATGAAGGATTACATTACGACCCCAAAACATTGAAATAATATGTGATGCCTTTAAAAACTTTAGCTTGTTGTTTGCTAATGTTAGACACAAAGTGTAACAAAATAACTTGAATTGGAGGAAACGGTGTGGTTATTTCAGTTTACTTATCCTTTATAGGTGATAGATGTTTTTCTTGATCATGACACACAGCAAACTACAACAAAGAATCTCCGCTTGCATCGACAGTAATCATTTTGAAATTTAAGACTGAAACGCATTGCAATTTAATCCCTTACAGGTGTTCAAAACACTTTTACAGCTGCAATTTCAAAATCTACTCTTAGAATGCAAAACTGATCAGAAAGGCAGTCTCAAACACAAAAGCTGCAGCCAGGAGGGCTTTTTCCAAAACATGTGCAAAGCTCTTACTCGATTTTATCAAACAGCTGAAATTTCCAGAACTAACAATATTCACCAATTTAAGTAAGAAGGAAAGTTGACTGCAAGGAAAATTAAATATTGATGGATGAGCTAACTTGTAAGCAAAAATCAGTTAATCTCTTGTTACCTGATTTCGAAGTGTCCAGGCTCTGCTCATAGAGCAACGAAGCAAGACCAACAAAGCGAGGTCAGCAAGCGGCTGACCAGTCACTGTTGTCCACTTAGTCTGACTATTTTCCTGCCCACTTGGCGGACTTCCCTTCACTCCCCTCACTCTGTAAAGTCTACAAGCTCCAATAACCCATGACCCACACAGGATGTAAACACAATGAACTGAAAATAACACATCGCCTCCCCTAGCAACAAATGCCCACCGCAGCCCCCCAATGCAGGACAACTACAACAGGCTGGAAAACCAAAGGTATCTGCCCACATGCCCCCCAAGAAGTGCTCTATCTCAACTCTAATTTTCCTCCTGGGCTAATTATTTACTACCACAGGTGATCTGTTTAACATAAGGTGCTCCTTCTAAAAGATTACAGAGTAACAGTGTGGACATTTATATTTGTTAGGTTTGCATTTGTTTAAAGTGTTTGAAAGCCTCAGAGAAGCCAAACACACAACAGCAATTTTACTTTACAAGTTGTGAGCAGTAGTTTACCACAGAGTTATACGACTTCTTGATAGTCAAAAACATAAAATCAGCTGCGGTTGACAGTGGGTGCATGTGCGTGTGAGTGTCTGGCTTACTTGTTATTGTATTTTTCGGACTATAAGGCACACTTATCTATCCTTGACCTGTGTTTTTGTCTTTCAAGTACACCTGCAGCCACATCTGGACCTGCCATTCTGTGTTCGTTTACCTCTCCTTTCTGTTCCTCTCAAACCCAGCCGGTCAAAGCAGATGGCCGCTTGTCCTGAGCCTGGTTCTGCTGGAGGGTTATTCCTTTTAAAGGGAAGTTTTTCCTTTCCACTGTTGCCATTGTGCTTGCTCACGATGGGAGACAGTGAAGAAGTAAAGATTCAACGAGTCTGCTGGCCTCCTTAAATAGAGAACTTTACTAATTGACTTTTCTATGTATGTGCATGTTTCTGAAAAGTGCCCTGAGACAACTTTGTTGTGATACGGTGCTACATAAATAAACTAAGATGAATTGAACTTAAAATCTTTTAATTTTTCCCAAAAACAATAGCAAGCCTTATAATCTGGTGCACCTTATGCATTAATTCTGGTCGTGCTTAGTGACCTGGAACTGATTTTATGTGGTACACAGCACTCAGAAATCTGTCAAAAATGTTTTAGTTTCGCTTAATGCGTCTTATAATCCGGTGCACCTCAGTCTGAAAAATACGGTATATCATATAGTAGTATTGCTTTCTACATCATCTACACACACCAAAGAAGCCATATATAGACCATTTATTACCATTTGCTCAATTATAGTTTATTAGTATAAAAAAGAATAAAGCTATATCACAGGTGTCAGGCTAATTTTGTGTTACTTCACTGCATGTGCCTTTAACCCCCCCTCTGATCCATGAAGTGAGCAGAAGCCATCTAATCCAATCATTCCAATGAAAATTATTCCAAATCACATTAGGTGACCAGTGAGAGGTTGCCTTAGACATGATCTGATTAGCAGCTCTCTTGCAAGAGTCCGTCTATGAGGAAATGGCTTGAGATACTGAACATATAATAAGGAAATGGACTCTGATAATACTTCTGTGCAGCTTGTGATAGTGCAATAAAAATGAATAGTGGTGCCTGGCTGCTCAGAAAGAGAGAACATAAAACAGGCATGAGTTCATTTCAGATTGCTAGTTGTTTGATGAAGCTGTAACATAAGGTGATTACATCCTAAAATACCATTAATGATATTTCCATGACCTGCCCTTCCTTCATTGCATTTCCAAAATGTTGATTTTCAGTTCTTGCACTGTTCATGTTTGGTGTTGTGTCATATAGGAGCTGAGCTTGTTGGCATGCCTGGGCTCGTTTCTCTGCCAAACTAAAGACACACCTCCTGTTCTGAGGCAGTCCTCTGAAAGTGGTGCACACCTCCGCTCACTGATGTCACATTCAGATGATACCGCTTCACTTTCAAATGAATGCAAGCATGTTTAGCCTTAACACATATCTCTGAAGTTATGTGTGGCATGTGGGCTCTTGTGTTTCTCGTACGCTGATTCACATTCAGTCAAAAGCTTGAGGAATTTCTCAAACACACAACCAGCAGTGAAGGAAACAACGGTTGATGAGTTTACCCAACTAAAGTGATAAACTGATGTCTGTGATTTTATATATTTTTTATTTTGGCTGCTGACTGGCTTCAGTTTGTTGATGCTTGCATGCCTTAGACCAGGGATGTCAAACTAACTTACTAAAGGGGGCCAAAATTAAAACCTTTTTCAAACTAAGGGCCGGTTTCAGAATCTACATTAACTCAAGTTAAGATACCAAACATCTTTTCTTGGTTGCAGGTTCCTCAACAGGAGTTTTATTGGTCTCATTTGATGTTCTCTGTTGCACTTTTGACATCATAATCAAATGTTACTGAAAAAAATAAAGTGATAAAAGTATTTTACATTTAAAACAACATCGTGGGGGCCAGATAAGATGTCAACGAGGGCCACATTTGGCCCCCGGGCCTTGAGTTTGACATATATGCCTTAGACACTGATTTTTATACCCAAACTTATTAATTTAAAATTATACTGAATACTTACATCCATCCATTTTATTCTATACATTCCATTACATGTAATGTTGTCAAAACGGCAGTTCTTGACCAAACAACATTTATCTTTGTCTTAAAACATCTGTCATTCCGCTTTATTCGTGAATATCGAATCTGTGAATAGTCTTTTTTAGATGATAAAATGCAAAACTGTAAGACTAAAAAGACAGACTTATTGGTGAAATGAAGATTTTGCGACTACAAACTTTTTGAACCAAAACGCTATAAGAATTCTCTGGTGGTTTAAGGCAGTGGTTCTCAAACTGGGAACAACAGTTGACAAAAGGGGTCCCCGGACCCCTGGAGGTCTGCGAGCCGGTGCTTGAGGGTCCATCCAAAAAAAAAAAAAAAAAAGTTTTTTTTTTTTTTTTTAACATGCACGTAAATGTTTCTAACCTGTTAAAATACACCAAAATGCAGGAAATCACATCTACTTTATTCAAAAATTTCTGAGGGAGGGTTAGCATCAATCGGTTTGCAAATTAAGTCCTGTTACTTGTTACTGTTACTTAGTGGTAATACAATTATGTTCATTATGTGAATAAGTCAAGTTTTTAAGTGGTTTTAAGTGGGTTTTAAGTGGTTTTTAAGTGGTTTTAAGTGGTTTTTGATGCTGTTAATTTTCTCAAAACTGTAAATTTTGGAAGTTGAAATAAAAATTTTTGTTAATTAAGTGCGTCTTGAATGAAAAATACCCCATGTTTAAAAGTATAAAAATTGTTTTAACACTGTTAAAGAACAGATCTTAAGTATTTATGTTACAAAAATATTTCCATTGCATTAAAGAAACCAATTGAATAAAATTATTTAATAAACATGAGGGTTATGAGGGGGTCCCTGAAACTTGTTCTCCCCTTTAAGAGGCCCCTGAACCCCAAATGTTTGACAGCCCCTGCTTTAAGGAATATTAGTCCCAGTATATGGTGGTTACAAGGACCTACAGGTTTGCACTTACCCACAGTCAGTGCAGCAATGTTATTTATGCACATTTACACTAACACCAACAACAAATTACCAGCAGTATTAAAATAGAGGACTCCCTAGTTGAAGCTTTGAATTGTTGGTCTTTTGCACAATTTTAAAAATGAAATTTTAAAAGCAAAATTATAAAAAGTGCAATAAGCATTCAGAAGGAGTTGTAGAAGTTGAGTAATACCAAAAAAAAAAAAAAAAAAAAAAAAAAAAAAAAAAAAAAAAAAAAAAATCAGGCTATTTTGTGCGGAACACATCCAGAGAAGATAATACCATAGAAATCAACAGCAGAAATAAAACTGCTTCTACTTTAGCAATGCAAATGTAGTTTTAATAGCGTAAGTGAAAAAACAGTATTTAGTTTGCTGAGTCAGTTAACGTAAGTTTATATACGCAACAATTCAATTAGTAATTGTTAACAATTAAAGTTAAGTCAGGTCCTCTGCACGTTTTTATTATTATATTTTTTTAATGGAAAGGAAAAACTCCCTCCTAAAAGGAAGAAACCTCCAGCAGAACCAAGCTCGGGACAAGCGGCCATCTGCTTCGACAACTTTAAGTCCAATAACAAAATTCACAAGCTTGTTCCTGTCTGTTGTAGGCGTGTCTCGATAAGTCTGTTAGGCACATGACGAAATTTGATTGGTCGACACAGCAGCGGCTGAAGGCACGTTATTGACATATGTGTACTCATGAGAAGACGCGATTGGTTGATGCAGCTTCAACTGGAAGGTGATGAAGACACGTGACAGGCTGAGTGACAGTTGTCTAAGCAGTTAGTGGTTTAGCATTAGCTTCAGCTAATTTTTTTTTACTGGTTTAGCAGTCTAGCATTAGCAAAGTAAATTTTTTTTGTTCGTAGAATATGGGTTAGCGAAGCTAACCTTTTAGTTAGCTGTGACTGCCACTGACCTTGCCTAATTTACAGTAAAATAAAAATAAAAAAATCTTATGTCTAAGATTCACAGTACAGTAGTCCCTCGCTACTTCACGGTTCATTTTTCGTGGACTCCAAGATTGGACATGACACACAATTGGCTGATTGATGGATGAGCTGCACGATCGGCATGGAATTTTTATTTAAAACAAATTATTTTAAATTATTTAGCACCAGTGTGCTGCCCAAGCTGCAGGAGAAGCTTCATGCAGAATGTCATGATTTCCGCTCTGCAGAGAAGTGGGCGTGGCCGAGAGTGCAGCAGGAGGCAGAGAGCTGAAATCATGATATTCTGTGCTCTTTTAGAGCATTTTTAGAAACATTGTTTAGAATATTGCAAGAGTGTGGGGAGGGTTGAAAACATCTTTATATATATATATTAGGGCTGCAACTAACGATTATTTCAATAATCGATTCATCGGCCGATTATTTTTTCGATTAATCGATGAATCGGCAAAAAACCCCACAACGTTTTAATTTCCACCCCTTTATTCCAAAATTGAACATTTGACTGACATAGCAATTCACACAAAAAGCAGGTTGCTATTTTACTATTCTGTTAGTAAAATATTGAATAATAAAAAATAAAAGTTAGTCAAATTGCTTAAAAAAATAAATGTACACAAAAATATATACAAATGTGTCTTTATACCTGCACAATATGTAGCTACTTTGTAAAATGTGTCATTGAGGGAAGAGTGTAACCTGGATTAAAAGTGTGGATTATTGTAACCTGGATTAAAAGTGTGGATCGTTGTAGTGAAGCTTTCGTCTTCAACCATCGACAGAGGCCGCATGTCAGTGACGATCATGTTCAGGATGTTTCAGTGAAGACAGCTGCTGCTGTGGTGTCCATGATGTCTGTCCGTCATGAAGGATGTTGTTGTTTGTTGTTGTTTTCTGGAATGAGAGAGTAAATATGTATTATAGCATAATTTACAGCAACTCAAGAAATGCCTTGTTTCACTTACAGCGTTAGGTTCAGGCAAAAGTAGCTAAAAGAGCAATTAAACACACACACACACACACATATATATAAAATACTTAATTACACACATTTGAGTAGATGTAATAAATTACTTTAATTCCTGTTTAAATGCAATTCATCCTGCCATACCTGCAGTATCTTCAGACTTTGCCAACAAATTAAAAGCTGAAGCTTACTCATTAAATTATTATCTTTGTGTTAGATTTATTTATAAATCACATTTAAACACTGCTTGTACCAATTAAATTAAATAAAAAGTAACACACACGTTCTCTAACACCATCATTAATCAGATAAACAAACAAACAAACAAGCAGCAGCAGCTTCAGCTACAGACAGACTGACGTTACGTTTTCTCTCTTGAAACAGAACAATGTGTTAAATTGTAGAGACTCACCTGCAACACGAGTTGGGACTGAGACATGTTGTATCAGCTGCAGCTCGTGACTCCGACATGTTTACGTTTCATCTCCGTGGTTCTCTCGTGTCGTGTCGGTGATTTTCAAAGCTGCATGCTTCTCATCTTTTATCTTTGTGAAGAGCTCCCACTCTTTGGAGGACTTGGGTCAAACAGTTTTCGCTGCGTCGGTCATTTGTAAAATTTACTTAATTTCCTTTAAAAACACCGCCACTGCTTTGCTCCCCCCTGTTCGACTCGCGCTGCAGTTTTTTTTTTTTTCAAACTTTATTCAGTCAGTCAGCATTGACAATGAACTGCCCGTGAACAAAACGAAACAGCTCCGCAGCGCCGTGAAAGATGCATAATCGCGCGACACAACCAATCGATAACGAAATTCGTTGCCAACGCTTTTAATCATCGATTTTTATCGATTTTTATCGATTTTTATCGATTTTTATCGATTTTATCGATTCGTTGTTGCAGCCCTAATATATATATATATATATACACATACACACACACACTAAAATAATTGCTACTTATTACTTGTACTATTATTCCTACTTCGCGATTTTTTACTTACTGCGGGGCTTCAGGGCCCAGATCCCCCATGATAAACGAGTCAAGTCAAGTCAGATTTATTTGTAAAGCACATTTAAAACAAGCAAGGCTGGCCGGAGGTATAAGCATCATAAGCGGCTGCTAAGGACCCCCAGGCCACTAGGGGACTCCCCAAGTCGATTTTTTGTTTTTTAAGTAATGACTTTTATACGATTCTTGTTAGAAAGCTCACATTGTTTATACTGTATGCAGTTAGTTTGCTTGCTGAGCTAAGTTCTCTTTGATTGTAGCTTGTTTTAAT
>NC_056513.1:30397578-30407708 GCF_014905685.2 Nematolebias whitei | reverse complement strand
ATGTTGATGTGTTCATGCGTGCACATCTGCTCACAGACTCATGTTCATGTTTGTGCTGATGTTCAATGTTTTATGTTATGAGTGCTTAGTGTATATTTAGTTGATGTTTTTCTTAGTTCATATCTTAGATGTTATTACTGTTTTTCTTATACATTTTATTGTTGGATGTAACTGGGACCTTGTGTACATAATTTCGCTCCACCACATGTACCACATGAGGTGCGAATGACAATAAAGAAACTCTGACTCTGACTAATTTCACTGTCACGTCATTGTATGGGAAACTAGAAAAATGAAAAGAAACCTTCATGATGCATGCAATGCTATAAAACCTGCTTTTAATTATAGTTCTATCTGAAATAGTTAAACATGGCATGGTGCCAATGTCATGAAGAATCATCACTAAAATACACACAGTCAGCTCTAAAAAAAGGAAAAACTTTTTTCAGTCACTCCACAAGCTGCTAAGCTGCTTTGTGAGCCTGGCACGTGGGATGGTAAACAGCTGCACCAGGAAAAAACGAGTCGCATGTTTACAAAAATCTCTATGTTAGCCTTGATCTTCTATTCAAGTCAACAGTCAATGCTCCACTAAAAGTAACAAATTGAGTTGTAAGAGGGACACGTTAGAAAAAATATGGATAATCTGCATAGAGCGCTACCTCTGAGCCAGGTCTTGTCCAGACAGTATGTGTGACGTTGATTAAATCATTGTGCCGTGTTACCGTGAATCATCTCCTAAAACTATGTCTGACTGCTCAACCAGCATTTAAGAACGACTGTGCATGTGTAGCACTTGCAGCTTGTTACATAAATGTAATCAGATCAGTAAAAACAACCATGATTTCACCTCAGAATAGCAATGTCTGAAGTTTAAGATGATAATAATTCCACAAACCAATTCACGAAACTTCAGTGAAACTTAAGAATTGAACTAAAAAAGTTAAATCTTTTCCTCTGGACATTCAAAAAAACAAAACAAAGCAAATCAACAAATTTTGTTGATTTGCTTTGTTTTGTTTTTTTTGAATGTCCAGAGGACCAGATTTAACTTTTTTAGATTTTTCTACCTGGATTATTGAGCATGCATCAGGATATTAAGAATTGAACGATTATAATTGACAGCACAGTTTTTGATATATGTCTAAGGTCTAAATATTGTTTTAATCCCTAGTTGTTTAAATGCTTTCAACAGTTATATCCTGCTTAATTCCCAAATAATTTGGCTTAAAAATTTGCTTAAATGCTCTCAATAATACATTTTAAAATAAGCAATTACGTCCCGTGAAAGAAACTATACGGTGGTTGAAAGACTGCTTGACAAAAGCTTGACACTGGTTTAAATAGGTGTTTTCTCCTTTAAAAGTATTAGTACTGATCCTTTGCAGACAATATAGAATAAAAGTGTGTCCATAACAACTATCAAGCTTAGAAAATTACAAAGACAATTGACTATTTAAATGTATAAACAGATAAATGAATGAAAACTCCACTGTCAGATTTAGTTTTTTTTTTTCCAAGAGTTAATTTATGTTTACTAATCATTAACTAATAGGTGTAATGTCCAACAAACTTTCAGAGTTTACAATCAATAGTGGTCAAAGCCACGTGATTAAAATAAAGTGCTTGATATGCAATTTTCATATTATTGTCTATAGCAGAAGACTGCTCAGCCATTAAAAACACAACGCAATACACACATGAATGTTTTGTTTTCGTGGTTTTGTTTTTCGTGAGGTAATGACTCCAACTTTCAAGGAATCAAGGTTCTTTATTTGTCATTCGCACCCCATGTAGTACATGTGGTGGAACGACATTATGTACACAGGGTCCCAATTACATCCAACAATAAAATGTAAAAGAAAAACAGTAATAAGATCTAAGATATGAACTAAGAAAAACATCAATTAAATATACACTAAGCACTAATAACATAAAAACATTATGTCAAACAGTAGCACGAACTTTACTACGGTACACTAAAATATAAAAAAATGAACTCGAGACCACTACAATCTCAATTTTGAAACAAACAAGAACAGCACTAACTTTTTTTTTTTTTTTTTTACTTAGGGGGAGAAAGAATTGTCAAATCTCAAATAATTTTTGGGATTCAAAGGTTCACTTGAAATGTAACATTATCAAGAACCTTTTTTGTCAACCACACTTTAGACTGAAACTGTTATATACATATATAAGGATAATTATCAATGTAGCACAGATTTTAATATTTAATGGAAATTTGCTTGTAATGGACAATAAATAATTAATGGCATATGCAATCCATTTTCAAATTGGGCAGATCACATGGCAGCACTTTTCAAACAGGGCTGTGTTGCCTGTGACAGTGGGGACATGATGCAGTAATAGTACTTTGTTAGCCTAAGAGGCTAATGCTGCACAAGTGCTTCTCTGTCACAATCCGTTCAAGCTGCTTGTTTGTTTGTTTCTTCAAGCATGTGGAGGGGGAGGGGATCATGGGGTGTTCAACAGAAAGCATTTGTTCTCTGTTCCACTTCCTAAGCAGATTTAACAAATTCTTTACTTATTTGAAAAGCTACATTGTTTTTGCTCACATTTATTGCATCCAGGTTTCTCCTCAATGGTCTGTAAATGACAGCTCTTTAATCAACCCTAAGAAGAGGTTATAGTTTTCTGGCACAGTGATAGGCACTGCAAATGCATTTTATCCCAGTGAGAGGACTCATGGAGAATGTCTAAATCTCCCTTTTACTGCCATCAGGGGTTCAATATTTTCCTTCATCCGCTCAACCCTGTAGCCTTGTTCTCTAGGACAGAGGCCCTTGTAAGGGCTGTACAATAAAATCCCAACACAGTGAGTAAATACCAGAGAACTGGAAGGGTTGCATTAGAGTGGCTGTCAGAAATAAAATAAAAAAGTGTGTTGACAGTTCAGACAAAGAGCGATTCAGAATACTCGTATGAACAGACAACAGTGAGGAGATTGATGTCCCTTGCCAGACATGATTTACCGAGCCCCACCCTGGAGGCAGGCCTGGGGGAGCATCTTGTCGGCGTGCGTGCCTGGTGACTGGATCTCTCTACCCATGGGGCCCATTCAAATTCAGCCTGAATGTGGGCCCACCACCTGCAGGAGAGGCCAAACGAATTGAGTGCATGGTGCCATGGGTTAAAGCCGAAGGCAGGGCCTTGGCGCTCAGACCCTGGCTTACCAAAGCTGGCTCTTGGGACATGGAATGTCACCTCTTTGGCAGGGAAGAAATCTAAGCTTGTGCATGATGTTGAGAGGGAAGGGGAAGTTTGAGATTGTCATAAGTGTATGTTCCTAGACAATGGCAAAATTAGTTCTCTGCATTTAACCCATCACATCTGGCTACACCCAGGTGGAGCAGTGGGCAGCCAGCTATGTAAGCGCCCGGGGAGGATTTGGGGATTAGTTGTCTAGCTCAGAGACACCACGATATGTGGGAATAGCTGGGAGTCGAACCACAACTTTCTGGTCCCAAGTCAGTTGCCCTACCTCTACCACTGACAAGATATAATTGGGCTCACCTCTGCGCACAGCATGCACTCTGGAACCCATTTCCTTGAGAGGGGCTGGTTGTTATTCTATTCTGGATTTGCCCATAGTGAGAGGCGCCGAGTTGGTGTGGGTCTACTTGTAGCCCTCTGGCTTGGTGCATCTGAGAGTTTTCCCCGGTAGATGAGAGGGAAGCTGCTTTACGCCTTCGAGTCGGGGGACTGGCTGAATGCTGTTTGTGCCTATACACCAAACAGCTGTTTAAGAGTACCCAGCCTTTTTGGTCTCTTTAGGTGCTGGAAAGTGCTCCAGCTAGGATGCCTTTATTCTGATGGGAGACTTCAATGCCAATGTAAGTAGAAACAGTGTGACCTCCTAAAAGGCCAAAGTTGGAGGCGCAACCTCTCTGATCTGAACCCGAGTGGTATTCTGTTGTTCGACTTCTGTTCTAGTCATGGTTTGTCCATTATGAGCACCATGTTAGAACATAAACGAGTCTATAAGTGCACATGGCACCAGGGCATTCTAGGTTGCGCATCAATAATTGACTTTGTAATCATGTCATCTGATCTGCAGCCATAAGTTTTGGACACTCGGGTGCAAAGAGAAGCTATGCTCAACTAATCACCTGGTGGCGAGTTTGATCAGATTGTGGGGGACGAAGCTAGACAGACCCAGTAGACGCAAACATGTAGTGAGGGTTTGGTGGGAATGCCTGGCAGAATAACCAGCAGAAAGATCTTCAACTCACACCATCCAGGCTGTCACATTGTAAAGTTTGTAGATGATACAGCGGTGGTGGAATGCATCACAAACAATGATGAGTCCAGCTACAAGCAAGAGGTGGAACACCTGGAGAGCTGGTGCAAAGAGAATAACCTTCACATCAATGTGAAGAAGACAAAGGAGATGATTGTGGACTTCAGAAGGAACAAAAACATCTACACCCCCCTGAACATAAAAGGATCTGCGGTGGAAGTGGTCTCCAGCTACAAGTACTTGGGTGTACACATGAATGACAACCTCAGCTGGAGCAACAACACCACCAGCCTGATCAAGAAAGCTCATCAGAGACTCTACTTCCTCAGACGGCTGAGACGAGCTGGTCTGGGAAGCTCAGTCCTCACCTCCTTCTACATGTGTGCAGTGGAGAGCATCCTGTGCTCCAGCATCAACGTGTGGCATGGAGGCTGCACAGCTGCAGAAAGAAAAGCTTTGCAGAGAGTGGTGAAGGCTGCACAGAAGTCTGTCGGAGTCAGCCACCCCACCATCACAGACATCTACACCTCCAGATGCAGGAAGAGGGCTACCTGCATCATGAAGGACCTCACTCACCCAGCACACACACTTTTTGCCCCACTCCCCTCAGGAAGGAGGTTGAGGAGCATTAAGTGTAGAACCACTAGACTGAGGAACAGCTTCTTCCCTGAGGCTGTTAGACTCATGAATCTCTAACCAGAATAATCACTGTGAAAAATCACATCATGTTGCTGCTGATCTGTTTCATGTTGCTGCTGATCTGTTTCAATGTTGATGTGTTCATGCGTGCTCATCTGCTCACACAGACTCATGTTCATGTTTGTGCTGATGTTCAATGTTTTTATGTTATGAGTGCTTAGTGTATATTTAGTTGATGTTTTTCTTAGTTCATTTCTTAGATGTTATTACTGTTTTTCTTATACATTTTATTGTTGGATGTAACTGGGACCCTGTGTACATAATTTCGCTCCACCACATGTACCACATGAGGTGCGAATGACAATAAAGAAACTCTGACTCTGACTCTGAGAAAACTAACTGCAACCCAGCAGAGGCAGAGGACATTTAGTTAGAGTGGGCCATGTTTTATGCCTCCATTATCGACGCGGCTGCCTTCAGCTGTGGTTGCAAGGTTGTCAGTGCTTCTTGCGACAGCCATCCTCGAACTTGGTGGTGGACATCCTGAGTTAGGGAGGCCATCAAACTAAAGGAGGAGTCCTATTGTTCGCTGATAAGACACCAGAGGTAGCTGAGGGCATCAATCAAGGAGTCAAGCGGTCTGAAGCCCTGGCTTTTGCTGAGGCAAATACTTGGATGCGGGAGGAGTTAAGTGAGGCCTTGGATAGAAAGTCTTGATCAGCTCAGAGGAGATTCTGGCAAACCATTGGGCAACTGACGCAGGGAAAGCAGCACTTAGCCCATTACTGTGTATAGTGGAGGTGGGATACTGTTGACCTCAACCAGTCATGTTGTCAGATGGTGGAAGGAATATTTCTGACCTTTTCAATCACACCAGCACCTCTTCCAAAGAGGAAGCCGAGTCAGAGGACTATGGTGTTAGTCCATCCATAGTCAGGACTGAGGTTGCTGAGGTTAGCTAGAGGATACCTGGACTCTCCCCGTAGGAAGAGTTATCTGGGATAGACTATGTGTGGACTCTATGTATCCTCTATGTATGACCCCTGGACACCTCCCTAGGGAGGGAGGGACTGACGGACGGATGGACAGGTGGATGGACGGATGGAAATTAGAATAATGAAACATTGAGCAATACAAGAAAACAAGAGAAAAAAAAGATTTTGTTTTTGAAAACATATTTTGGTGTCTGAAGTCACAATAGCTTAAAAACAAAACCATTTGTGGTAATATTTTGGGAACTGAAAGTATCAAACTCTTTGAAGTCACTCTTGGAAGTGAAAAAGTAATTAACACTCCCAGGTCAGATTAAAATGATCCTCCCTCTTCACTTTTTTATTTTCACCCATCATTATGGGATACAGAAAAAACATGCAGTTCCATATGAAGATGTAAATACATGAACCCAGGTGAAAATGTCCTGGTAGTGCTCAAATTCTCACTTTGGAGAGGATTCTGCACAGAAATCTGTTGGAATCAGTCTCCCCACCATCACAGACATCTACACCTCCAGATGCAGGAAGAGGGCCACCTGCATCATGAAGGACCCCACCCACCCAGCACACTCACTTTTTGCCCCACTCCCCTCAGGAAGGAGGTTAAGGAGCATTAAGTGTAGAACCACTAGACTGAGGAACAGCTTCTACCCTGAGGCTGTTAGACTCATGAATCTCTAACCAGAATAATCACTGTGAAAAACCATATCATGTTGCTGCTGATCTGTTTCATGTTGCTGCTGATCTGTTTCAATGTTGGTGTGTTCATGCGTGTACATCTGCTCACGGACTCATGTTCATGTTTGTGCTGATGTTCAATGTTTTATGTTATGAGTGCTTAGTGTATATTTAGTTGATGTTTTTCTTAGTTCATATCTTAGATCTTATTACTGTTTTTCTTATACATTTTATTGTTGGATGTAACTGGGACCCTGTGTACATAATTTCGCTCCACCACATGTACCACATGAGGTGCGAATGACAATAAAGAAACTCTGACTCTGACTCTGACTCTGATTCTATCAGAAAACCTTAACAAAATGTTCCCAACCAAATGATAAAAGGAAATGAGAGAGACAGGAAAACATGATGGAAAAGGCAGAGTAAATTAACTGAG
The DNA here is from genome assembly GCF_014905685.2 of Nematolebias whitei. Classification (NCBI taxonomy): domain Eukaryota; kingdom Metazoa; phylum Chordata; class Actinopteri; order Cyprinodontiformes; family Rivulidae; genus Nematolebias; species Nematolebias whitei. The sequence goes on along the minus strand of NC_056513.1, from coordinate 30,400,699 downwards.
ATAATATTAAGCTTGACCAACTTGATAAACAACTAAAGCTAATGTGGCCAGATTCTGCCCTTGACTGAATCAATGGTCGGGATTTGTTGCCTCTTTCTCGATTAAACTTGTTACAACTAATGCGGTCTTCAGGTTAATAAATTCTATCATGAGACCAAAAGGGAAAAACTGTCTTAAAAAAAAACAACTTTTAATTTCATCACCATTAAAGAGGTTAGTTTCTAATAAAATGTTATTTATTTTCATTTTTTAATTGATATAAAACAATACATTATCCTAATGCTAAAATCATTAATTCAAGTTTCTATTATATATTTAACTTGTTGTATATTAATACAGTAAATTCAACGCAATGTGGTTTCAAATGTAAAACTGACCCACACCATTTTGTTGGGATCTAAATGCACCTGGATGTTAAGTTTGCTTAAACACACAATCCGGAATTTACAAAAATGCCTGTTTAGAGAATGTTCACAAGTAACTTTTTGTAGAACGTATAATGAACGACATTTATGATCTATATGCAATTACAGTGCAACATTATTTCCGAGGTGCAATTAAAAATAAAACATTGTAGATAAGATTCCAAAAAATATCTAAAAGCGATGTGCTTTAAGACATTTTAGGCTTTAAAGAAAATGACCTTTTTTAAAAACACCAACGTGAGTTGAGACGGGCTAACGTCAAGTTTCAACACACAGAGGACAAATAAGAGAAAAATAAAAAACACCACCAGACAACCTTATCCCAATGCTTTGTTTCACTACAACACAAAGAGGATCTCTGACCAATGTCAAAGAACCAACAAGAGCATCAACACAACGAGGATGACCTCACACTTGGGATATTGGTTGATCACCATTATAACAATACAACATTGTAGGCAAGAGTGAAAATTCCACCTTATTATTGGGGGAGTCAGTAAACTGTTCTTTTTTTATTGGGGGGGGGGGGGTTCGCTTAAGATACAGTCAATTGTATTGTTGTAAAGTGTAAATTAAACATTCATTATCATGTTTGCCTAGTAGACCATTTGTAGAAACTAAACTAACAGGAGACTCAACCTTCTTTCTCTGCTCACCCGTGTAATTTTTTTGTCTTTTTGAAGAGCTTCTTTCAGTTTTTGAGTCATGAGGTCCAGTGCTGTGTTTCCCCTGCCATTATCCAAGGACAGCCTGCCTTGCCAATGGAACCACCCGCCCCACCATAAAAATCATGGCTTAAAAGAAATTAAAAAAATTCTTTTGTACATGTTCGCACATGACCAAATCAGTGGGGAAGACACCAAATGTCCTTTTTTCCTATCATTACCCCCATCCTCCAGGGACTTCTGGATCTAAAATTAAACTTTTGGATTAAATGTTACGTGCTCTGAGCGTCATCATTAGCATACACTAGGGGTTGAATGACTACATAATTTTTAAACTCGGCATTAACGTAATAAAACTTGAGTAGAACTAGAGTACTTGATGACATCATAGGATCTAAAGATACAAAAATAAATAAATAAATAAAACCGCAAAAAAGGTCATTATTTGCAAAAAAAGATCAACAAAACATTGGGAGCATATATTATGCTCTTACCATTTATCATACAGCAAATAAGTCACAGGAAAAACTAAACTATTGGTTGTTATTAAGCTGCAAAAGTGAAAGAAATGTGCGGCACATCAAAAACGAAACTAAAAACAGTGGGGGCGGACGACCACCCCGCACCACTGCCAGATGTGGTGCGCATTAGGTTTAGTTTTAGAGATTAATATGTTTATATGTTTTTTATAGGGTTAGAGATGAATATTTTTTGCTTTTTATTTGTGAAACAAAGTCAGAGGAAGCTGGTTCTGGTTCGGTCAATTGGACCCAGTGTTACACAATATTATGTGACCTGCAACAGTGCATGCAACACCGCCCCCTATGGTCAAAATAGTGGTCACAGAATATGGTGTAACACCGGCTCGCAACGAGCTCCAAACAATCAGGAAGTTGATTCATTTTCTGTTTCCTTACGGTAGTTGAACCGGAAGATTCATCTTTAGTAAAATATTTCCATACTATTGATGCATTTCTACCTTTTTGCCAAGAATGGGCCTGCTCCGCTCCATCCGTCTGCTTGGAAGAATCCATTTTGTAACACACGCCCTGTGCGGATCACGTGACACGTGATGCAATGACGTAACGGCGACGTAATGACGTCACCACGTATACTCGACGTGAAATTAAAAAACTCGATAGATGTCCTAGGAATCGATGTGTAGATTACTCGAGTGGTCTGTTAAAGCCCTAGCATACACACACGTCCGATTTGTACGCAGGACCAAACTCCCGTCCGCAGAGAAGGCACCACCACAGGAGTGTGCACTAGAGTTGCATTCGAGCCTAAAAAATCCGTCCTAGCCCAAACTCGTATCATTTTTCCTGAGCCCGACCCAAAACCAGGGTTTCCCCTACCATTATACAAGCGGAATGCCCCGCCCCGAGCGCCCCGTCTACCGAACCCCCCCCCCCTCCCCAAACCACCTGTAGGCACTGACGTGACGCTAAACTAGCGGCTCGCAATGCAGGTGTGCTAGCTAAAAAGCTAAAGGCAGCCTCTTCCTTCATGTTGAACCCTCATGCTGAACGCACCACCACCACTCGAAAACTGTTGGTACAAGCAGCGCACGGCTCAGATGTGTCTGTCTCTCTCCTCTCACACACCCTGGTCTAAAACTGTAAAACTGTCGGTGCAAACAGCGCGCGGCTGTCTCTGTGTCATCCAACCCCCTCTAATGCCCCTTTTCCATTAGTACCGGTACGGGCCGGTACAGCACGGCTCTACTCTACTCGGTACGGTACAGGTTGTGTTTCCATTATGCTTTCAGTACCGGTTCCAGTGGGCGGGGTTCAAATTGACGTCACCACCTCTCACCAGCTGGTGGCGATGAGATGCAGAAACTGTTTTCAGTACAGGTTGAGAATTTATGTTATTTTGAAGTTGTATGTATGTATGTATGCATGTATGTGTGTATGTACATGTTTATAAATAGATATATATATACACATATATATATATATATATTTATACACACACACAAATATATGTACACACACACAAATATATATGTACACACATATGTGTATA
>NC_056513.1:30375591-30397178 GCF_014905685.2 Nematolebias whitei | reverse complement strand
AAGGGTACTGAAAATAGTAACAGGTGCTAAGTACCGGTACTAATGGAAAAGGGGCATAAAACTGTTGGTTTAAACTGCTGCGCAGCTTAGGACGCGTCTCCGTCCGTCTTCCCCGCCCCTACCCCCAACAAAAAATCCCGGACGAGATTAGCACCCCGCCATGGCAAGTTATCTAGGGGAAACACTGCAAAACTGATAGATTAACTGTAATTAAAGGCCCGAAACACCCCCCACCCCCCAAAAAAAACTATTATGTTTTTACTGCTTTTGTAAGCAAATCAGTTTGACGTAATATTTTAATAATAATAATAATAATAATGTCATCACAATGTTAGCACTGTATGTTTCCATACAATGGCGAAATTAGTCTCTGCATTTAACCCATCCACCACCAGGTGGTGCAGTGGGCAGCTATTGAAAGCGCCCGGGGGACATTTTGGGGATTAGACGTGCTGCCCAGAGACGCCACGTGATGTGCAGTGACTGGGTATTTCAAAGAAAGGAAGATATGAAATTTCTTGTTTCACCAAATGGATATTAACATACAAAACGAATAGCCCCAAAAAAAAAAGTCACCTGTAAAGATAGGCTATTATACAGATGAACGCAAATATTTTTAGAGCAAAATTATTTGGAAAAATTTAGAATAAGGCTATTTTAATTGAACGTGCTGCTCGCTTCAGCTTTTGTAGATGTTGCCACTTCCTTCACCAAAGATGAGATGCGGAGCTGTGCACAACCGGTGATCAGCTGATCCATCTGAAGACGTACTGGACATTTTTTTGTACCTCTTTCAATCGGCCAGTCAGACCTGCCTCCTCCTCAACAAGTAGATTAACACAATTTTATATTGTGCATTCTTACTTAGTTTTCTTTGTGCTGTATGATTCATAAAACTGCATCAAAGCCCGAGACCGGCCCGGCCCGCACATTAAGCACATTATTATGGTCCGGGTTAGAAATGACAGCTTTAGTGTGCACAACCTGTTTTAGAGTCAATCTCAACTTTTTTTTCTTCCTAAAACGCTCAGTGTTTTCTCAAAGTGTTAGTTTCACGTGTTTGTAGTTTATCATAAATAAAAGCAAATTGTGATTCTAAATTGGATTGTTGAAAAATAAACCAGGTTTTGGTTATCTGTATGTGCTAAGCTTGTCTACACTTGAAACCATATTTTATGGTGAACGTAATGTGATAAATGTAATTCGATACATGATCAAATATTAAAAATAAATTGTATTACATTACTAAATGAACTGAACCCTTTAAAATGGAACCCCTTTGAGTGAAATAAAGTGATTTTGAGGCAGAAATCTATCTGGCAAATATAAAAGGCAATTTTGAAGTTTGTTTTAAATCAGTTACTGAGCTAAAGACTACCCGACTTATAATTTGCAAATAACATCCTTATGAATATAACAGTTATATGAAGACAAAAACATCCTTTCAGTGTCAGATGCTACAAATTTTATTACGGTGTTCACATTTTGACTTGTGAACGTCACACTATGAGTGTTATGTTTGAAAATTCTAATTTATGGACTTTTTTGTCACTAAAATAACCTGTCACACAACCTATGTAGTTACTGTTAGTTATGTGCAATGTGTATCATGTGCATTTAAGCTTATATTACTATCTGTGAAATACTTATTTATACCGATTGGTACTACTTGCACCATTATATTCTACCATGTTGTTGTTTATTATATTTCTTTTGGACCTTGTAAATATAATATTTCGTTTTATTTATTTTTCAGTTTTTGGATACCCTTATTGCATGCTTTAGTATTCCTTGTTTGTGTGTGTGTTTTTGGTGGTTGTTTTTAGTTAGTCTAATCGGTTCTTCTCATCCTGAAACATTTTCATTGCATTGTTGACCTTGTGTTAACCTGCATATGACAAATAAACATCAATAAAAGTACTTGAACACTAAAAACCTCATGACTGGTAAATGGGCTGTACTTATATAGTGCATAGTATGCCTGCTTATAGGTTGTACAAATATCAATTTATTGTCTTTGTAACAACTTTAGAAAATATGCTTTTATTTTTAATTCTAATGTTTGAAATTTCACCAAATCCTGATTAACACTGAAGAACCCTCATTTTGGTTATGTTTGAAGAGTTTTCTATAACGTATTATGTTAAAAACTAAAATCTGCACTGTCACTTTAAGAGCGCTTTGTTATGACGTCAGTACTCAGCGTCCAGCTCTCAGTTGGCAGCGCGGCTGCCTGAGAAGAGGCACGAAGCTATCATTGTTCTTGGTTAAGCGCACGTTTTATATTACATAAGCAGATGTGAATGTTTAAATGTGTAAAAACACACAGAAGAGACATTTTTCTAACAACATAAGTACATTTTTCCCTAGTTACATGCCAATTGTTTTGGCAAGTTAGCTAAACACATATTTAGTCATATTTTTTAAACTAAGAAACCTATTTACATAAAACCTATACTACTGTCACTGGACTAATTTCTGGGCCTGTGGACTAATTTTGACAAAAACTGTCTTTTCTTTCCAGCCTCGGACTCAGGCTCCGTAATGTCATGGCAGCTGTCTCCATGATCCTCTACCTGCCTGCACAGACAGAACTCTATGGAACAGTTGGGTTCTGTGGTGAAACCTTGGATGTTCTGTGTCTGCCAGACCCAGTTCTTGAGGGCAGTCGTCATCCATTGCCACCGTTGTCATCATTATCATGCTGCTAATGGGACCGCACTGCTAACAAGACCACGCCGCTAACAGAAGAGCCACACTGCTAACAGTACCTTGCTGCCAACGGTACCATGCTGCCAACGGTACCATGCTGCTAACGGTACCATGCTGCTAACGGTACCATGCTGCTAACGGTACCATGCTGCTAACGGTACCATGCTGCTAACGGTACCATGCTGCTAACGGTACCATGCTGCTAACGGCATACGAGACCATGGTTGGTAAGAGAAATTCACTGCCAACAGAACCACTCTGCAAATAGGACTATGCTGATAACAAAACCACAGAACTGCTAACAGTACCATGCTGCCAACAGGACCATGGTTGCTAAGAGAACCTAACTGCCAACAGAAACACTCTGCTAATAGGACTATGCTGCTGTAGATGTATTTCTTTTTCTCTTTTGGCACCTTGTTTTGTATTTTTGTTGCATGCTTTGGTATTTGTTGTTGTTGTTTTTGGCGAGTTGAGACGGTTCTTCTCGTCCTGAGCATTTTATTGCATTGTTGACTTTGTGTTGATTTGCATATGACAAATAAACCTAACCTAAACCCTTTAGGGTGCTATAACCAGAAAAAAATGTGTCCCTCCAAAATGGCTAATTGGACTTTTAGAAAAATTAGCAAGACCTTTAGGAGCTTTCCTTGAACTTATACTTAAAAGATAGCTGTGCGCAAGTAAAGTGGGTGTGGACTGTGGCATCTCAAAAAGACGTTTTGACAAAATCAGTCATGGAGCCTAAACTGTTGAGTTTTGCAAAGTCTTTCAAAGGGGAAAAAAAGCTAACAAGTATTAAAATAATAAAGTACCGCCATCAACCAATAGGTGACACTAGTATTAAAGTGAAAACCTTTTGTTCTGTAATTGCAAAATTATAAGACCCGTCATTGAGTACTTTCTTGCCTCCTAATTGTTTGTGTGTTTTTTTTAACTGTGTATGGGTTTATTTTAAAATTGTATCATTTATGATGCAAACTGGCTAGCTGGATCTGGATCCAATCCATATCTGGATCCTGTAATCAGACATGCTTATCACACTGTTTTGGTTTTTATGACCTCTCCTGCACATTTTGTTTTTATCTTTTCCTTTATGTGCGCCGTTTCTTTTTTGTGCAAACAAAAAAAATAACATAAGAAAAACAACTGCTTTGCAAAAATGATCACAACCCAAAGCAACACAAGCTCTGTGCATCAAACCAGTAACAAGACATTGTTCGATCAATAGCTAGATCTGATTAATACAATAACAGGAAAAATGCAGTTAGGAATTTTATGTTATTTCTGAAGATCATCACATGACACCCCCCAATTTAGTGTTTTGTGAGCCACTGGGTTCACAACCCCAACCTTGGGAACCAAAGTGCCTAACAGTTGACTTTAGCCACAATTAATTGAAAAAAGGGGTTAGCTTGCTCACCGTCCTTATAAAGCCAGAATAATTGCTACAACTACTTAGAATCATACCATTCCCACATTTCCTGCCCAACTTTGGCACTTTAATACCACAATATATTAAATTTAAAAACAGAAAAAAAACATGGCTTTTTGTGCAATTGTCTGCAGCTGCACACACAACACTGGACTGTCATAAGTTACTGTTGTACAGCTGAACTCAAAGAGGTCACACCGTCAACACACAAGAAAGAAAAAAAAAAAGTCTGAGTGCTGAAAAATGCCTAAAACAAAAAGGAAGGCCTGCAAACAAGCCTGTCAAATCTTCCCAGAGTCTCTCGGGAAAAGCTGGTGTGTTTGGTCCCACAGGTTATTTTATCGCGGCGTCACAAACAGGATCTAAAGAGCACTTACGTAACGTCTCAACATTTTTTTTTCAGGAGGAGACTTTCGCAGCCACCCTGAACACACCACTTCTCCCCCACTCATCGCTGCTCGTCCCCGGGGAGCCCGTGCCGTGAATCCCCGCTTAGCGTCGCTCGTCGTGGAGAGTGTCGTCGATACAGCTGAAAGAAAAATTGGGGGACGATACTTGGACTGTTAGAGCGAAAAAAAAAGTTAAATTGTAGTATTTTCGTGTTTCCGAGAGCAGTCACTGTTTCAAAAAAAAAAAAAGTCGACTCACCGACGCAAAGCACTTCTCAGAAATGAACGAGAGCTTCCCCACTAGTTGTAGTCCAAATCCCACGCTTGAAGAGAACATAAACCTCCTCGGAACCGCCTTTCGTACAACTATAAACGGAAACTTGCGTATTCTGTTCACGCTGGAATGCTGGAGGAGTGTTGAAAACAACTTGGGAGTCGCTAAGTTATCTTTGTTGTTAGATGTCACGTTCCATGCTAATTCCAGTCAAAAGTGGATAGAATCCCAGTTGTTGGCGAGGTCGGGTGCAATCGTCCCACAACGTACCGGTGCATTATATTCGTCTGTGCGCGAATTAAAACAATGTTAAGCGTACACACAGTGGTTTCGGCTAGCTTTGCTAGCAGTTTACTCCCATGGTTCCTTAATTGTTATTGACAGGGTGGTTTTCCCTAAACTCGCCCAGCTTTGGAGCAAGACTGCCTTAAAGTTAGCAGATGCGGTGACGGAAATTCAGGAAGCCGTGACTCCTTGCTTTCAAAATAAAATAAAGCAGCCGCAAAAACGAGGTTTTATACGCAATAAAAAAATTATATAATTTACAAAAGGGTAATTTATTGATGTAGTTGACGACAACTAATTAAAATGTGTTAATTTATTACAGCTTTCAGCGCTAATTTCTCACCTCAACGTAGCGTTGAAGACCCGAGAAGAGTATTTTGAAAGTCACAACCGGTTGTTCTTTACTTAAGCTCGGGACTCATTTTAAAGACAAAAAAGTGTAGAGGCGGCGTGCAAGGAAAACAGTAGCGCTTCTACCGTTCTCGGAGTCGGTGTGACGTCATCCGTCACGTGACGTATAATCGCGATTTTTGTTCAGAGGAAAATACCGTTGTGTTGTGGAAAACATAAAGTGAATTAGATTATTTCCTTTTAATCTCATATATTTCTTCAAGTATATGCAAGACTATTGTAAGTATATGAATACCCATATAAACTTCCGGCATTTTTTTATTTTTTTTTATTTAAACTTTCTTTATACAGGTAGTCTCATTCGTCACAAGGACTCATTTTCAAGAGGAACCTGTTCCAGACTGAACATATAAAGCACAGACAACAATAACAATAAACAATAATAACAATAGACTACAGTAAAAATGCAGTTAAAATAAAAGTGTATAAAACAACAAATCAGGGTGCTGTAAAACAGGGTGAAATACTAAAAACAAGAATATATTTGCTTTAATTTTTCTATTGACATCATCAAATCGATAGAAAAAATCAAATCAGGTCTCTTGTAAATGAGTCCCCGAGGCTCAATGGGATTAACCTATCTAAATAAAGGTTGAATAAATAAATGAAAAAAAGATTTGAAACCCCTTAAAGAAATTAAGGTGGACAGCTTCAGTTCCTGTTGCAAGGTGCTCCAGGTTGCAGGAGCTGAATAGGAAAAGGCCTTTTTGTCAAGTTCAGTCCGCACTGAGGGAACACTGCAGGTAATTATGTCCTGAGAGCGTATGTTGTAACTGCACTGATGAAATGACATGTGGAAGGAGATAGAAGTTCCCATTAGCAGCATGGTACTGCCAGCAGAGTTAGCAGCGTGGTTCCGTTAGCAGCACGATCCTGTAGGCGACCAGTAGGAAATAGTCTGGCCAGCAGCAAGAACAGCAGGCCAATCGGTGCTGGAGGTTTGAAAGCAAACACGGAGCACATAACAGCTTTAGATTTTTTTAAATTGGCTAAATAAACCTTTTTGTTTTATTTTTACGAGAATCAAGTTTTCTACTTGCGACCTGGATATGGGCACCAGTGACCCCCTGCAACCCGAAAAGGAAGAAACGGGTAAAGACAATGAATGAATGAATGGATGGGTGGATGGATGGATGGATGGATGGAAGGAACCCAGTCTTTTATTTTGTCTAAAATGTAAAAATATCAATAAATGCTAACAATCATCAGATGTTTTTAGTTTTGTAATTTCATGCCTGTACTGGCCAGAAAAGCCCCCTCTGACAAATTTAAAGTGGCCCATGGGCCACCAGTTGATAATGACAATTGTAGCAGGTTTTGTGGCTCTGGACACGTTTAATTTAGTGAGCGAAAGGGCAGAAATGGCTCTTTTGATAATAAAGGTTGCAAACCCCTGGTATAGGCCCCAACAGGTTTTTTTCTTGTCCGAGGTGGCACAGTGTGACACATCATGGTGAGTGGATAAATTTAATCCACCACCAGGTGCAATGGTTTATTTACCCTTTATTTATACAGGTTGTCTCATTGAATCACGAGAACTCATTTTCAAGAGAGACCTGTTTAGGAGCAGATGATGGGGGTTAAGGTACGTGCTCAAGGGCCCAGAGTGGGACAATTGAGGGTGGAGGCAGGTGTGGGTGTTTCATCTTTTCTACTCACATTTTTATAACGTTGTCAGTCTGGGAAGTTGGACCTGCGACTTTCCGATCACAGGCCCATCTTGATCTAACCTCTGCCTTGGCCAACATAGATTAATCTTTGACCATCCCAGTCATTTCAGGAAACTATACTTTTAAGCAATATAACTAGAAATGATAGTTTCCTCAAATGGTAGCAGTGGCCATCTCAGATTTTGACATGGCAACCCAATGTATAAAAGGAACCCATGGAGCCACACACTGTTGTTTTTTTTTTTAAAAAGTTATCCATCTAACAGTGTTTCCAAATATTTATGGCTGCAGTCATCTTGGATTTTGACGTGGCAACTGAATTTTTAAAAGCAAACTTTCTTACAACTATATAGTCGCACCAAAAATGAAGTCTGCACCTCACAAATTTTTCTAGTTCACAACATGCACAGATGGATGGAGGGTAATTCTAATTCCCCCTCTTCATTGTGTGACAGCAAATGAAAATAAAGAAGAAAAAAAGGAGCTTGCAGTATTCTCAAGAATACATCAGGTTGTAAAAAACAACCAAACAATAAAATAAATTAAGTATGTTTTTACTAAACAGTCCCACAATTTGGTGTTGGATTTACCGTTGTAAAATACAGTCTGCATTCAGATTATATACATATTTAAAAAAAAAATTGAAGTACATGTTTGGTTTAAAATATATATTTATAAATTGGAAAGTTTCAGAAAACTGTCAGAATCATATTAAGATATTTAAAAAATTGTGATACATGTGCTGGGTGGCGAAGTTGGTAGAGCTGCTACCTCTCAGCAAGAAGGTCACCGGATCAAATCCTGCCTGGGGGGCCTTTATGGATGGAGTTTGCATGTTCTCTCCGTGCATGCGTAGTTTTTTTTCCATGTACTCCAGTTTCCTCCCACAGACCAAAAACATGTATGTTAGACTGATTGGTAACTAAATTGTCTCTAGGTGTGAGTGAGAGAGTGAATGGTTGTTTGTCTTGTTTGTCTCTTTGTGTCCCTGTGATGGACTTGTGACCTGTCCAGGGTGTCCCCCACCTCTCGCACAGTGACAGAAGGACATGGGCACCAGTGACCCCCCACGACCCGAAAAGATAGTAGCGAGTAAAGATGATGAATGGATGGTATAGGAGCTGAAATCTGAATAATCAGAGGCAGACTTGTAACAACAAATTGGTTGTTTAGGTCAATTTAAGAAAATCAAGTGTCCAGAAACCACATTTCTAATCTTTATATCTTACTGTAAATTAGTGAGTTTTTTTAAAAACACATCTGTATATGAATCTCCAACATTATCTTTTCATTAACCACAACACAACAGAACAACATTCAGCTGTAGAAAACTTGTTTTTTATTGTACAAAGCAGCTGAGGTGAAAACTGAGACACGACCCCTCTTGACTCATTTAGACTGAATATGTACAAACAGATCCAGTCACAATTAACAGAGCTCTTCCTAATAATTCAGGTCAGAGAAGTACATCAAGTGTTGCTCTTCTTGTTTTGGAAAATCTGCTGAAACAAACTCCGTTCTCTGCAGATCACACAACAATGTGGCCAAAATGTCCCGTACATAGCTTGGATTACATTTTCTTTTATTTGTGGTCATAAAGAAAAGTAATTTTAGGTCATGAATACACATATCACATGTCTGAAACTTTTAAAAGAACAGAGTGAACCCTTGAGACATTCAAATATTCTGAAAAATCCAACTTCACAGCTTTTACCAAAGCTGCAAATCATAAAAACACTTGAGAGCTTGTTCAGAGAAACAGCAAAGATACCAAAAAGTTGATAAAGATCAAGTCTTTTTGTATTTTGAACCACACGCACAAATTTGCATGTATGTTTGAGGCGATATTAAAAAATATTCTGATGTGCACTTCAAACAAAACCAAAGTGACAGCTCTGCTCATATGAACATTTTTAAGAAGAAAAGTTCAAGTCACGTGTCACGTGTTTTATTGTATTTCTGCCATTTAAAAAGAAGAATATTTACATTAATTAGCATTAGCCATTTATTTGTAAAGCTTGGGGGGCTTCATTGTAGAAATCCCAACAAAAATGATCAGATAATTAAGACGGCCAGATCAGGTCAGTTTGTAAAAGTTTTTATCATTTGAGACTGCTAGTCAAAATAAGATCCATTATTCCAATAACACACTTTGAGGCAGTAATCCATGCCTTTGTTAGGACTCGTCTGGATTACTGTCACTTTATCTGGGGGTCAGTGAGTCCTCTTGCAGTGAGGCTTTTTAATATGGAATGCCAAAATGGTCAAAATTAAATAAATAAAGCAATAGGAAATAAGCATAAGCTCATTATTTAAAATATTCATTTTTATTCTTTTATTTCATTATTGTGCTTTTCATGGCTTATTTATTTCATAATGACACTTTTCAGCCAAAGAATTAAGCTGCCAATCAATGTCAGTGGGTTGGACTTGCAGAGCTGCATGAACTTCGTTCAGCTCAGGTTACTTTAAAGTAACCTGAGCTGAACGAAGTTCATGCAATAAATAAATAAATAAATAATATGAAATAAATAAGCCATCATTGAAAACACAATTATGGAATAGAAATGAAAATGTTTAATAATAATGAGCTTAGATATAAAGCTTTATTTAGTTCAGCGGTGCCCAAAGTGGGGCCCGCGGGCCAAAGTTGGCCCACCAAGCTGTCCTCATATATTAAAATTTCCTTTGAAGACTCAATGTGCTTACATTCATTGATTCCACGCATTAGCTTTATTGTTAGTTGGCCTGATTACCATGATTTAACTACACGGATTACACAGTAGATAATTTATGTATTTTTTTAATACAAACCAGATTCCAAAAAAGTTGTGACACTAAACAAATTGTGAATAAAAACTGAATGCAATGATGTGGAGATGGCAAATGTCAATATTTTATTCGTAATATAACATAGATGACAGATCAAAAGTTTAATCTGAGTAAATATAACATTTTAAAGGAAAAATATGTTGATTAAAAATTTCACAGTGTCAACAAATCCCAAAAAAGTTGGGACAAGGCAATAAGTGGCTGGAAAAAGGAAATTAACCATATAACGAACAGCTGGAAGACAAATTAACACTAATAAGATCAATTGACAACATGATTGGGTATAAAAAGAGCTTCTCAGAGTGTCAGTGTCTCTCAGAAGCCAAGATGGTAAGAGGATCGCCAATTCTACCATTGTTGCACAGAAAGATAGTGCAGCAATACCAGAATGGTGTTACCCAGCGTAAAATAGCAAAGACTTTTAAGTTATCATCATCAACCATGGATAACATCATCAAAAGATTCAGAGAATCTGGAACAATCGTTGTGAGTAAGGGTCAAGGCCGTAAAACTCTACTGGATGCTCGTGATCTCCGGGCCCTTAAACGTCACTGCACCTCAAACAGGAATGCCACTGTCAAGGAAATAACAGAATGGGCTCAGGAATACTTCCAGAAAGCATTGTCAGTGAACACAATCCACCGTGCCATCCGCCGTTGCCAGCTGAAACTCTACAGTGCAAAGACGAAGCCATTTCTAAGCAAGCTCCACAAGCTCAGATGTTTGTACTGGGCCAGGGGTCATTTAAAATGGAGTGTGGCAAAATGGAAGACTGTTCTGTGGTCAGATGAGTTACGATTTGAAGTTCTTTATGGAACACTGGGACGCCATGTCATCCGGACCAGAGAGGACAAGGATAGCCCAAGTTGTTATCAACGCTTCGTTCAGAAGCCTGCATCACTGATGGTATGGGGTTGCATGAGCGCTTGTGGCATGGGCAGCTTGCATGTCTGGAAAGGCACCATTAATGCAGAGAACTATGTTCAGGTTCTAGAACAACATATGCTCCCATCTAGACGTCATCTCTTTCAGGGAAGACCCTGCATTTTTCAACACGATAATGCCAGACCACATTCTGCAGCAATCACAACATCATGGCTACGTAGGAGAAGGATCCGGGTACTGAAATGGCCAGCCTGCAGTCCAGATCTTTCACCTATAGAGAACATGTGGCGCATCATAAAGAGGAAGGTGCGACAAAGAAGGCCCAAGACGATTGAACAGTTAGAGGCCTGTATTGGACATGAATGGGAGAGCATTCCTATTTCTAAACTTGAGAAACTGGTCTCCTCTGTCCCCAGACGTCTGTTGAGTGTTGTAAGAAGAAGGGGGGGATGCCACACAGTAGTTAAAATGGACTTGTCCCAACTTTTTTGGGATTTGTTGATGCCATGAAATTTGGAAACAACAGATTTTTCCCTTAAAATGATACATTCTCTCTGTTTAAACTTTTGATCTGTGATTTGTGTTCTATTCTGAATAAAATATTAGATGTTGGCACCTCCACATCATTGTATTCAGATTTTATTCACAATTTGTTTAGTGTCCCACCTTTTTTGGAATCCGGTTTGTAATTTTAATTTATATTTTTATATTTATATTTCATTTTGACAGACTTTCTACCATCCCTTGGCAGTTTCTTGCCACTGATTAAGATTTTCCTTTGACAGAACACACTTATAAATCACAGTGTTTAAAAGTAAACTGTAAATATGAAATGGTTTCAGTGGTGATTTGAGCCTCTTTAAATGTAAACTCAGCACCCCAGGAAAATAAAGAAACCATCATTAGGATTGTGTAAGGAAACAGTTCTCAAACCTTAGATTCACCAAAATATTGGATATGGAAAAAATGACGACAGTCTCAAACGGGCCAATAAAATCTATGATTTTTTTGCACCAGTCACACCACCTGTCAATCAATCCAGTAGGCACGTCAGCAACTGACCAATCAGCAACCATGATTTGTCCTGAAGTGAACGCCTCTTACCTGCAGAGCTGCAGCGGCGTTGCATTACAAACGCTTTGCAGTCAGAGATTTCAAGAATAAAAGTTTATATATTTTGTTTCATGTTAATCTATTGTGATAAACTTTTGTAAAATACACCAGAATGCAGGAAATGGCATCTACTTTAATCAAAATTCTCTGGGGGAGGACGCCCAGACTCCCCCCACCACCACCAACGCAGCCTGTTCTGTGATGTTCTTTATACAGAATGGAAGGATAAATAACTGTAATAAATAAATGGACTTTAAATAAGTATTTGCATTTCATGTGTTTTTGCATTTTGGCCTGCAGCCCTTTGATAAGAGTTTAAATTTGGCCCTTTCAGGGAAAAAGTTTGGGCACCCCTGGTTTATTTATTCAATTCTGATCATTTTGGCGTTCCATATTTTAAATGGCACATGTAAACATGAGCACACTTCCCTCATTTTATCCCCACTCCACTGGTTGCCCGTACATTTTAGGATCCATTTTAAAATTATTTTGTTTTGAAATCTTTGACTGGCCTTACCCCACCCTACCTCTAGAACTGCTGCATCCCTTAAAACCCTCTCTCTCACTCAGATCAGCTAACTAGCTGCTAATTGTCTCTAAAGCCACACTCAAGCTCAGGGGGATCGAGCTTCTGTGGCAGCAGCTCCTAAACTGTGGAACAAGCTGCCTATCCACCTCAGACAGGCCTCGAGTATGTTATTCATCCAGCCATCCATTACCACTTCTTCCTTCTCGGGTCGCAGGGGTCACTGGTGCCCATGTCCAGCTATCACTGTGCAAGAGGCGGGAGACACCCTGAACAGGTCTCCAGTCCATCGCAGGGTGCCTCTATGTTGTCTGATTTGAAATCTCTTCCGAAAACTCATTTTATTTAGCTTTTAAAGCTTTGTAAAAGGTTTTTATTCATTTTTACCCGATTCATTTTGTGTAGATTTTAGTTTATTTTAATTTTATTGTCTGGATTACCTTTTACAGTATTTCACTTGTGCTTTGTATTTTGTGTTGTGTGTGTTTTAATGTTCTGTACAGCACTATGATCTGCTGTGGTGTGTAAAGTGCTTTACAAATAAAGTGGGACTAGAAATGACAAAAGCAGATGGAAAATGATAAAACCCTAAAGGTTTTAAATAACTTTTAATAAATCAAGGATCAAATCCAGGTGGTTAATGCTCTGTGTGTGTGTGTTCTTCTATCAAGTCAGTGTTTTTTCAGGTTAATTGCTATACAGACAGCACGGTGGCACAGTGGTAGATGCTACCTCTTTTTTCTTCATATTGATATTAGAATGTTCCATAATCCTTCTCTCTACATTATAATCATTCTTGATGTGACTATCAGTAAAAAGACAGCAGAGGTCATCTTTTGTCATGATGGAGACTTTTGAATGTTATGGTAGATGCAGTGATTAGCCTCCATAAGAATCCTTGAGAAATGTTTACCTCCAGCGGTTCTGTGTGTGTGAGCTGCTGGGTTCAGTTCTGAAACAGTCTAGGACAAGGCGAAGGGGAGGGACAGGACCCCTGATGAGTTCTCTACAAAACTAACCTTTTCACTTTGGGAAGTCAGAACGGGCCAGAACATCACAGTTTGTACTTGTACATGCGTTCATCTTCTGTGACTGCTGGTTGTTCTCCAAAGCTTTGTAAACAAATATGAAGAAGTCCACACCTGATGGTTTAGAGAATCTCTTTTTCCATGACAATGGCTAATGCCAAGTAAGTGATATAATGGCTGAATTTTTTCTAGTTTCGTCCACCCCCCAAGAATGTCAACCTGTTTTAACACTTCTTGAAACAGTCTTCCTAATATGCGCTTGCATTTTCTATCCTCCACAAAGTTATCAAGTGTGTTCCAAAAATATAAATTAAAGAAGCACCCTTCCCAGTTAATTGTTTGGTCTATCGGTCACGTATGGTGAAGACCTACTGGTAATTATTGACCGCAGTAGCGTTTTTTTTTTTTTCCTTTGCAGAGAAGTAAAGATTTCAGACAAACCATGCATTTCATTCAGGACGACAAAGCTAAGAGAACTAACAATGATATATATTTGACCTCCAGGTTAGATTTATTGTTCTGGCTAAAGTTTTACAAGGCAAAAGCCTATGCTAGGTAATTTAAACGTTAGCTTGCTAGCTCGAGAGACACATAGCAATGAGAAGCGGGTTAGAGGATTGAAAAGAATTTATTATTGTTGACTTTGTTGATTTAATTTAATTTACAGATCAGTTGCAATAAAATTATCATCTCCATACCATAACACCATTCCCTGCTTCGGCTGTACTGAAAGTTAAAGTAGGCATGACTTGAAAGTAGTCCGTATGCGCCGTCTGCTGGATACATGGTGCAATTATGCCTTTTAAAAGCAAGGACACGACTTGTTCCCAGTGTTTGTATCGACGCATAATGGTACAGTTGTCACCAATACCGATATGTCCCCAAACGCCTATATCGGCCTAAAATATCAGTCCTACTGATATATCGGCTGGGTTCTACTTTTTTTTTTTTGTCTTCTCCTCTCAGAACACCAGTCTGCTAATGGTGTTGAAGCCCCCACCCCCTCCGCCCCCCCCAGATGGGCCACAGCTTCCAGGTGGGTTATTGTCATCTGAACCGTTGGGCCTGAATGAGCATGAGGACGAAGAGGCCTGAAGAACTTGGGTACGAGCACTGAGCTCCTGCTCCTGTTTATGTGAAGGGAAGTAAACAGAAATAAAAGGTTAAACTGTAAAACTGAACTTTCCAATGATTATAAAAGCAAAACATTTTGGAAATAGTGACGTCTTTTTAACAGCACATGTGTTACAACTACCTCTAGAGGCAATATCCTAGTATAACTGGGCTGTGGCATGTCAGCTGAATGTTGCACATTGAGAATTTACACCTGATCACTTTTAAACACAACCATTCAGATTTGAATCCATGTGTAAAAATCATGACACCCCCCCCCCCATGTCTGTTTGTTTGTGTTTTACTCGGACAGGCTATACTGAAATGTAATTTTGTTGTTTCGGTGCAACGGCAAAAGCTGATTCTGATGTGCTCTTAGCTCTCAACAGAAGTACAGTCTACGCTGGAGCTACATATACGGGGGAGTGGTGACGCAGAGGCTAGAGAAGGTGGGCCTGTCATCGGAAGGTTGCCGGTTTGACTCCCCAGACCGACAACATCAAAATGTGGGTGGAAAAGGTGAAACACCCACACCTGTCTACACCCTCATTTGCTGGGCCCTTGAACAAGGCCCTTGACCCCCACCAACTGCATCTCAACAGGCTCTGTTAAAAATGAGTCCTTGTGACTCAGCGAGACTACCTGTATTAATAAAGGTTAAATAAAAATAAATAAACAAGGGCTATTCAACTAAACTGCTCAGTGGGGCACAGTTACTGAAAGCCAACAGCTCGTGCTGGACATCCAGCAATTAAAGTCATTATGTAACTAAACCGGAGGCAGCACGGTGGCGCAGTTGGTAGAGCTGCTGCCTCTCAGTGAGCAAGGTGCCCCGGTTCAAATCCCAGTCCGGGGCTCCTCTGTGTGGAGTCTGCATGTTCTCTACATGCATGTGTGGTTTTCTACAGGCACTCCGGTTTTCTCCCACACACCAAAAACATGCATGTTAGTCTGACTGGTAACTCTAAATTGATCCTAGGTGTGAGTGAGAGAGTGAATGGTTGACTCATTTGTCTCTATGTGTCCCTGAGGTGGACTGGAGACCTGTCCAGGTCCTGTCCCACACAGTGACAGCTAGACATGGGCACCGGTTACCTCCACGACCCAAAAAGTAAGAAGCGGGTAAAGATAATGAGTGGATGTAACTAAACCAAGTATTACAATGATTTGTAGGAGGATGCAGTGATTTGATATTAGTACTGGTATTGGTACCGATATAAAAATAAATAAATAAATTCTTAATTAGATACCAGAAGAGACGCACTGATCCGATATTAGTATCGGTACCAATGTCGAAAAAAAAAAATCCTGATTGGGTATCATGACAATGTGACCGATCCATAAGGACAGGAGCTGACTGCCGTTTATTTTAAATAGCTGCCAACCAAGCTAGTGAAGTTATTGTTTTTTTTCCTATTATTTCAGCTCCTTTATTATTTATTTTACATTACAGGTGCTGGTCATAAAATGAGAATATCGTGAAAAAGTTGATTTATTTCAGTAATTCCATTCAAAAAGTGAAACTTGTATATTATATTCATTCATTACACACAGACTGATATATTTCAAATGTTTATTTGTTTTAATGTTGATGATTATAACTGACAACTAATGAAAACCCCAAATTCAGCATCTCAGAAAATTAGAATATTGTGAAAAGGTTCATTATTGAAGACACCTGGTGCCACACTCTAATCAGTTAATTAACTCCAAACACCTGCAAATGACTTTAAATGGTCTCAGTCTAGTTCTGTAGGCTACACAATCATGGGGAAAACTGCTGACTTGACAGATGTCCAAAAGACAACCACTGACACCTTGCACAAGGAGGGAAGACACAAAAGGTCATTGCTAAAGAGGCTGGCTGTTCACAGAGCTCTGTGTCCAAGCACATTAATAGAGGAGAAGGGAAGGAAAAGATGTGGTAGAAAAAAAGTGTACATGCAATAGGGAGAACCACACCCTGGAGAGGATGGTGAAACAAAGCTCATTCCAAAATGTGGGGGAGATTCACAAAGAGTGGACTGCAGCTGGAGTCAGTGCTTCAAGAACCACCACGCACAGACGTATGCAAGACATGGATTTCAGCTGTCGCATTCTCTGTGTCAAGCCACTCTTGAACAAGAGACAGCGTCAGAAGGGTTTCGCCTGGGACTGCTGCTGAGTGGTCCAAAGTTATGTTCTCTGATAAAAGTATATTTTGCATTTCCTTGGAAATCAAGGTCCCAGAGTCTGGAGGAAGAGAGGAGAAGCACAGAATCCGTGTTGTTTGAGGTCCAGTGTCAAGTTTCTACAGTCAGTGATGGTTTGTGGTGCCATGTCATCTGCTGGTATTGGTCCACTGTGTTTTCAGAGGTCCAAGGTCAATGCAGCCGTCTACCAGGAAGTTTTAGAGCACTTCATGCTTCCTGCTGCTGACCAACTTTATGGAGATTCTGATTTCATTTTCCAACAGGACTTGACACCTGCACAGTGTCAAAGATACCAGTACCTGGTTTAAGGACCATGGTATCCCTGTTCTTCATTGGCCAGCAAACTCGCCTGACCATAACCCCATAGAAAATCTATGGAGTATTGTGAAGAGGAAGATGAGATACACCAGACCCAGCAATTCAGAGGAGCTGAAGGCCACTATCAGAGCAACCTGGGCTCTCATAACACCTGAGCAGCACCACAGACTGATCGACTCCATGCTATGATGCATTGCTGCAGTAATCCAGGCAAAAGGAGCCCCAACTAAGTATTGAGTGCTGAACATGCTCATACTTTTCATGTTCGTACTTTTCAGTTGGCCAACATTTCTAAAAATCTTTACTTTTTATTGGTCTTAAGTAATATTCTAATTTTCTGAAATACTTAATTTGGGGTTTTCATTAGTTGTCAGTTATAATCCTCAACATTAAAATAAATAAACATTTGAAATATATCAGTCTGTGTGTAATGAATGAATATAATATACAAGTTTTACTTTTTGAACGAAATTACTGAAATAAATCAACTTTTTCATGATATTCTCATTTTATGACCAGCACCTGTATGTCTCCCTGTGTATGAATATGTGTGAGCTGAGCTACCACATCCCTCTGTTCGGAGCTGGGGGCTGCCATCTAGGGCTCTCTGAGGAGCAGATGATGATGGTGATGATGGTGGTGGTGGGGGTAAGGGCCTTGCTCAAGAACCAAGTGTGGGGGCAAATGAGGGTGGAGGCAGATGTGGGAAGGACCCACATTTTGAGGTTATGGTCAGCAGGGGGATTCAAAAATAACCAATAAACTTATTTATATTGATGTTTACACTGAAGACATTTTTTATTTGCAACTATTTTTTTCTCTGAGTGACGCATTTTCAAAAAAATTTGAAAAACTAAACTAGGTCACCATGGTTCTATTAAAATAAGTTTAAACACCTCACCCCCCGTTTAAGTTTAAAGTTTAAGACCCCAGTTTAAAGGCACATAGTGTTTGCAGTGATGCCAATACGAAGGAAAAGTGTGTTTTAGGTTACCTGTAAATACAGCTTGTTGTCTTTGATAATAGCATCCAGCAGTTCTTTTTGAAGAGGTGGCTCAGTACTTATCGTCATCCCATTTGCCACCCCCCTGTTCAAGTTCTGCTCCTGTTTCCTGTACATGAGCACATAAGCTGTGTCCTTGGGGAAGCGTTTGGTGATGTTCTGTGCTGACTGTAAAGACGTGAACGTCACCCTGCTGTCATTGAAAAGCAGCCACTCTCTCGCCTCAGGACCACTGGAGGTTTGTATGTCACCTTGTACAGGTGTGCAGAGGTTACATGTGGCCAGATCCTCTCCGACAGCTGAGTGACAGGAAGGATGCTGTGCTCCATCTGCTCCGTTGATGTTTCGACCATATGAGTAGTAGTGTCCGCTCTCTGATGATATCCCAGAATGCACCACCACTGAGCTTAGCAAATAGGGCACAGATTGAACCAGCGTTCCTCCAGCTCTGTTTCTCTCTTCTTCGTTGATCCTCGCCCTCTCCTCTTCTCCCTGCGACGGTTTGAGTTTCTTGGCCAGATTCTCGTTGCTTTCGGGAGAATCTACTTGCAAAGGGGAGGAGGAGGCGGAAGGCCACAGTGCAGGTGTACTAGGGGTATGAACGGGAAGTATCAAGGCTGGTGGGATGGTGACGTTGTCTAGAATCTTCCTACGGATATGACATTTGGCATCATAGGAGAATCGCAGCAGTGTGAGGATTAGGTATTCAGGTGAGGAAACCACTTTCAGAGTCCTCTCTGCCCTCTGGAGGGAGCCACACGTCTCACAGAAGTACGCATTGTCTTCATCAAGGATCTCTGGAGCCAGAAAATAGTTCACCAGATCAGGCACAGAAAGAGGATTCTCATTTGTTACTGGCTCATATTGAATACTAGTAGCCAGAGAGCTGGCTGAGTCTGGCTCAGGAGCTTCACTGCCACCATTGACAGATCCCTGACAGAGAACTTTGGGTTCCTCTGAGGGCCCCTGGGATTTATGACTGTTTTGAGAAGAGGCAGACGGACAAAAGGCCAAAGATAAATCTGTAAAAGGCTCTTCTTTCTCTGAGATGCAGTTGCACTGCATGCAGCGAATGCCTGTGATCAGCTTTCCACCAAACATCCTTTCTATTAAAGTCCTTTGATCATCAGCAGGTGTAGAGTCTGCTCGAGTCAAACATGACTCCTTGTGTTCCTCGGAAGAAGTCAGACATGTTGGGTCTTTGCTGCTTGCGTCAACCAAAGGAGCAAGTTTTGGTTTAGTAGATTCCAGAACCTGAAGCGTTTTTTCCTCTTCATGCATCCTTAAAAGAGAGGCAAACTGGGCATTAAGAGACAACATTAGTTGTACCTAGGCCTGTCACGATAACAAATTTTGCTGGGCGATTAATTGTCTCAGAAATTATTGCGATAAACGAGAATATTGTTTGAAATTTGACAATAATTAATAATTATTGTCAAATTTAAGAAGAAATGGTGGTTAATTTGTTTTGTGTGGAGTACCTTTTTTGACCACTGGATGGCAGTATAAGACTGTTTGAACTGAAGGATGGATAGTGAGGGAGCGAGCAGTGTGTCTCTAAGAAAAATGGGAGGGAGGCCCCTTGACGTGACATGGGCCGTCTCTCTTTACTTTTTTTGGTTCTCAAAATGGCGGACGCTCGGTGTGGTTTGAGCTCTTTAGCATAGCATTTTTCACACAAAGCTTTTAATAAAAAAAAAAACAAACAGTAAACAAGTTCTCAGCTTCGTTTTGCAGCGAAAAACAACTTTTTACACAAAGGCACAAGTTTCAACCAAGAATTTTGGAGCTTCGACAGGACGCAAGTTTTTTCTCGAGGTTGGCTTGTTAGTCTAGCTTGTAGCTTAGCTTCTCAGCTTAGCTGCTTTTAACAATCTAAAAAGTGATGGTTAAAATTGATTTTAAAGAGAAAAGAGAAAGGGAGTGGTCGGTGAAGAGCACCGGAGTTGAGCCTTTTGTCATCCAGTGTCTTCAGTAGAAAGACAGAAACACGAAGAAACGATAAAGGTGATAAATGAAAATGAGGTTGATAATTTTCATTTAACATGTGATTGATTTATTGTTTATCATGACAGGCCTAGTTGTACCTCAGAACTTTACAGCCTCTTGAGGTAAATATGAGAAGTCATATAGAAGATTTAGAGTACCTGTCTAAAAGGAATCTGAGATACTCGGAACAATCCTGCTGCGAGCCCATGTTGAACCAGGGAGGACGAGAAGCTTCCAAAAACGTTTTGGGAGCGTATGCTGCCCTCTGCAGGACAAAGAACCAGACTGCCGTCATTCAGCGTTCTGTTTCAGAGATTATTAATCAGGACAAGACTGACCTGTGTGTGAGCGAGGAAAGCAAAGAGGAGCTGAAGCTTTTTCATCAGAGTGTTGGAGGCATTTATATGCAAGGCTAAAACGTGCCTCTTAAAACTGCAGTAAGAAATTCATGTTTATTGGTGAATTTCAAAGCAGGAAATGTGCAACACATTTATTTTGTGTGAAAATACTCAAATTCATTTACTCTGTGGCCATGAAGAGGGTCTGGATGATGCTGTTCATGAAACAGGTGTTCCCAAGGTTGATCAGACCTGTCTTGCCTGTCTCAGACTTTCCAGCTTGTCTCAAAATACCAGAAGCAAATGAATTAGACTGGGATGTCCAGGCACTTTGATTCAACACCAACAACATTTTCTTTTCTGAAGGTTTCGGGAGATCCTGAAACAAAAAGATCAAAGAATTGTTGCAAAAAATAAGCAAACAGTAGATGTTGTAGCTTCAACTGCTTAAGCATTTACAAAGATAATAAATAAAAATATTAATTTTTTTCCCCAACACGTAGACCTGAGTGAATTACATTTATGTTTATATTAATTTTATTTGAATATAATTACATTAATCACAGTACAGTTACCTCTCAGTATGCTTCTAAATATATAAGCAAGTTTATCACATCCAAACAGCCACACATTGTTGTTAAAAAATATGTAGAATTGAATTTTACAAATATTTATGATGAAACTGACTCTCACAGAGAGAAGTGAGTTTGGGGAAAAAAATTAAAAGTTAAACAGAGACACACATCTTTGCTATAATCTGGGGCATATAAATATTCATGTTTTAGTGTTAACATTTTATAATCATAAGAACTAAAACATCAGAAACACTGAGTGTCACAGGGACCAAACAGGCTACCTGCACCAGAAGTTTGCTCACACTTGTCTGTACGATGGTGGTGACGCTCCGAACACATTTATATTTAATATACCAGAAGCAAATTAACCTTTCAATTACGGATGCTCAATATCGTCAGATATTAGCAATAAAGTTAAATATTGGCCATTCCATCAAAAATAACTCAGATATAAAAGGCACTGTTATAAAATATATATATATATATATATATATATATA
>NC_056513.1:30365558-30375491 GCF_014905685.2 Nematolebias whitei | reverse complement strand
ATATATATATATATATATATATACATATACACACACACAATATTGGTAACGGTTATCGGCCAAATAAGTTTTAACATATTGGCATATTGGATATCGGCCAAAAATCCAATATTGTGCATCCCTACTTTAGATAGAAAAATCCTGGGGAGGTTAGGGGTGTGATGCAGGAGGTCTTTCAGCCAGAGCGGGATCAGTGGTAGTGGCTGTGCGTATACGTGGTTCCTTGCAGTGTGTGTCTCCTACACCTATTCCTCACCTTGATAGCTTCTAATATGTGGTCATAGAGGTCAGGGAAGCCAGAGTACTGATACACCATACAGTGCATGAGCTCAGTAAACTGCAGCAAAAAAGCTTTACTGGTGGGGAGCCCATCTGTCTTCAGAGACTTGACGAGATCCACTACACGTGGAACAACCTGAGCAATGAGAACAGACAAGAGGAAAATAATGACCTTTCTATGTTGCTGAAAACAGTGAAGGTGCAGCCGATATAAATCAAAATGTGAAGTATGGCCATTCAGAGGGCAGATGCACATCAGTAAACACGACACAGACTCTCATTTGTTGAGTATTTTCTATAGTACTTGTGCAGTTTATTTATTTTTTATTTTTATTTTTATGAAATAGCCAACTCCAGGGGCCATTGCTCGGTACCAGGGTGCTTTACATATCATTGTGTGAACGCTTATGAAACATTCACAATATTGTGATCCATTTTTCTTCTGTACGTTTTTCATCATCTTTCTCATCCTGCGGCTTTCAAGCTGTTTCAACAAATCATAAATCAAAACGTTCAGCTCTTTTAGGACAATCCTGCTATGACCTTTGGTATTGGTGCAACTTTAATTTTTGAAATATTTAGCATTTTCTGGCAATTTTTTCCCCTCATAGGAAATTTAGCTACTTTTCAGCTGTTTGTTTCTGTTGCTAATTTCAGGTTTTTCCAGATGATTTCCACTTTTTTTGTGTCCATTTCTGCTTCTTTCAGCACATTGGGCAAGCATGTTCTTTCTGCTTTCTCCTGCTAATTTAAGTTTTTTTTTTTTACCTTTTTAGCTTACTTTAGCTGTTTTCAGATAAATCAAGTTTTTCATGTTAATTTCAGCTATTTTCAGCCTAATTAACTTCTTTAAACTAATTTTAGCTTGGTATGCTCCTTTCAGCTTTTTTCTGCTATTTCAGCTTTTTCTGCTCTTTCTGCTTCATTTAGCTCTGCTTCCTTCTGGTACCTTAAGCTCCTTTTTGCCTTTTCAGCTAAATTTCCACTATTTTTTGTGCTAATTTCAGCTTATTTAAACCTAATTTAGCAAATATGTGTTATTTCTGTTTTCTTCTGCTAATTTAGGCTTGTTCTTCCATTTCAGCTACATTTCAGAATGTTTTGGGGCGGCTGTGACTAAATGGTTAGAGCAGTCATCCTCCAATGCGAGAGTTGGGGGTTCGAATCCACCAGCAGTCACATGTCGAAGTGTCCCTGGGTAAGACACTGAACCCCTCATAGCCTCTGATGTGTGTCCCATCAGTGTATGAATGTGATCTAAAAGCACTGATTAGTCTCATTAGAATGATTTGTTCAATTAGCTTTGTAGAGATCTAGTAGAGTGCTGTATGAACGGGTAAATGAGGACACAGATTGTAGTGTAAAGCGCTTTGAGTATCTTGAAATAAGATAGAAAGGCGCTATATAAGTACAGTCCATTTACCATTTACCATTTTAATCCAATTTCAGCTGTTTTTCAGCAAGTTCTTCTGAAATAAGCATCCACACTGCATTTTCGCAGGAAATGCAATTTCTCTAGTTACGGTAGTTTAAATATCATTAGTGACTGTGGTGCAGAAGCCTAGGGTTTCAGGGGAAAGACGTCTGTATGGCTTCAAAGTAATTTAGGCTTGAAAAGACAAACATTAGAAACAAACAAGTCAGACATACGATTGGGAAATGAGTGTGAGGGGAGCAGTGGCTCACTTACCAAATGGAAGGCCTCAGGTGAGTGCTGGAAACTCAGCAGCATATGGGAAAGTACAGCTAGCGCCCCCTGTCTCACAATGGGGTACCACAGACGACTGAAAACCTGCAGATTAAAAGAGAAAAAGACAAATATATTAGTTTGAAAAATGTGAAGTGTTTTACGGGTCCTTCTCAAAAAATTAGCATATTGTGATAAAGGTCATTATTTTCCATAATGTAATGATAAAAATGAAACTTTCATATATTTCAGATTCATTGCACACCAACTGAAATATTTCAGGTCTTTAATTGTTTTAATACTGATGATTATGGCATACAGCTCATGAAAACCCAAAATGCCTGTCCCAAAAAATTAGCATATCATGAAAAGGTTCTCTAAACAAGTTATTAACCTAACCATCTGAATCAACGACGTAACTCTAAACACCTGCAAAAGATTCCTGAGGCTTTTAAAAACTCCCAGCCTTGTTCATTACTCAAAACCGCAATCATGGGTAAGACTGCCGACCTGACTGCTGTCCAGAAGGCCATCATTGACACCCTCAAGCAAGAGGGTAAGACACAGAAAGAAATTGCTGAACGAATAGGCTGTTCCCAGAGTGCTGTATCAAAGCACCTCAGTGGGAAGTCTGTGGGAAGGGAAAAGTGTGGCAGAAAACGCTGCACAACGAGAAGAGGTGACCGGACCCTGAGGGGGATTGTGGAGAAGGGCCGATTCCAGACCTTGGGGGACCTGCGGAAGCAGTGGACTGAGTCTGGAGTAGAAACATCCAGAGCCACCGTGCACAGGCGTGTGCAGGAAATGGGCTACAGGTGCCGCATTCCCCAGGTCAAACCACTTTTGAACCAGAAACAGCGGCAGAAGCGCCTGACCTGGGCTACAGAGAAGCACCACTGGACTGTTGCTCAGTGGTCCAAAGTACTTTTTTCGGATGAAAGCAAATTTTGCATGTCATTCGGAAATCAAGGTGCCAGAGTCTGGAGGAAGACTGGGGAGAAGGAAATGCCAAAATGCCAGAAGTCCAGTGTGAAGCACCCACAGTCAGTGATGGTCTGGGGTGCCATGTCAGCTGCTGGTGTTGGTCCACTGTGTTTTATCAAGGGCAGGGTCAATGCAGCTAACTATCAGGAGATTTTGAAGCACTTCAATGCTTCCATCTGCTGAAAAGCTTTATGGAGATGAAGATTTCATTTTTCAGCACGACCTGGCACCTGCTCACAGTGCCAAAACCACTGGTAAATGGTTTACTGACCATGGTATTACTGTGCTCAATTGGCCTGCCAACTCTCCTCACCTGAACCCCATAGAGAACCTGTGGGATATTGTGAAGAGAAAGTTGAGAGACGCAAGACCCAACACTCTGGATGAGCTTAAGGCCGCTATCGAAGCATCCTGGGCCTCAATAACACCTCAGCAGTGCCACAGGCTGATTGCCTCCATGCCACGCCGCATTGAAGCAGTCATTCATGCAAAAGGATTCCTGACCAAGTATTGAGTGCATAACTGAACACGATTATTTGAATGTTGGCGTTTTTTGTATTAAAAACACTTTTCTTTCATTGGTGGGATGAAATATGCTAATTTTTTGGGACAGGCATTTTGGGTTTTCATGAGCTGTATGCCATAATCATCAGTATTAAAACAATTAAAGACCTGAAATATTTCAGTTGGTGTGCAATGAATCTGAAATATACGAAAGTTTCATTTTTATCATTACATTATGGAAAATAATGACCTTTATCAAAATATGCTAATTTTTTGAGAAGGACCTGTATAATTTGCCTCAGTGATTTCCTTCAAGCCAAATTAAAAGTAAAATGTTGATAATTATTTTGGTTTAACGTCTTTGTTGCAAGCTTTTTCTGTCCACACTGTAAGGTCTACAAATAAATAAAATCAGAAGGTACCAACCAGTTCAATTTTCAACAGAGTGACATCTATGAGAATAGTGAACTTCTGAACTGCAGCCAGTCCTTTCAGCAGAGCGATCACCCAGGTATCAACATGTTGGGCCAAAGGCCAAGACAACCAGTCAATTATCCTGTATGGACAGGACAAAACAACCTTATACAGTGGTGCTATAAAGTTTGTGAACGTGGTAGAATTTTCTATATTTCAGCATAAATGACCCAAAACATCATCAGATTTTCACACAAGTCCTAAAAGTAGATAAAGAGAACTCAGTTAAACAAATGAGACAAAAATATACTTGATCATTTATTTATTGAGGAAAATGATCCAATATTACATATTTGTAATGGTAAAAGTATGTGAACCTTTGCTTTCAGTATTAGGTGTGATCCCCCAATGTTCAGCAATGCCTGCAACTAATTCTCTGATATAATTCAGAATTCATTGTTCCATCAATGATGACAAGCCGTCCTGGTTCAAATGCAGCAAAACAGGCCCAAACCATGATACTACCACCACCATGTTTCACAGATGGGATAAGGTTCTTATACAGGAATGCAGAGTTTTCCTTTCTCCAAACAGAACACTTTTCATTTAAACTAATTTTTTTATTTTGGTCTCATCTGTCCACAAAACATTCTTCCAGAAGACGGTTGTCTTCTGGCTTGTCCACGTGATCTTTATAAAACTGCAGACGAGCAGCAATGTTCTTTCTGGAGAGCAGTGGTTTCTCCTTCAACCCTGCCATGAACCATTGTTGTTCAGTTCTCCTGATGGTGGACTCATGAACATCAACATTAATGTGAGAGAGATCGTCAGTTGTTAGAAGTTACCCTGGGGTCCTTTGTGACCTCGTCCACTATTCCACACCTTGCTGTTGAAGTGATCTTTGTTGGTCCACCACTCCTGGGGAGGGTAACAAAGGTCTTGAATTTCCTCCATTTGTACACAACCTGTCTGACTGTGGATTGGTGGAGTCCAAACTCTTTACAGAGGTTTCATGTTGTGAAGATCAGACTTTGATAGATCCTGTTCTTTAAATCAAACAGGGTGTCCACTCACACCTGATCATCATCCCTTTGGTTGTAAACACCTGACTCTAATTTCACCTTCACATTAACTGATAATCCTAGAGGTTCACAAACTTTTACCATCACAAATATATAATATTGGATCATTTTCCTCCTAAATAAATGATCAAGTATAATTTTTTGTCTTTTTTGTTTAACTGGGTTCTCTTTATATACTTGTAGGATTTGTGTGAAAATCTGATGATGTTTTAGGTCATATTTATGTAGAAATATAGAAAATTATAGCGTTCTAAATTTTTCAAGCACTACTGTATTAAGATCTATACATTGCATTATAGAAAAATACTGCAGAAGTTACCATAACTGCAACCTGAACCAAACATGTATCAAAGTTTATTAACTTATGAAGCATGAAGATTTAACAGTGTTAATTATAATTTGTGTTCTTTTCAAATAATGTTTTTTGGCTTTGGCTACAAGTTTTAGCTTGGAATGAGTGAGTATTAAGGGTTACCTGCAGAGTGCTTGAGTCATGCATCCATCTCGGACGTTCTGGTCTGTGGTGAGACTCTTGATGAGCATCACGATCATCTGGACAGGGATGTGCTGGACCAGACTGGCCAATGCAATGGATGGCTCAAAGGACGGGTCTAAAAAAAGTTAAATAACGTTAACTTAAATTTGTGTTAAAGTAGAATGTAGCCCCACCATAAATACTGTAAAGAAAAAAAAAGCTGTAATGTTTAAAGGCCTAGCATTCCTTGAAGGTGTGCATATCACCCACCACTTGTTGTGGCAAACTTTTAAACTAAAAATTATTGTGTGATAACAAATGACTGTTATTGCTATTTTAGTTAAACCTTGTGATGGTCTCATGTAATACTGCAAGATCATGCAAAATGTGTTAGCCCTCAGAGTATGTGGTGTGAATGACTTGCAGCTACTACCCTACTTTACTTCTTTTTTTATAAACGTGACTAAATGTGACTACACATGCACGTTAGACTAATTGGCTGTTCTAAATTGTCTCTAAGTGTTAGTGAAAGGTGAATGGTTGTTTATCTTGTTTGCCTCGTGCATTGTTGTACCAGCCACAGTCAGCCGAGCACATCTTCCCCCAGCTCTGATAGTTTGCTGTCTGCAGAGGACCACCTCATTGTGGGCACGGTCGTCATAGCAAGACCCCATGAGTCTCAGCTCAGCAATAACTGCACCTCGTCATTTGTCCAGAGCACTGGTACCATCTGTTGCGTTGATATTTTTCTAAATAAACTAGGAGTTCTCTCTTTCACACAACTGGTCAAAAGCAAGCAGCTGAAAGAAATGGTGGTAAGGAGCAGTCGCTGGAAGTATGACTCATCTGTGACGTGAAGCCCCTGGGCCAGCGATTTAATCAATGACCAGCAGTCTGCTGACATCAAATCTGCAGCAGCCCGGCCTGAATCGAACTCCAGGTCCCTGGGGTTTCCAGAAATTGAGCTGGTAAATGGTAAATGGACTGTACTTATAGAGCACCTTTCTATCTCATTTCAAGATACTCAAAGCGCTTTACACCACAATCTGTGTTCTCATTTACCCATTCATACAGCACTCTACTAGATCTCTACAAAGCTAATTGAACAAATCATTCTAAAGAGACTAATCAGAGCTTTATCACATTCAAACACTGATGGGACACACATCGGAGGCTATGAGGGGTTCAGTGTCTTGCCCAGGGACACTTCAGCATGTGACTGCTGGCGGATTCGAACCCCCAACTCTCGCATTGGAGGACGACTGCTTTAACCAGAATAATTACTGTGAAAAATCACATCATGTTGCTGCTGATCTATTTCAATGTTGCTGCTGATCTGTTTCAATGTTGATGTGTTCATTCGTGCTCATCTGCTCACACAGACTCATGCTGATGTTCGACGTAATGTTTTTATGCCATTAGTGCTTAGTGTATTTTTAGTTTATGTTTTTCTTAGATCATATCTTAGATGTTATCATTGTTTTTCTTTTACATTTTATTGTTAGATGTAACTGGTACCATGTGTACATAATTTCGTCCCACCACATGTACCATATGTGGTGCGAATGACAATAAAGAATCTCTTGACAAATAAACTGGTATTGAACACCAGAATATTTGAACTAAAATCTACCTACAACTTTTTTGATCAATGGATGGCAGTATAAGACTGTTTGAACCGAAGGATGAATAGTGAGGGAGCGATCAGTGCATCTCTGAAAAATGGGAGGGAGGCCCCTTGACGTGACATGGACTGTCTCTCCTTCTTTTTTCCAGTTCTCAAAATGGCGGACGCTCTGTGTGGTTTAAGCTCTTTAGCATAGCATTTTTCACATAAAGCTTTTAATTTAAAAAATCAGTAAACAAGTTCTCAGCTTCTTTTTGCAGAGAAAAACATCTTTTTAGAAGAAGGCATGGGTTTTAACTGTGAATTTTGGAGCTTCAACAAGACGGAGGATTTTTCCTGAGGTCGGCCTGTTAGCTTAGCTCGTAGCTTAGCTTCTCAGCTTAGCTGCTTTAACGATCCAAAAACGCATTGAACGGCTAAAAGAGATTTTCAAGAGAAAGCGAGGGATCAGTGAAGAGCACCGAGTTGAGCCTTTTGTCATCCAGTGTCTTCAGTAGAAAGAGAGAGACACGAAGAAACGATAAAGCCGATAAATGAAAATGAGGTTGATAATTTTCATTTAACATGCGATTAATTGATTTATTGTTCATCGTGACAGGCCTACTTATATTCATCCATCCATCCATCCATAATCTTTACCCGCTTATTCCATTTTGGGTCACGGAGGTCGCTGGTGCCCATGTCCAGCAATCACTGTGCGAGGGGCGGGATACACCCTGGACGGGTCGCAAGTCCATCACAGGGCCACAGAGAGACAAACGAGACAAACAACCATTCACTCTCACTCACACCTAGGGACAATTTTAGAGTTACCAATCAGGCTAACATGCATGTTTTTGGTCTGTGGGAAGAAACCGGAGCACCCGGAGAAAACCCACGCATGCACGGAGAGAACATGCAAACTCCACCCAGAAAGGCCCCTGGACCGGGGTTTGAACCAAGGACCTGCTCGCTGAGAGGCAGCAGCTCTACCAGTTGCGCCACCGTGCTGCCCTACTCATATTCATATAAACCTAAAATTAAAACAACTTCCAGTGACAAACCTCAAACATGCATCTAAACAACATTTTTTTGTACACATCTGACATCACACTGGGTCAGTAAGTTTCAGACATCTAAAAATTTCACAGCAGAAACACAAAGGCATCATTTAACCAATAAAAGGATATTGTGTGATTAAAAGGAATATCACCTGTGGAAGAGATGATAGTGAAAACTTCCTGCAGTGAAGGCAACAGAGTGGTTGGGTCAGCCTTCCAGATGTTCTGCAGCAGCGTGCTAACCTTGGTTACCTGCTCCACATACTCTTTCAGTTCTCTCTCTTGGCTGGCGAAACACTGAAAGCAGCTGATAGTCCGAACGAGCTGCTGACAGAACAAAACGCCCGACTTGTCCCTCGGGATGCACTGCATGAAGTCTGACAGCAGAGTGCACAGATGGGCACAGAAAGCAGGCTGAGGGCGTTCACACACCATCCTTAAAACCTCCACTTGGATCACACTGAAGATTTCCAGCACAGAGGGGCAGCTGATGAGCAGCCGCAGGCAGCAGTGAATGTAGTCTATTATAGCCGGGTCTCTGTGGTCCAGCTGCCCATGGCCCTGCTGGAGCAAACTGAGAGCAAATTCTTTATTAAAGAAATGCTCAAACTCTGGCCGGTGGTAGCGGGCATAGGCATCAAGAACCTGGAGGCCAATCTGCTTCTGGAAAGCATCTTCACCAAGCAGGATGAGACGGGTGGTGAGTGTGAACAAGGCTTGACACTGCTCCTCTGTCACCTCCTTCTCTGCTGCCTCCATGACCTTCTTCACGATGGCTCTTTTTACTGGCACAGAGTGATCGGAACTGACCAGGCCCTCCAAAATCTTGTCCATGATGTTGGTCTGTAAAAATCAGTAAAGAAAATCATTAGTTGCTAAAAGTCACACCACTTCTGTTGTGAAGGGCTCCAATTAAAAAACAGGCTGCATATGTTAGTTTTGAAGTTATTCCTCAGGTTAAACTCGACATAAAATGTTTTGACAAATTATGACGTGTTTTTTTTAATTTACATTTTAACTTGAACATATTTTCAAATAGAAAAAAAAACAAAAGAGTCTGGAAATTTGACAAATTCATTTTCAGGATCTAAATGTTTTACAAATGTGTCGATGTTTGCTCTTTCAAAAACTTCTGTTAGAACATTGTTATCAGTGAGCAACGTCTTTACTCACAGCTCAAACAAGTTCAATCTGTTTAGAAAAATAAAAGCCTAATGACACAAGAAGCCTCTGTCAACTCTCTTTTACAATGAGGAAATAAGTATTTGAACACTGCGACTTTGCAAGTTCTCTCACTTAGAAATCATGGAGGGGTCTGAAATTTTCATCTTAGGTGCATGTCCACTGTGAGAGACATGATCTAAAAAATATATATATAATGAAATCACAATGTATGATTTTTAAAAATAATTTATTTGTGTGTTACTGCTGCAAACAAGTATTTGAACACCTGCCAATCAGCAACAATTCTAGCCCTCAAAGACCTGTTAGTCCTCCTCTAAAAAGTTCACCTCCACTCCACTGATTATTCTAAATTAGAAGCACCTGTTTGAGGTCGTTAGCTGCATAAAGACACCGGTCCACCCCACACAATCAGTACGACTCCAACTACTAACATGGCTAAGACCGAAGAGCTGTCCAAAGACACCAGAGACAAAATTGTAGACCTCCACAAGGCTGGAAAGAGCTACAGGGCAATTGCCAAGCAGCTTGGTGAAAAAAGATCAACTGTTGGAAAAAAAAAAAAAACGTAGGAAAAAAATAAAATAAAAATTATATGTATATATACATATATATATACATATATATATAGATATATGTATATATACATATATATATAG
>NC_056513.1:30316297-30355558 GCF_014905685.2 Nematolebias whitei | reverse complement strand
GTCTCTCGGATGAGAGACGAAACGTTTCTACATTTTTTTGTTGTTTTGCTTTGTTTTGTTTTTTTGAATGTCCAGAGGACCAGATTTAACTTTTTTAGATTTTTCTACCTGGATTATTGAGCATGCATCAGGATACATTGAATGTTCCCTTCGCGCATGCGCTGTTCGAGTAATAATACTCATAACATAGTTAACCTTTCTGAGTTTCTTGCCATAATTTTTTCGCCCTATATTTTGGACATAGCTGGGTAAGGAGCATGGACGGCTCTCACTGCTGTACAGTCTGTGGAGTCATGCTCCAGACATGACGGTCACAACCTATGTCCTGCCTGCCTTGGACATGACCATCTGGTGGAGGCACTGTCAGAAAACCCCTGCATGAATTGCAGCTTCATGTCGCGTGCTGTGAGGGTGGCCCGGCTGGCCCAGTTTCGCCCCAAAACTCGGCGATGACCTCCCGCCTTCTGGGCAGGAGGCTCCACCTAGGCGCTCGAAGCGCCGGACTGAGGCCACAGTCTCTGTGGCCCCTCCTGGGAAGAAGCGAGCCAGGTCTGATAGGGGCCTCTCCACAAGGGTGGAGCAGCTCTCCGCTGAGTTAGCAGACATCAAGTCCCTTTTTCAGGTACGCCAACTGGGAACTGAACCAGTGGCAGCAACCGGACTCTCCTCCCCACCCATGCCTGAACTGACTGCGGAGGAAGATGTGCTATCCTTGGCTGTCTCTGCCTCTCACTTTTTAGGTGAGGAGGACAGGCATTCATCTCAAGTCTCAGAGACAGCTTCACTTTCTTCTTCTTGGAGCGCAGTTAGTGGGTGGGGATACGGCTTGATGCAGGACATCATGCGTATGTCCCTGAGACAACTGCAGCTGGACGTTCCGCAACCAGAGGCGTCCACCCCTGGAGGTGCCTTCTTCAGGCACGGACTGACCCCTCCTTCCTTTTCTGTCCCTCCATCAGAGGAGTTCCTGAGGGAGTTGCATGGTTGCTGGTGGGACCCCAAAGCCTTTGCGCGCCTCTCTGCAGATGGCCAAGTGTTGGCGGCCATGCATGAGCCGGCTACAGCAGGCTTGGATCGCATGCCAGCGATAGAACCTGCTGTTGCCTCTCTCATGGTGTCACCAGAGGAAGCTCTGAGCAGTCATGTTCGGTGCCCACGAGCTCAGTGTCGTGTCACGGATGAATTCCTCTGCAGAGCCTATGTTGCCGGAGCGTGTGCTGGTCGCTTAGGTATTTCCTTGGCACACCTCATGCTTGCCCTCTCCACGTCCCTTCAGGGGACTAGTGGTGCGACAGCAGCAATGGGCTTTAGCGATGCAGCGCTTTAGGCCTTTGCACTAATGACGAGGGAGCTTGGGCGCGTGATGTCCTCCTTGGTCCAGGCTCGCCGACAAGTCTGATTGGTGCAGTCAGCATTGACTGAGCCATGCCGTAGAACCCTCCGTAATGTCCCAGTGGTGTCGGAGGAGTTGTTCGGTTCGGCTGTCTTGGAAGCGCTGGAACGGACTGTCCAGGCACGACAGAGAAGGCAGCAATTTTCAAGCCTTAGCAGGGCAATGCCCCCTCCACCTCCTCGGCATCCAAGGCACCCGTTGGCTGACTCCAGCATGCAGCCGCCGCCTGGGGGTCATAACAGGCCGGGTGGTCCTTACCCTCATGCGGTTCAGCAAAGGCCCAGCAGGAGCTTTCGTGGGTCGGTCTACCGACCAGCTGGGCAGGCTCGGACCAGGGACTCTGGCTGCCCCCCCCCACGGCGAGAGATGGTGATGCGATCAGGCCGATCGTTTATTTCAGGAATAAAAAGGAAGGAGGGGTCAGTCCGTGCCTTATTATATATTTCTCCCACCAGCAGCTCAGCTACTGGACTGCTCACGCTGTGGACCCGTGGGTGGTTGCCACTCTGACCCATAGTTACTGGCTACAGTTCAGACGGCGGCCTCATATCTCACGCCAGGTCAAGATGACTGTAATCGCCGACCCGGTGAAAGCTCGAGCATTAGACCAGGAACTTTCCGCCATCCTGGCCAAGGCGCAATAGAGGCAGTGGACCCTCTGCAACAACCCAGGGGCTATTACTCGACTTACTTCCTCGTGCAAAAGAGGACGGGCGGGTTTCGTCCCATTTTAGACCTGAGGGGACTCAACCAGTACTTAAGGGAGCTGCCCTTCCACATGTTCACGACAGCAGAAGTCCTTCAAGCTGTCATGAGGGAATAATGGTTCACGTCTGTAGACCTGAAGAATTCATATTTTCATGTGCCTATTGCGGCAGAACATCGCCGCTTTCTCAGGTTTGCCTATCGGTGTCACCACTGGCAGTTCCGGGTACTCCCATTTGGGCTCTCTCTCTCCCCGAGGGTGTTCACTCGGTGCGTGAAGACAGCCCTCTCTCCTCTGTAGCCCTGGGAGTGAAGATTCTGTCGTACTTAGACGTTTGGCTTCTCTGCGCCCCGGCTCAGGCCTTCAGGCCTATGCCTTTCACGACACAAACCGCCTGCTCGCTCATATGGCCCAGTTGGGCCTCAATGTCAACCTGGAGAAGAGCTGCCTGATCCCTTCCCAGTCGACCACCTTTCTTGGGGTGGTTCTGGATTCATCTTCCATGAGAGCTCGCCCATCCGCTCAAAGGTTGGCCGGCATACTCCAGCTGGTCAGTCGGTTCAGGTTTGGCAGGCAGCTCCCCTATGTTTCCTTCCTGCAACTACTCGGCAAGCTGACATCAGTCACTCGGGTGGTGCCCTTAGGCCTGCTGTCACTTCGCCCCTTGCAGAGGTGGCTCAACAGCTTTCGCCTGGATGCCAGGCTGCACAGGCGTCGCAAGCTTGCAGTGACGTGGTCATGTCTTCATGCCTCGATTCCATGTAGGGACGAAGATTATTTGTCCAGGGGTGTCCCCATGGGAGTGTGTCGCAGGGAAGTGGTCACAACAGATGCCAGCTCCATGGGATGGGGGGCTGTGTGGCAACGCAGAGCAGTTCAGGGCCGCTGGGGTCAAAGGGACCACTCCAAGCATATAAATGTGCTGGAGCTACGTGCAGTGCACTTGGCACTCAGGCACTTCCTGCCTCACCTGGAAGGGAGGCATGTTCTTGTTTGGTCAGACAACACCTCTGTTGTCTACCACATCAACCATCAGGGGGGCACCAGGTCAGCACAACTTCTGAGAGTGTCCAGAGAGCTCCTGGAATGGGCCTCTCCTCGCCTGTCCACCCTGCGGGCAGCGTACTTACCAGGGCGACACAATCAGGTCGCAGATTTTCTCTCCTGCCAAGGGTCCCCTCCAGGAGAGTGGTCCCTCCACAGAGACATAGTGCTGATGATTTGGGACCATTTTGGTCAGGCAGAGATAGACCTGTTTGTGACGGAAGAATCGACTCGATGTCCCCTATGTTACTCTCTTACGGGGGCGTCGGGTGCGCTGGGCCAGGACGAATTGTCTCATCCTTGAACAAGGGTCCTTCTATATGCCTTTCCATCCCTTTCTCTAATTTGGCCAACCCTTCAGAGAGTCCTCGAGGAGGGCCACAGGATGCTGCTGGTGGCTCCGTATTGGCCAGCGCGACCATGGTTCCCACTGCTACGAAGTCTATGCCAGGGCGTTCCATGGTGTCTTCTGACCAGGAGGGACTTGCTGTCTCAGTTGGGGGGACTGATATGGCACCCCAATCCTCAACGTCTTCGGCTGTGGGTGTGGCCACTGCAAGGCTAAGACAGCAGCTGACTTGAGTTTCGAGCCCCGTCTGATGCACCATCCTGGGTGCCAGGGCACCCTCTACTCGTCAGCAGTACGAAAACAGGTGGCATCTGTTTTCCCAATGGTGTTCTGATCACAATGAGGATCCAGTCTCCTGTACAGTACCCACCATTCTGGAGTTTCTCCAGTCTCTACTTGGTAAGGACCGCTCCCCTTTGACGCTTAAAGTTTATGTAGCGGCAATATCATATAATCACGCTGGCATTGATGGCTGTACGGTAGGGAGCCATAATCTAGTCTCTCTTTTTCTACATGGTGCCCGTAGGTCACACCCGCTGACAGCTCCACGAGCACCAGGTTGGGACCTGCCCTTGGTTCTCGAAGCTCTGTGCCGCCCTCCTTTCGAGCCTCTGATGAAGGTGGACCTCAAGTGGCTTTCATGCAAGACAGCTTTTTTGTTGGCTATTGCCTCAGCAAAGAGGGTCAGTGAGCTACATGCTCTCTCAGTCAGCCTCATGTCTCAGGTGGGGCCCTGGGGGCTCTTGTGTTACCTTGTGGCCAAACACTGCATTTGTACCAAAGGTGTTATCTCACTCTCACTGTAACCAACCATTGAGGCTGGCACGTTTTCAGCCTATGGTGAGGGGTCTGGATTATTGTGCCCGGTGAGGGCACTGGAGGCATACGTTGCAGCTACTGCCGTGATAAGACATTCAGACCAGCTGTTTGTGTGTTATGGAGGCCCTAGGTTAGGCTGTCCTTTTTCCAAACAGCGCCTCTCCCACTGGATCGTGGACGTCATCTGCCACACCTATGCTGCAGGGCCCGGCCCCCTGCCGGTCGGCTTGAAGGCTCACTCCACCAGGAGCGTCTCCGCTTCCTGGGCTGCCCTGAGACGGGTTTTGCTGGAAGCGATATGTGTTGCTGCATCATGGGCTTCCCCAAGCACGTTCACCAGATTTTATAGAGTTAACGAGGCCACCGCCTCATCCCCTGGGCTAGGTTCTTCTACAAGGGTCCTCTGGGCCTCCTCAGTGAGGTGGGTGTTTAGGATTCCTTGTGACATCGTTGGTATTAGTCATTCAGTGCTTTCAGCACCGCCCTCTGGCAGTCAGGAGGGATGAAATAGAACGAAAATTACGTATGTAACTATGGTTCTATGAATCCCGGATGACCGTCAGAGCTTCTCTGTCACTCAGAATCCTTGCGTTCCGCGAGAAGATTCTGTAGGAGCAGAGCTGCGGATGATGTCGGGCTATGTAGCCTCTGATTGGTCATCCGTGTCACACCTGTGGCTCCGTTGGTATTATTACTCGAACAGCGCAAGCGCGAAGGGAACATTCAGTGCTTTCAGCACCGCCCTCTGGTGGTCATCCGGGATTCATATAACCGTAGTTACATACGCAACTTTCGTTTCCTCTACTGTCTAGAATAGCTAAACGGTACCTATGCATCCCTGGCACCAGCGCAGCTGCAGAACGAGTGTTCTCTACAGCGGGGGACATTGTGACAGCACAGCACCTTACTTCTGACCATGTTGATCAGCTTCTTTTTCTGCAAAATAATCTAGGCATTACTGATTAAAAAAAGTTCAAAATTATATAATTTAGATGGTTTATAAATTAAGAAGTGTTTTTGTACAGACTTGCAGTTTTTGAAAATTGTTAAAGATTTCCCAAATATGAATGCATTACGGTTAAGACTGTGAGGTCTGTATATTTAATATTTAAGGTTAAGTTTTTAAATATAGCAAATGTTAGTGCAATATGATTAAAAAACTGTGAAGTCCGTATTTTATTTTGAGTTAAAAGTTAATGTACTATGGTAGGCTTAAGTCTTTGTTTACTTTTGTATTTATATATTTTCAATTATTTGTTCACAGCTAAGCTAACCTAATAATAAGTTACAGAATTTTATGCAGTCTTATTTTTGGTACAAATATAAAATGAGATAACATATTTGATACAGTAAAGAACCTAAAAGCATTGTTTTAAATAAATGTTCCATTTGTTTACATTGCTGTTTCATCTTTTTATTTTGTCAATCACATAGCTTAAACAAAATGTATGACCATTTCAATAGAAAAATATTTCCTGAATCGAAAATAATTTCTGAATCAAATCGAAAGACAGATTGCACCCCGCTATTATACACATATACACATAATATATATTTAAAAATAGCTATATGTTCTGAAAACGTATTTAAATTAAACTGAACTACTGGTAATTTACACAAATTGATATTACACTGGAAGTCAACAACCAGCTGTTTTTTGTTGGTGCAAAGAAGATACATAGAAGCTAATGCTAATGCTAGTTCGGTTTAACGCATTCTTCCATACATTTTTATGACAAAGCACTTACAAAATATAAAACTAAAACTTTTGGGAAAGTATGCCATCTTTATAATGTCTGTAATTTTCGCTACGACAAAAATAATAGTATTATAGGTCACGAAAGACAAAGCAACCAAACAGGCCAAACGTCTGCCTAGAAAAGTCGGGTAACTCTGACTTAGCATAA
The DNA here is from genome assembly GCF_014905685.2 of Nematolebias whitei. Classification (NCBI taxonomy): domain Eukaryota; kingdom Metazoa; phylum Chordata; class Actinopteri; order Cyprinodontiformes; family Rivulidae; genus Nematolebias; species Nematolebias whitei. The sequence continues at coordinate 30,349,340 of NC_056513.1, read as the reverse complement.
TAAACACAATAACGAATGGGTGCAACTCAGAAGCAAACAAACCTGGACTTACCTAAATATAACATGTCAACAAAATTCAACCAGAATATCATCCGCTATCAGTCCAATTTAAGCGTTTTCTCACACATAAATCCGTGTTTTGTTTTGTTTTTTTATTCGCTGAAAATCAGCTGATTAACCTTTCTCTAACGTCATTCCGACGGATGATACGTCGTCAGGACCCCGAAGCTGTTTTACTGAAGCCTGACCAAAAATAAAATAAATAAAATAAAAAACACCACTTGTTGTCCAGATGTCTGTCGAATTTCTTTTCCATCTACGAAAGCTTTTCGTCCCACAATGTAGTCTATTGAAAAGCTTAATTTTAACAATAAAGAACTTCTAAGAAGAAAAGCTCTTTTTCAGAAATTTAATTTTATCCCATAAGCAGATCCCTTTGTTGTTTATTGTTCTTTTTCTCTTTGTATTGTATTTCTTTGTTTATTGTTTCAGACCCTCTGCTATTTAAACTTGAATTTATTTTTGTTGAGATAGTTGCTTTTATATTTAGTTAAGAACTGTGAGGTCTAGTTTGATAGGGTCTGTGATAGTTATGTATCTTTTTTTAATTGTGTTTTGATGCTTCTTTTGATTGGAAGATTTTTGTAATATTGTCTGGTTGAAATAAAGTATATTAAAAAAAACACCACTTGTTCAATACAAAACTGTGCGTGACTATTATTAGTTAATTAGATTTCAAATATTGACAAAGTATATAGTGTTTATATTGTCATGTTACGTATGTCTCCTGCTTCGCTTTTTAAAGATTTTTGCTATCTTTGCCAATAATTAAAATAACTATTAATTGAGGTTTCTTTGCTTTTCATTAATATTCAGTCATTTTCGGTTTAAACCGCTTTTTAAATATAGGAAATCAAAACATGATCACGATGAAAGATCGATTTATAATAAAACAAACAAAACTACCAAGCAACTGTGATGTGTGAGCACAAATACAGTGCAAGAAATATTAATCAATTTGAGTAAACTGTAAACCTATTTTTCTTAATAATGAATAATAAGAAATAAGAAAAAGTAAATTAAAGTTAATAAGAAAACAAAAAGAATAGGCTTTAAAACAAAGGATCTATAAAATAATCTAACTATAAGAATTTTTTTACAATACGGTTTATTTTTGGAATATATAAACAACTGATATAATTTCTCAACTAGAGAAATTGCATTTCCTGCGAAAATGCAGAGCAAATGCTTATTACAGAAAAACTTGCTAAAAACAGCTACAATTTGCTAAATAAACATGCTGAAATCATGTAGCTTAAATGGAAGTACAAGCCTAAATTAGCAGAAGCAGAAAAAAACACTTATTTGCTGAATTAGGTGTAAATGAGCACAAACGAGCACCAAAAAAAATTAGCTAAACAAAAAAAGCTGAAAAAAATGTCTGAAAAGTAGCTGAAAATGCATAAAAAGAAGCTTAAACTACCAGAAGGAAGCGGAAAGAGCTGAAATGAGCTACAAAATGTGTCTGAAAATGCAAAAATTGGCATAAAAACTTAGTAGCTGAAATATCAGAAAAAGCTGAAAGTAGAAGAAAAAGCTGAAACTAGCATAATTAAGTTAAAAGGAGCATAACAAGATTAAATTAGAATAGAGATATTAATTGGGCTGAAAGTAGCAAACATTACTGCAAAAAACTTGAATTTATCTTAAAAGTCAATTAGCTAGAAAACACTAAAAAGTTAGCTGAATAGGTAAAACAAGCTTAAATTAGAGTCAGAGATTCTTTATTGTCGTTCACACCACATGTGGTACATGACAACATTATGTACACAGGGTCCCAGTTACACCCAACAATAAAAATGTAAAAGAAAAACAATGATAACATCTAAGATATGAACTAAGAAAAACATCAACTAAAATACACTAAGCACTAATGGCATAAAAACATTACGTCGAACAGCAGCACGAACATGAGCATGAGTCTGTGTGAGCAGATGAGCACGCGTGAACATGAACACATCAACATGGAACAGATCAGCAGCAATATGATGTAATTTTTCACAGTGATTATTCTGGTTAGAGATTCATGAGTCTAACAGCCTCATGGTAGAAGCTGTTCCTCAGTCTAGTGGTTCTACACTTAATGCTCCCCAACCTCCTTCCTGAGGGAAGCGGGACAAAAAGTGTGTGTGCTGGGTGAGTGGGGTCCTTCATGATGCAGGTGGCTCTCTTCCTGCATCTAGAGGTGTAGATGTCTGTGATGGTGGGGAGGCTGACTCCAACAGACTTCTGTGCAGCCTTCACCACTCTCTGCAAAGCTTTTCTTTCTGCAGCTGTGCAGCCTCCATTCCGCAAGTTGATGCTGGAGCACAGGATGCTCTCCACTGCACACCTGTAGAAGGAGGTGAGGACCGAGCTTCCCAGACCAGCTCGTCTCAGCCGCCTGAGAAAGTAGTCTCTGATTAGCTTTCTTGATCAGGATGGAAGTGTTGCTGCCCCAGCTGATGTTGTCATTCATTTATACACCCAAGTTCTTGTAGCTTGTGATCACTTCCACCGCAGATCCTCTTATGTTCAGGGGGGTGTAGGTGTGTTTGTTCCTTCTGAAGTCCACAATCATCTCATTTGTATTCTTCACATTGATGTGAAGGTTATTCTCTTTGCACCAGCTCTCCAGGTGTTCCACCTTTTGCCTGTAGCTGGTCTCATCATTGTTTGTGATGTATCCCACCACCGCTGTATCATCTGCAAACTTTACAATGTGACAGCCTGGATGAATAGCTGCACAATCATACGTGAGCAGAGTTAACAGGAAGGGGCTCAACACACATCCCTGAGGAGAGCCAGTGATGAGGGTTATGGTGGAGGAGAAGTTGTGGATCCTCACTAGCATAACATTAGCAGAAAAAAGCAGAAATAACACGTTTGCCTAATTAGGCTGAAAGAAGCAGAAATTAGTATAAAAAAGTGGAAATTATCTGAAGCTGAAATTAGCAAATAAATAAATAAAAATAAAACCAGCTGAAAAGTAGCTAAAAAGCAGAAAGCTTAAATTACTAGAAAGAAGTGGAGAGAGCACATTCTTGCTGAATTAGGAAGACAAAAAATGAAATGAGTGCAAAAAATGTGGAATTAGATGAAAAATCCAAAATTAGCATAAAAACAGCTATAGCTGAAATAGCAGAACAAACTCAAACTTGCAGAAATAAGCTGCAGCCTAACGAGCTGAAATGATCAGAAACAAGTAAGAAGCACAAAAATGTTGTAGTTAGAAATATCCTGAAAGGAGCACAAAACAGCTGAAAGTAGCTGAAAAAAAAGTTCATGCTCAATAATTCATGTATAAAATCCAACATTTTTCAGTCAGGTCATCTGGACAGTTTCTTGTCTTTTTTTTTTTGTGCTGAAACATTTCGCCTTCGATCCAGAAGGCTTCATCAGTCAAGGAAATACACAACAAAACTGATTCTTCCCCCAACAGCTTACTCCAAAGTGGAACAAACCAGTTCTGCTTGTGATAAAATGGTCTCTTTGGTACGCCCCCTCCTCCATTGCCGGCCCTCTTCCTTGTTGACAGTCTTGTCAAACTGGTTGAAAACAACAAAGTCCATGCTCAATAATCCAGGTATAAAATCCAACATTAAAAATAACAAAAAAACAAACAAACTGCAGTTTGACTTTTTATAACTGTTTATTGTTGTTGCTGTTGTCCATTGTTGTCATCTTTCTTTGTTGAAATCATGTCTCTCTTGTAAATGAGTCCTCGAGGCTCAATGGGATTACCTGTCTAAATAAAGGTTGAATGAAAAGGTCATCTTGACAGTTTTTTTTTTGTGCTGAAACATTTCGCCTTTGATCCGGAAGGCTTCATCAGTCAAGGAAACACACAACAAATCTGTTTTTTCCTCCAACAGCTTACTCTAAGGAGTAAGCCTTCCGGATCGAAGTTGAAACGTTTCAGCACAAACAAACAAAAAAAAAAGAAACTGTCCAGATAACCTGACTGAAAAATGTTGGGTAGCTGAAAAATGTATAAATTTGCACAAGGAAGCTGAAAGAAGCTGGACCAGAACAAAATGTGTGATCAGTAAAATGTTTTAAACAGATTTAAAGATCTGAGGATGTAAAATGAGCTCAATTCTTTTCTTATGAGAAAAAAGTGACAGTTAAAGATTTCAAAAAGCTAAAGTTGCACCAATACCAAAAGTCATAGCACCCTTCTCCTGAAAGTTTTGATATCCATATGATACTGTATATGGCTCCTAACTCAGGAGCCAGGCAGAAGGAGAAATCCCACACAAGACAGGCTCAAGAGCAATGTGGATATCCTAACTGGGCCTTCCTGAAAGCAGAGAAGAAACCCCAACAGGACTCCAGTCAGCCATCAGGTGAAAAGGAGGAACCCAGACCCAGACCAGTGGTCATTCCATATGTTGAGGGAGTATCAGAGAAACTGAGACGTTTATTTTCTAAACACAACGTCCCAGTGGCTTTTAAACCCCAAAATACATTACGGCAAAGATTGGTTCATCCCAAAGATCCAGTCCCCTGGCACAAACAGAGTAATGTTGTGTATGCTGTTCAGTGTCAGGAAGGTGATCAGTCTTACATCGGGGAAACTAAACAGCCACTGGCCAAAAGGATGGCCCAGCACAGAAGATCAACATCATCAGGCCAGGACTCTGCGGTCTACACTCATCTCCAGGCCAGCGGTCACTCTTTCAGGGATGAAGATGTTCATATCCTGGACAGAGAGGAACGATGGTTTGAGAGAGGAACGGGGCGGAGGCTGTTATCACTCAGCCTCCTGTGAATAGTAAGCAGCCATCAAGGTGCTGCTAGGCTGATGGTCCTCCTTGATCATGTGAACAGCTAGTTTTGAATGTTAACAACAAACAGGTTGATGACCCACTATGAGATGTTATTTATAATGCACCCTAAGACTGAGGTTAGTACAGCTCCTCAGACTGAAGAAGTATTTGGAATTAAAGACAAAACATGTCTATATTTTTTAAATTTTTTGAATCCATTAGAGGACCTGAAATCAAGCGGCTGAAATGTTTTCTCCGCAGGGTGTCTGGGCTCTCCCTTAATCCAGTGGTAAGAGGGGCCCCTAAAACATTTTTTGTTTAATCTTTATTTATACAAAACCAGTACAACAAAATCCTGCAACAGCAAACATGGCTCACCACTTAAGGCAGGCATGACAAAATAGAAATACAAGCAAATAATAATGTGAAAATATGTTTTGGGCAGTTGACAATAAAAATTTGTTACAGTGTTTTAGTCTTTAAGGCTTTTGCCTTGGTGCAATACTTTAAAGTGGACAAATAAGACGAAATAAAAGTAAAAAAAAAACCCTGTAAATCTGGGTTTTAGCATGGAAAATTTACAGCTGTTGATGTGAAATTTGGCTAGTTTACAAGAAAAACTTTCTTGCTTGAAATATTCAAACAGAAGAAACCAAACAGTATAGTTTTAGCGTCAAATAAGTCTGTTTCTAACTTTCTGTTCACAAACAAGAAAATGTATTTCCAGAACAACTTAGTGTAAGGACAGTCCTAGAAACGATGGGTGATGTTTTCCTCAGATGCGTGGCAGAGTTAACACATTGGGTCTATATTTGGACAGTACTTAGGGATTATACTATTGACAGGACAGCATTGATGCAGAATCTTTAGGGACACTTCTCGTATCTTATTAATTATGAAGTATTTTCTAGGCAACAACCAAACATTTTTCCAACAAATATCACTAAATACATTATCCCAGAAAAATACAGAAGCAGATTTACTGATAGTCTCTAATTACCAATTTTCTAATACATTTGTATTTGTATTTTGACTTAAAAATGGGTCAGAGTTGCCAATTAATAATTCTTCAGTCAAATAGTCAGTATTATTTCAAATTCTCTTGGCAGTACTGGAAAATTATAAGTAAGAAATTCACTGTAAGTGTTGCCTTCTTTGTTGAATAATTGATGTACATGAACAATGCCTCTGTCAAACCATTTTTTAAGAAAAATAGATTAAAACCTCGTTTTCACAGTTTTTATTCTGAATGACGTCCCACACTAACCCGGATGACAAAATCTCCAACGGTCCGTGAACGCTGCGCAGCCAAGTCTCGCGATAGAGCGCCGTAGCGCGGGTGAGCGACAAAAAAAACCTTTGCTAACCTGAACGTGCTTGTCGGCCGACCGGTACGTCTTTCATTCTAAGCAGACTCGATTCAATTTTTTGCTGTTAAGTTCTAATAATCCATCACAACTTTTAAACGGGAACACGTCGGGCACCTTACAACGAACAGCATATCCAAAATAGAAGAAATCGAACAACAATGTCCGAAAGCGAAAACTGCGTGGAACAGCGGGAAGAGCCAACTGAACTAGAGGAAGCCGCCGGGGCAGCGGAGGTAAGACGGTTTTAAACGGGCATTGTCCGCTCTCCTTAATCAAGAATATGTCTGTTCAACAAGCCGCATACGTTTACAATTGTCAAAGCTACCGTTCTCCACCTTCGGTTAGGATATGTTGATTTTGGCTGTATAAAACACACTTTTTACTGATAAATTTGGCTCGAACTTGTTAGCTAGCGGCGGCGCTATCATTAGCTAAGAGCAGCAGCAGCTCGGTGCCTGGCTTTGACTAAAGCTAACGAGACGATGGATAAAGAACTGCAGTCCGCCGACCATTACTGCTGCTACTACCCACACTTGCCTCTTTGTCCAATCCTAAAGCAGATGGGGTCGTCGCTTTGTTGTAATTATGTTCAGTTTTCAGTGTGAGAGAGAACCCCCTCACGTCCCGTCCGCCTCTTTGTTTTTAAGATCAGCAGGTCAGCGATGGTTGTGTGAGCGCCGCGATTTCATCTGCGAGCTATGTTCAACTTTGACTTCAGTTTCACAGCAACGATCGAAGTCATAAAAAAAAAGCTTTACTGTGAGCATCAGTTCTAGTCTACGCATACTTATGCAAAACACACAAGAAAAACACTCTTACAACCTACAATGAGCTCTGGAAAAGTTCAGAGCATCTCAGTTTTCTTTGCTTTCTTTCCAGGAGGGAGTCAGACGTCTTAAAATCAGCTGCATTTCAGAGCCTTTCTGAATACCTTTATATTTTTAGAGATTTTTAAATATTTTAAAATCCTTGTCCCTTTCCAGGTTTGGCTTTTTTGCCTTTGTGATGTGAAAACAACCCATATTTACCAAAAGTCCACATAGATCAGGGGTGTTACTCACAACAGGGAGCCAAAATTCAAACCCTTTTCAAACTAAGGGCCAAATTCAGAATCTACATGAACTCAAGTTAGATACCCAGCATCTTTTCTTAGTTGCAGGTTCCTCAACAAGAGTTTGATTTGTCTCATTTGACGTTCTCTGTTGCACTTTTCACATCATAATCTAAGATTACTGAAAAAATTAAAGTGATAAAAGTATTTTACATTTAAAATAACATCTTGGGGGGCCAGATAAGATGTCAACGAGGGCCACCTTTGGGCCCCCAGGCCTCGAGTTTGACACATATTAGTTAGATGGTTGTAACATAAAACATTTTGAGCATCTTGTAACACTGACTGGATGGGTTTCTATGGGGGTTTCAAGCTGATTAAATACCCTAATGCCCTAGAGAAGGCAATTTCTCATTGCAACAGCGTGGTGATTTATGGCCATAATATCATTTCAATTCAGATTATTTATATAGCACCAAGTCACAACAGAAGTCATCTCAGGGCACTGAACAGAAACATTCATATACATCAAAAGTGTGTTAACACTATTTACCTGAGGAGCAGACTGCTTTGAATTTAACTTCATCACAGAACTCTCATCTTGAGCAAGCATGAAGGCGACAGTGGAAAGGAAAAACTCCCTCATGAGGAAGAAACCTTTAGTAGAACCAGACTCACGACAAGCAGCCATCTGCTTCGACCGGCTGGGTTTGAGAGGAACAGGAAGGAGGAACAGATACACAATGGCAGGTTGAGAATCACATGTTGAGATAGAAATAATATAAAATGAAAACTACTCATTTTTTACAATTCATTTCAGGAAATGTGAACAATTTGCCCTCTAGTAGTCTAAGTCTATAGCAGCATGACAAGCCAACTCTAATAATAGGATTTATCAAAAAGGAAAGTCTTAAGCCCAGTTTTAAAACTGGACAATGTGTCAGTCTCACGGACAGAAACTGGAAGTTGGTTCCACGAGAGAGGAGCCTGATAACTGGAAGATCTGCCTCCCATTCTGCTTTTGGAAACTAGGAACCACAAGTAAACCTGCAGTCTGAGAGCTAAGTGCTCTGTTGGGAAAGTATGGAACAATAAGATCTCAAATATAAGATGGAGCTAGGTTGTTGAGGGCTTTGTAGGTTAGAAGTAAGATTTTGAATTCAGATCTTATTTTGACAGGGAGCCAATGGAGAGAAGCTGAAATGGTCTCAGGTCTCTCTGGTAAATGAGTCCTCGAGGCTCAGTGGGATTAACTTGTCTAAATAAAGGTTGAATGAAAAAAAAAAAAAAAAACTGGAGAGATATGATCTCTCCCATTAACTCCAGTTAAGACTCTGGCAGCAGCATTTTGGATCAACTGAATACTTTTTAAAGAAGTATTTGGACACCCAGATAACAAACCATTGCTATAATTACCACTGATGTGTGTAATAGCACAAATATTTAAATACATTTCATAGAAAACACACACCAGCATAACACTCACTGTTTTAATGATAACAACTTAGTGTGATTAGTTTTTTTAATTATAGAAGAGCTTTGTTAATATTTTGGTCTTTTATACAAAAACCAGAGCACTTTCCACAGGTCCTGTTGCTTCATCCTCATTATCTAGTTCTTTCTTTTCTGCAGTATTTAGAAAAATCAAAACATTGCATGTAATTACAAATGTTCTGTTTCCACTCTCGTGCTGTTAAGGAGAAGTCTGACTCTTCAGATGCTGGAAAGGAATCCTCCTCGGATACAGGTGCTGATGGTCAAGATGCATCCTCCTCATCGTCAACAAAGACTAAAGATTCTACTCCAGGTTATGAGGAGAAAGTGGTAAATAGATTTTTTTTCACTGGTTTACGACTAGTGTTTGGTAACATGAGTGTTGAGACCTTCCTTCTTGTGTAATGCAGCAAACAGACCGAACCAACAGATTTGAATATCTGCTGAAGCAAACCGAGTTGTTTGCTCACTTCATCCAACCGGCTGCACAGAAGACCCCCACATCCCCTCTGAAGATGAAGCCGGGGCGTCCTCGGATCAAGAAGGATGAGAAACAGAACCTGCTATCTGTCGGAGAGTGAGTCTTCGTCCCCACAAAAACTTGATTTAACTTGTGTACTGTAATTTCCGATCTGTAGAGCACACCGTAGTGTAAGCCGCGCACACTAAATTTAAAATAAAACACAATTTTGTACATTAACAAGATGCCCCTGTGTATACGCTGCAAGTGTCCACATTGTATCAGAAACTGCCCAGCTCTTGAGATAAATGTGCAGCTCTTGTTGTAGTACAAGAGTCAACCACCAGATGGCGACTCATAGACTTTACCAGTAGGTTTGCTTTTCAACACACAGGCAGACTGACCAGCTTCTCTGACTCATGGTTTACTTTACTTTATAACCTTCAACCTACTGAATGAACAGAAAACAACTAGACTAAGAACAGACTACCATTAATCACTGGAAACTCTTATAATTTACCGTATTAAAAATCGACCTACCGGTAAATTTTACCCACAGTTCCCATTGTCACAGTGCCACGGTCATGTGACCGGCAGTGAACCACAGCAGAATACGTACCAGTAAATGTTCATTAAATTACTGCCACTGATTTTTATTTTAAGAACCTTTTGGTAACAGCTGCTGTTTTTAAGATGTGTTTTATAAAGAAATTAGACGACTTTATGCAGCGCACGAGTCGTGACTCACTGGGAGAGACTAGCCCCTCCCGTTCTCTCGCTGTGAGCTTGTAACATGATTAAAAACATGTTTTTTTAGCTCAACATCCATGATATTTACTAGCGGTGCACCGATTGCAGTTTTCTGGCTGATCACCGATTTCTAAAAAGTCTGACCTGCCGATACCGATTTTGTTTTATAAGCGACACTGTCAGGTGTTATAAGGTCACAACGCACCTTCAATTTTCTAATCTTATTTTATTGAAATAAAATACCCTTGAATAATATCCTAGAAACAAACAAACTTGTTTTAACTGGTCATGAGGTAGTGCTCTGAAATATAAAGGAAGTTCAGACAATTGTTGTTAAAACAAAAAAAAATCTGTAAAATCGGTTTCTCATGCAAGTATCGGCTGATTTCCCAAAGTTAAGGAAATTAGGGCCAATAAATCAGCCGGCCAATTTATCTGTGCACCCCTAATATTTACCGTACACAGAAAGATTTTTTAAAAACTTTTATTTAAATATGTACCGGTATACACAAAATACTTGACTGACTGCTTTTAAAATAAATTTGACTTCTGCTCTGTGGAGCCCACAGGACTCCTGTCCCGTTCTCACCTCCGCTCTCCATTTCATTTGTTCAGAAGTGAGCTGAAAATGAAATATTTAAACACATATTGGCACAGAAAGATTTTAAAAACTTTTATTTAAATATGTACCAGTAAAACACAAAAATACACTTCATACAGTACATGGTAAATGTTTTTTTTCTGAACAATGCCTTTAACGTGGCTGGTAAAAGAAAAAGGACCGGTAGTTTAACAGAAATCACTCATCTCTATGTTCATCTTCCTCCTGTGCACTAAAACCATTAAAGTCATCCTCTTCAGTGTCAGAATTGAACAGGCTCCGAAAAACATCATCACACACGTCCTGTACCTATCCGGTGATTTCACTGGTCATATTTTTTTACCTTCATTTACCGTAAACAGGTAGCCTCATTAACCCTCTCTTTGGGGATGAGTCCTCGTGACTCGTGAAAAATTTTCTTTTACCGTAATTGTTATAATAAAAATACATAAATTAGCCATGGCTGTGTATAAGACGCAGTGTCCAAATTGTGTAAAATCAAAAAGTAGCAGCTTATACACCGGCAATTACTGTAGTTTTATTTTTAGACTACACAAATGAATAATCTTGAATTATTAAAAATTAAAAAAGTTTCTCTTGAATCATTGTGTTTGACAGCAACCGCCATCGACGCACAGAACAAGAGGAGGATGAGGAGCTTCTTAACGAGAGCACAAAGACCACCAACGTGTGCACTCGCTTTGACGAATCTCCTTCATGTGAGTTATAAACTGTTTTTGTGTTGAGGCGAAGTTTTGAGCATTGGTTTTTATGAAATAAACTGAATAAGCAGCTCCTGATTTTTTTTTTTCTTCTTTTCTGTAGATGTAAAAACAGGAAAGATGAGGGACTATCAGGTTCGTGGTCTGAACTGGCTCATTTCTTTGTATGAGAATGGAATCAATGGCATCCTCGCAGATGAGATGGTCAGTATTTTTTCGCCGCCATAATTGTTGACGTCTAAATTTAAGAGCGTGTTTTTTTTTTCTCCAGTTTTATTTGTCTCAACACACTGTCACCTTGTTCTCAGGGACTGGGAAAAACCCTTCAGACGATTGCCTTGCTGGGTTACATGAAACACTACAGAAATATCCCTGGCCCACACATGGTGCTTGTTCCCAAGTCCACCCTCTACAACTGGATGAACGAATTCAAACGATGGGTTCCCTCGCTGCGTGCAGTTTGTCTGATCGGAGACAGAGATCAGAGGGTAAGCTGGGTCAACATTTGGTAGCTGAAAAGACAAATGTGAATTTAGTTATTTGCTGCTTGATTATTTGTAATTTTACACTAAAATCATTTACTTTGCTAGCTTGATACATGTTAGAAACAGTGTGTTTGTCAATAGATTTGACCAACGTTATTGTATGGAAACTACTTGGGAATGAAATTTGACTTGTGCTGGCAAAATGAGTCACAATGAGAATATTGAGTTATTTTCAAAATTTTAATCTCAATCTTCAAAATGATATGCATATGTTGTGATTTATTACATGGCCTTGCAATCGACTAGTTTTGTTTACAAGAGCACCAGTTTGAAACATCTGGAGTGATGTTGGTGGGAATTCTAGCTCTATATTTATTAAAGCGAATGTCCATGCTTCACGATGAGGCCAAATATTATACAAAGGAATTTCCCAGCGCTACAGCAGCCAGCAGAGAAAAACAATCAATTTCAAAGAATCTTTAATTATCAGAATTAAAAGGTTTATTTCTGAATACCGTATTTTTCAGCCTATAAGTCGCGGTTGTTTGCATAATTTACATGCCCTGCGACTTATAGGCCGAAGCGACATATTTATGGATTTTTTCCCTAAATTTATAAACCAATTTTTGGCTGAGATATGACCGTTTTCATTAATTCTGACTGGGGGAAAAAAGATTGAACAGTACCATTTTCAGCCACTAGATGGCAGCAGAGTAGTACGGCATGCCGTTGTTAAAAAAAAACCCCATACCATACCATTTTATTTATAGAGCATTTTAAACAGCGACAGGGCCAACCAAAGGTAAAAGTGGCTATAATGATAAATTCAAAAACGTTCAATACAAAAACAACTGGACTTTATTTATTATACTTTGCTTTATACTTTATTGGTTTTGTCTTAAACTTTTTTAATTTACCATGTCCTAGATGACTGAGAATCTTTACCAGCTATTAATGACACAATCGACTTGCCATAGACCTCCATCTTCGTTCGTTCTGCTCGCTGCTTGGAGCAAGTCAAAACAGCTGCACCGCCCTAGCGAAATGCCGCTAATTTGACCATTAAAGTGCATTTATTAAGTAAATGTTCAACTGAGACACACCTTTGCTATAATTTCAAGCAAACAAATAATTGTTTAGGTGCTTTTCTTGTTAAATTTTGAAGAAATGCGGAGGCTCGTCCCTCTGCGCGTGCCCGCCGTTTCCACCGATCGGGTTTTGAAATACAGATGATTTGACCGTCAAAGTGCATTTATTAAGTAAAAGTTAGACTGAGACACATCTTTACTATAATGTTGAGCAAACAAATAATTGTTTTTAAGTGTTAATCTTGTTAAATTCTTGTTAAAGTCCTCCTGTACACACCATTTGGCAGCCCATCAATTTTTGGCACACCGGCCCACGTTTCCGGGTTGTCAACGGTGACGCATAATAGATGCGACTTTCATGGCGAAGTGATGTATTTATAGATTTTTCCATTTTTTAGACATATTTGGGCTGATGCGACGGGTACGGCAGAAAATACGTTAATTCTGAATTTATTTCAGACCTGTTAGAAATCTTTGATTTAAAAGAAGATTAGGAAGATTATATGCCATTGTAGTTAACAGGATTGCTAGGTGGTGTCTTTATAGATTCCTTTTTATGCAAATCTCAGTTATGGCAAAACATTTTTTTTATTTTTTATTTTTTTTATTTTGCACTACAGCCTGAGATCATTCTGACTCGTTTTGCCAGCACAGGTCACAACTAAATTCATTTTTTTTCTGATTTTAAACTAAATGTCTTTGCTGCAAATGTAGACTGCCCTGATCAGAGACGTCTTGCTGCCAGGAGAGTGGGACGTCTGCGTCACATCCTACGAAATGCTCATTATTGAAAAAGCCGTGTTCAAAAAGTTCAACTGGAGATACCTGGTGATCGATGAAGCTCACAGGATCAAGAACGAGAAGTCAAAGGTCAGACAGCTGCAGAAATGAAACGATATAAACGTTTACATGCATCACTGCAGAATAATCTGATACGGACGTCTTTGCTTCGGTTTAGCTTTCAGAAATCGTGCGCGAGTTTAAAACAACCAATCGTCTGCTTCTAACCGGAACACCCCTTCAGAACAACCTGCATGAGCTTTGGGCTCTGCTCAACTTCCTGTTGCCTGACGTCTTCAATTCATCTGAGGTGTTGACTTCTCTCCAAACTCTCTTATTGATTGTGTTTAGGCAGTGTGTTCAATAAATAATCCCTTTCTGTTTGTCTTTTAGGATTTTGATTCATGGTTTGATACAAACAACTGCTTAGGCGATCAAAAGTTGGTTGAACGTCTTCACACCGTACGTTATGGAGCTTCTTTATTGGAATTTTTTTTTTAACCCAACATTTTTATGTTTGTATATTCATTCAAATACCTTGTTGTTGTTGCGTAGGTGCTGCGCCCCTTCCTGCTCCGTCGTATCAAAGCAGACGTGGAGAAGACTCTGTTGCCCAAAAAAGAGATCAAGATATATGTGGGTCTAAGTAAGATGCAGCGTGAGTGGTGAGCATCCTTCCTGACACTTTAAAACTTTTTGACCTCATAAGACAAACGTGTTTTGCCTATTTTTTTAAACGTTTCATGCCTGGAGAAACAAACACACCGAACCTTTAAAATAAAACGAAACACCATGTTTTTCATAAGAATAAGCAGATTTATTTTAAATTTATTTAAAGGCTGAGAAATTAAGACAACTTTAAAGTTTCCAATAAAACACTGAGGCTCTGAATGAACTCTAAGCTTTTTTCTTTTTGTAACAAACAACTTTGTATAATTTGGTCTGAACAATAATTTTCTCAAACCCCATCAGGTACACAAAGATCCTCATGAAGGACATCGACATCCTGAACTCTGCGGGTAAAATGGACAAGATGCGTCTGCTGAACGTTCTCATGCAGCTCAGGAAATGCTGCAACCACCCATATCTTTTTGACGGGGCCGAGCCAGGCCCCCCTTACACCACCGACCTGCACCTGGCGGTGAACAGTGGAAAGATGGTAGTGCTGGACAAGTTACTGCCGAAAATGAAGGAGCAGGGTATGAAGACCATCTCTGAAAACTGTAAAAGTTTAGTTCATAGTATTGTGGTAGTACTATAAACTAGCATCCTGATGCACGCTCAGTAATCCAGGTAGATAAATCTAACGAGGTTGAGTCAGGTCCTCGATGGATTCGCCTCTTTAGACTGTAAACTAGCATTTTTGTGTACAAATCCATCAGTCATCTTTACCAACCTCTTCCTTTTCTGGTTACCGGGGGGGTGGGTCACTGGTGCTCATGTTCAGCTATCACTGTGCAAGAGGCAGGGGACACCCTGGACAGGTCTCCAGTCCATCACAAAGACATATAGAGACAAACCATTCACTCTCTCACTCACACCTAGAGACACTTTAGAGTTATCAATCAGTCTAACATGCATGAGGCTGAGATGGGGTAGAGGCAGGGCAGACCACTTGGGACCAGAAAGTCGTGGTTCGACTCCCAGCCATTTCCACATGTCGTGGTGTCTCTGAGCAAAACACCCAATCACTAATTGCTCCCCAGGCACTTCCATAGCTGCCCACTGCTCCACCTGGGTGTATCCCAGGTGTGATGGGTTAAATGCAGAGAACTAATTTCACAGCACTTATACTTCTACATGTTTTTGGTCTGTGGGAGGAAACCGGAGTGCCCAGAGAAAACCCACGCATGCCCGAAGAGAACATTCACACTCCACCCAGAAAGGCCCCCGGACCAGGATTTGAACCAGTGACCTCGCTGACAGGCAACAGCTCTACCAGTTGTGCCGCTGTAAACAAACCCTAATGAGCTAAAAAAAAAATTAGAAAGAATTAGATTTACTTCAGGATTATTTGCATTACTCACTAAATACTTCAAATACATTCACAAGTAATTTTTATTTATTTTTCTATTTTTGTTACATTTTTAGGGTCTCGTGTGCTCATCTTCAGTCAGATGACCAGGGTGCTGGACATCTTGGAGGACTATTGCATGTGGAAGAACTACGAGTACTGTCGCCTGGACGGTCAGACGCCACACGAAGAAAGACAGGTATAGAGTGTGTCACGGCTTTAATGACTTTCACTTCTGCTTGTTTTAACAGTTCATTCTACAAGAAATTCAGCACTTATCATTCACTCTGTTTTCTGTGGAGCTGCAATTTCTACACACTTCATATGAATTATCTCTCTGTTTGTTTTTACAACCAGATCTCCATTAACGCATACAACGAACCAAACAGCTCTAAGTTCATCTTCATGTTGAGCACCAGGGCTGGTGGTTTGGGCATTAACCTGGCTACAGCTGATGTTGTCATCCTCTACGACTCTGACTGGAACCCTCAGGTCGACCTACAGGCCATGGTGAGTGAGCTCCCAGGCTTGACTGTCATTAAGAAGGCAGGAAGTCTGTGATTGTGTTGAGGAAATGTATGCATGACCGTTAATAGATAAATATTGTTTGCATGACAGGACCGAGCTCACAGGATTGGTCAGCAGAAGCAGGTGCGTGTTTTCCGTTTCATCACCGAGAACACTGTGGAGGAGAGGATTGTGGAGAGGGCCGAGATGAAGCTACGCCTGGACTCTATCGTCATCCAGCAAGGTCCTTGTTCTTACCTGCAAATCCTATCATTTAAGATGTTTAACTGCCCACTACACACGGTCGTGGTCAAATATGTTTTTATTTCCATAATTTTAATCGATTCAAAGCAGTGAATTAAGTAGAAAGTGTCATCGTTGTTAAAAATTTGAAGCCAGAATCCACACATCAGTAAAAATGAAAACGTTTCTGTTTGCTAATAAAACTTAAGCAGCACGATTTGAGTCATCGGTTATCTTTTTATTTACCAGGAAGACTTGTCGATCCAAGTGCAAACAAACTCGGCAAAGACGAGATGCTCTCCATCATCCGCCACGGTGCGACCCACGTGTTCGCTTCCAAGGAGAGCGAGATCACCGACGACGACATCGACGCAATTCTGGAGCGCGGTGAGAGGAAGGTGAGTCCGTAAGAATCATTTATTCAAAAAGGTTTTCAAGTTCTGTATCTAAATGTCCAACGTTCCACTTGTTTAATGCTAGACTATGGAGATGAAGGAAAAGCTGTCGTCTCTGGGTGAGAGCTCTCTGAGAAACTTCACGATGGACACAGAGAACACCAGTGTGTACACGTTTGAAGGCGAGGACTACAGAGAGAAGAAGAAGGTGAAACTTGCTCCCAATTTCTGTTTGGTCTGTCAGAATCAGAATACGCTTCATTATTTATCATTGTACTGAGATGCAGTGAGATTATGTTCGTACAGTCGTCTGAAAGATGGGCGGAGTGCACGTTGCTGCTGCTGCAGGAACGCGGCCTCTTACCCTTTATCAGAAGACTTTTTTAGATAGAAAAAGGTAAAATGCCATGAGGATGGATAGTGGTATTACAAAAAAGATCTCTTCACATCTTGTCCTATCGGCATATTTATAACACATTACATATGCATTTAACGGCAAGACGGTGAGATTTGTCCATGAATAGGCCATAGTCCTGATAAGATGTTGGTCCGCCGGCAGTTCTGAAATTTACCAGGAGAAATTTGACAGTCGACCTGCTTTCGAGGCCAAACGGTAGAGTCCGATTCAGATAAGCCACAATTGTTGATTTTCTTCAGCAGACTGTTTTTTTTTCTTGCCAGTTTTTGAGTCCTGCTGGAACTTTCAAGATCCAAAATGGCCAGATTTGTTGTCATTCCACTGGTTCGTGATTTGAGCCTCATTCAAGCTCGTCTCCCAACATGCTGGCGAGTCCTAGAAGTTGCAGGTGGCCTGCGATTCTCACAAATCGCTTCCATCTTACAGTTGATCTCATAAATCAGCTGATTTTGAGTACTCGTAGCACAAACCAAACATTCACACAGACTTGGCAGTTTTGTCATGATCGAAACTGCTGCTGATGTGTTCCTCAAAAGCGATAACATAGGAACCCCTCGATGCCAAAAAGCAGAAACTATCATGAATCCAATTTGGCAAACTTCCCAAAAATAGTTAAATCTTTCTGGTTGTTCTTCTCCTCAGGTCATTACCAACTGGATCGAGCCTCCGAAAAGAGAAAGGAAAGCCAATTATGCCGTGGACGCGTATTTCAGAGAAGCTCTGCGAGTCAGTGAGCCTAAAGCACCCAAGGTAAGCTTCTTCACCCTCCACACACAACATACACAGCAGATAATATAACGACTAAACTTCACGGTGTCTTTGACAGGCGCCTCGACCCCCCAAGCAGCCAAATGTCCAAGACTTCCAGTTCTTCCCTCCACGTCTTTTTGAGCTTCTGGAAAAAGAGATTCTGTACTACAGAAAGACAATAGGATACAAGGTAGATAAAACGACAAGCATTTAGGTCATCGTTACGTCTTTGGAGGTGTGTTGAAGCTGATCCGTCTGCATCTGCTCAGGTTCCCCGTAATCCAGACATCCCCAACTCAGCTCAGGTCCAGAAGGAGGAGCAGGCCAAGATTGATGAGGCTGAAGCTCTCACAGAGGAGGAACTGGAGGAGAAGGAGAACCTTCTGCAACAGGTATCAGGATTCATGTTGTGTGTAAAATTTGTATACTTGAAAATAATTTGAGTGTATTTTCGTTAGTTATTGACAGCATATTATTCATTGCAGGGATTTACTATTTGGAGCAAACGTGACTTCAACCAGTTCATTAAAGCTAATGAGAAATGGGGAAGAGACGATATCGAGAACATTGCCAGAGAGGTTGAGGGGAAAACACCCGAGGAAGTCATGGAGTATTCTGGTAATCAGAATATACACATCTGTTCTCTGTGCAACAGAAGAGCTCGGACTTAGCTGAACTAATTCTGCGACTTTGTTGTTTGTTTATTTTATAGCTGTGTTCTGGGAGCGCTGCAATGAGTTGCAGGATATCGAAAAGATCATGGCTCAGATAGAAAGGGGAGAAGCCAGGATTCAGAGACGAATCAGCATCAAGAAAGCGTTGGACTCAAAGGTAGCTAGCAGCAGTTTGGCTTCTTAGCTACACGTCACTGAGCACTGTTGGTGCAACAATTCAATGGTTTTTTCTTACCCCTGATTACAGATCGGTCGCTATAAAGCTCCCTTCCATCAGCTCCGGATCTCTTATGGCACCAACAAAGGCAAGAACTATACCGAGGAGGAGGACCGTTTCCTCATCTGTATGCTTCACAAGCTGGGCTTTGACAAGGAGAGCGTGTACGACGAGCTTCGCCAGTGTATTCGCAACTCCCCTCAGTTCCGCTTCGACTGGTTCCTCAAATCCAGGACTGCTATGGTACGTTCTGTCTCCCTGGCACCATTTCTCTCTCCTTCCTGTCCTCTCAACCCCAGCCAGTTGTAGCAGATGGCCGCTTGTCCTGAGCCTGGTTCTATTGGAGGTTTCTTCCTGTTAAAAGGAGTTTTTCCTTTCCACTGTTGCCATTGTGCTTGCTCAGGATGGGAGACGGTGATGAAGTGAAGATTCAACTTGTCTGCTGCTTCATTAGATAGAGGACTTTACTAATTAGCTTTTCTATGTATGTGAATGTTCCTGTAAAGTGTCCTGAGACAACTTTGTTGTGAATTGGCGCTCTATAAATAAACTGAAATTCTCCTTTTTTGTGGACCTGCTGTTTCTTTATTTCAATGAAACTTTATTTTGTTTTAAAGTAATTCTCTTTTGAATGTATAGGAGCTGCAGAGGCGATGCAACACTCTGATCACGCTGATCGAGAGAGAGAACATGGAGCTGGAGGAAAGAGAAAAGGCTGAGAAGAAGAAAAGAGGACCAAAATCTAGCTCAGTAAGTCAGGAGTCGTTCTCACATCATGGGATGCACGGCAGACTAGATAACAGCATGGTTTTAATTATGTGCCAGTATTTCAGTTCAAATTGATTTTATTTACACATTGGACGTAAATATGTTCAGCATGTTTCTGTTTATTTCTGACCTTTTTCAACTCTTTTCTAGGCACAGAAACGTAAACCAGAGGGAACCCCCGATGGCCGAGGACGCAGGAAAAAGCTGAAATTGTAAATCTACTCACAAACTGAAGTATCAGCGTTTGACACCGGCAGCCAGCTCCGGTGTCATTAGTCCTAGCATCTGTGTGCAGGCTGTAAAAAAACAATCCTTGACGGACTGATCTGGTTGTGTTAGGTTTTAGGAAAGTGCTCCTTTGTGAGCCTGCCTTGTTGTCACTTACCTAATCACTGCAGCTGTGCTGTTTTTTTTTCCATTTGTACTAGTTGTTATCTAAAAGAAATTACTATGTAGTATTTATGCCTGCTGTTGCACTGCATTCCATTGCTCAACAAGTACCCTTTTTATTTTTACAAAAAAAAAAGTTCTTTTGTCCTTTTAAGTATCACAAATAAATCTTTCCTTTTTATACATAAAATGTACTGTCTGATCAAAAAGCCACTCACTCAAACACAACATTTATATTTGGTAGTTTCAAGTGTAGCTGCATCCAAACTTTTGAAATTGTCACAAACATTTTGCTTGATAAGCAAATCAGATTTTTTTTTCTTATATTTTTCACCAGGATGGATTACTGTTTTTGTCACTGCCCTGTTTTAATATGTACACATACAACAGAATCATATTTCAAACATATTTATCCCACGGGTCTACAAAAAAGAAAAAAGCATTCTCAAAAGACTAAACTAACACAATCGCCTTCAAACACTAATGTGGTACTCATCAATAGTGAACAGGTAATGCAGGCTTTTAAAAACAAAAATAAATATTCATCACATTGGCCCTAATCACCCTTTAGGGCCAATTCCATCTGACTCCATAAAAATGAATTACAGCAATAAAAAAAAATTGATATTTTTAAAGTATGAAATTGAAATTTACATTTTGCTCATGAATCTGCTGAATTTAGTTAACTTTCATGCATATGCCAGATGAAATACAATTAGACAAAAAATGTTTGAGTAGTTCTGTCAGCTATTATACAAGTGCTGGTCATAAAGTTAGAATATCATGAAAAAGTTGATTTATTTCTGAAATTCCATTCAACAAGTGAAACTTGAATATTGTTTTCATTCATTACACACATATATTTCAAATGTTTATTTATTTTAATGTTGATGATTATAACTGACAACTAATGAAAACCACAAATTCAGTATCTTAGAAAATTAGAATATTTTGAAAAGGTTCATTATTTAAGACACCTGGTGCCACACTCTAATCAGATAATTAACTCAAAACACCTGCAAAGGCCTTTAAATGGTCTCAGTCTTGTTCTGTAGGCTACACAATCATGGGGAAGACTGCTGACTTGACAGATGTCCAAAAGACAACCACTGACACCTTGCACAAGGAGGACAAGACACAAGGTTATTGCTAAAGAGGCTGGCTGTTCACAGAGCTCTGTGTCCAAGCACATTAATAGAGAGGTGAAGGGAAGGAAAAAGGTAGAAAAAAGTGTACAAGCAATAAGGATAACTGCATTTTGGAGAGGATGGTGAAACAAAACTCATTTCAAAATGTGGGGGAGATTCACAAAGAGTGGACTGCAGCTGGAGACGATGCTTCAAGATCCACCATGCACAGACGTATGCAAGACAAGGGGTTCAGCTGTCGCATTCCTTGTGTCGAGCCACTCTTGAACAAGAGACAGCATCAGAAGCATTTCGCCTGGAACTGCTGCTGAGTGGCCTAAAGTAATGTTCTCTGATGAAAGTACATTTTGCATTTACTTTGTAAATCAAGGTCCCAGTGTCTGGAGGAAGAGAGGAGAGGCACAGAATCTATGTTGCTTGAGGTCCAGTGTCAAGTTTCTACAGTCAGTGATGGTTTGTGGTACCATGTCATCTGCTGGTGTTGGTCCACTGTGTTTTCTGAGGTCCAAGGTCAATGCAGCCGTCTACCAGGAAGTTTTAGAGACTTCATGCTTCCTGCTGCTGACCAGATGCAGATTTCATTTCCCAACATTACTTGGCACCTGCACACACTGCCAAAGCTACCAGCACCTGGTTTAAGGACCATGGTATCACTGTTCTTAACTGGCCAGCAAACTCACCTGACTTTAACCCCACAAAAAATCTATGGAGTATTGTGAAGAGGAAGAATATACACCAGACCCAGCAATTCAGAAGAGCTGAAGGTCACTATCAGAGCAACCTGTGCTCTCATAACACCAGAGCAGTACCACAGACTGATTGACTCCATGCCACGACGCATTGCTGCAGTAATCCAGGCAAAAGAAGCCCCAACTAAGTATTGATGCTGTACATGCTAATACGTTTCAGTTGGCCAACATTTCTAAATATCCTTTTTTATTGTTCTTAAGTAATATTCTAATTTTCTGAGATACTGAATTTGGGGTTTTCATTAGTTGTCAGTTATAATCACCAACATTAAAAAAATAAATATTTAAAATATATCAGTCTGTGTGTAATGAATGAATATAATATACAAGTTTCACTTTTTGAATGGAATTACTGAAATCAACTTTTTCATGATATTCTAATTTTATGACCAACACCTGTAAAGACACAAATGGTAGATCTTTGTCAACATGATCTGATACCAGTAGGCCTAAATGGGACATTCCTGAGCATGGCTGTTTCAGCACAGGGCTGTATTCAGTGCTACACAACTTTAAAGGCACAGTGGTGAAGGAGACCGTTAAGTTTTCTTGTTTTTTTAAATAGAGTAAGGTGAAGCAGGATCCACACTCACACTTCAGAGCTGTCTGAACTGCTCAGTGTACCTGCCAGACCTCGACTGTAGGCAGATGAGGAGGAGGTGGTGTACGAAGGAAAGTGAGTTTTCTTTCCCATCCTCTTGTGCCGCAGCAGCAGAATAACAACCACAGTGACGATGCAGATAAGTAAGACCAGACCTGCGATGCCCACCACCAGTGGTAAATAGAAAGTGTCAGCGGGCTGTCTGCCTGAACTCTCCAGCAGGGGGTGCTCCAAGAAGGGGTCACTGTTTGGGTACCAGGGTTTCCTCTGGCTGACCACCAGCTGGTCTGACCTGTCCAATGCAATGTGCTGGATGTTGGTGCCCCGACTGTTTTCGACACCTATATCCTGGGCTAAAAGTGGAGCAGAGAGCAATGGGGCGGTACGGTAGTGATTGGTGTCTGAGGCATGAGGCTGCTCAAAAGAGGAGAGCCCATGTTGGAGATACTCAACACTACGCTTGCCGATATTACGATGGGCGTTTTCTCTGGAGTGGACGGTATAGATGGTATGGATGAACCATTCTCTACCAGCAGCCACCTGAAAAAGAAGCCCAAGATGCTCTTACTGTAATCCTCTTCCTTATTTTAGTATGGATCGATGCAATGCATCACAGAGTTACTGACCTGAAAAAGTGGAGAAGAAGAAAGCATGAAGCCATCTGAGCCTGGCTGTCTGACCAAAGGCTGAGCTCCAGGGGTGTCTTGAGCCAGCTTGGCCTTAAAGGCAACATCCCCAAATGCTGGAGCTTGAGTCTCCGGCTGGGCTTTGTCCTGCAGAACAACACATGATCATTAAAGCAGCTTCAACATAAACACTTTTTAAAAAATCCATGTTTATTGCATGTTACCAGAATCTTGAATCTGTAAAGCAGAGAGGGAGAATCTGCCAAGCAGCCATACTCCTTGTTGGTGGGGTTATATTTGGGGACGTATCCATCTGTTCCGGTGCAGAGGAACACCTTCTCAATGCTGCAGGAGAAGGAGTCACCCAGATTCTGGACAGGGTCTACCATTACACGTCCATAAATTGTGGAGCCTGGAGCAATGAACAAATTTAACTGAAATCTCAAATGCAGAGTCCAAGCTGTAATTTTAGAATATGCCGCTAGATGGCAGTGGTTCACTACCTTCTGAGAAAGCAGCATCTGTTCCTTCTCCAAAACTCATGGAGCCATCAGACAACCAAAGCTCTTGTTTGGACAGGAGGAACATTTGGGTATTCAGACTAAATTCAGCTGCCACTGGGTCACTCACCTGGAGAAAATGGGTTGCACATCCAATAAACACAGAAGTAAAGTTAAAACAAAACTATTTTTTGTCGGGTTATCTTGTCTGACCTGCTGGAATCTAATATTTATGTCAAAAGTAAGCGGCTCTCTTGGGTGGCACACAGGAGGTGAGCTGAACTCTCCACTGGGCGATGCAATGCAGGGAACCAGCTTCACAGTGTATGTTCCAGAGTAATCTCGCACCTTAGAAAAAGACGGAAACATTGGTGAACTGTTAAAATAATAGTGTGACTGTTTATGAAGCATTCACATTATTGTGATCCATTTTTCTTCTGTACGTTTTTCAGCATCTTTCTTGTTCCACATTTTTTGTGCTATTTCAACAAATCATATATCAAAATGTTCAAGAGAAGGGTGATAGGACTTTTGGTATTGGTGCAACTTTAGCTTTTAGAAATATTTAGCCTTTTCTGACACTTTTCTCAAAGAAAATGAATTGAGCTAATTTTGCATTCTTCAAATCTTTAGATGTGTTTACAACCTTTTACTGCTCCTTTCACATTTTGTTCTGATTCTGCTTCCTTGTGCAAATAAAAAAAAAATGTTCAGCTATTTTCAGTTAATTTCAGCTGTTTTTGCTCCTTTCAGATTCTTTCTGATGACTACAACATTTTTGTGTTTCTTCTGACTTCTTTTTGCTAATTTCAGCTTGTTATGCTAATTTCAGCTTATTTATTGTTCACTATGCAAGTTTCAGCTTTTTCTACTATTTCAGCTACTATATACCTGTTTTATGCACATTTAAGCTTTTTCAGATAATTCCACATTTTTTGCACTCATTTCAACTTTTTTCAGTCTAATTCAGCAAAAATGCATCTCTCCACGTCCTCTGCTATTTTAAGCCTCTTTCTGTTTTTATAGCTACTTTTCAGCAGGTTTATTTTTGTTAATTTCAGCTTTTTTCAGATAATTTCCACTTTTTTGTGCTCATTTGCTTCTTTCAGCCTAATTGGGCAGACATGTGTTTTCTGTGTTCTTCTGCTAACTTAAGCTTGGTCTAATTTTTCAGTTAGCTTTTTAGCATATTTTAGCTAATTTCAGCTGTTTTCAGATAAATTTAAGTTTTTCGTGGTAATTTCTGCTATGTTTGACCTAATTAACTTCTTTATGCTAATTTCAGCTTGTTATGCTTCTTTCAGCTTTTTTCCCCTGCTAGTTTCAGCTTTTTCTGCTATTTCAGGTACTTTATAGCTGTTTTTTTTTTTGTGTGTTTGTTTTGTTGCTAAGCTTTTTCAACTAATTTAACTTTTTTTCAGCTCATGTCAGCTCCTTCCACTTCCTTCTGGTACTTTAAGCTTCTTTCTGCCTTGTCAGCTACTTTTTAGTTTTTTTGTTTTTTTTTTGCTGCTAATTTCAGCATTTTTTAAGCTAATGTTCTAATTTTTGTGCTCATTTCTGCTTATTTAAACCTAATTCAGCAAAAGTTTTCTTCAGCTTTTTCCTGCTGATTTACGCTTTTTCTTTCATTTCAGCTACATTTCAGCATGCTTTTAGCTAATTTCAGCTGTTTTTCAGTAAGATCTTCAGCAATAAGCATTCACAATGCATTTCTCTAGTTATCTTGTTATTGTGCCATTTAAGAAATAGAATCATAATGGCTCACTGCAAAATCTGAGGTAAAACTCCATTGCTGCATTGGCTGGTTGTAGGTCGGCGCAGTCTTGACCAAGGAAAGAGTAAACGTCAGCTCAGGATGTTCAGCACATATCACCATGGACAACACGCTGGTTCCTGAAGACAAACAAGCAGGCATTATTCTTTACAGCTGCACAGAGTCTCATCTAAACTAGCAACCATGTTTGTATTTCTTAGAGGCATGTCACATTGTTTCTGTCTCTTGCTGCCTAACTAAATGCTGCAGGGTCATTTAACCATTTGCTTAAATTACCTTTGGCACGTTCACACAGGAAGACCCCTGAGGCGGAACTCCAGAAATAGCTGAAGATAGAGTATGCTATCCACAGAGTAACCCAATATGCTGCTGCTTGTATAAATTTAACCCTACAGGATGGGTTTGGGGTTTGAATGCTGTGCATGTGGGCGCCACCCTCATACCTGGATGAGACATAACAAACTGTCCCCTGAAGCGAGCTTCGGTCTTGAAGTAAACTATAAGACGGCCCTCCTCATTTATGCGCATGCTGGTGGGGTACATGGCTCCTAAAACAAAATACAAAACATTTTATTCCATCCGTGATTAGATTTTGAGATACAAGTGGAGAACAGTATGGTATAAAGTTTATTCATTTTTAAAAAGTACAAAACAATTCCATGACAATATAAAAAAAGATACAAAAGATTTAAAATGAAAGGCAGCAGAAAGAAGAAAAAAATCTTATTATACAGTAAGACTATGCACCTTGTAGTTCAGCTTCAGGCGGGCTGCCGATACCATCCTGCCACAGAATTGCTGTATCATAAACAAAGGTGAGTTTCAGCTCCGACTGCAGGTCAAAGTGCTGCCATCCCCCGACGGCCACAGGCGAGTGGAAGACGTAGGACACAAATAAAGGAACACGCAGAGTGACATATGACTGGACAAGGTTCAGCACCTACAACAAAAGGAAAGCAATATCAAAGATTACATTTAAAAATGTGGCAAAATTTATATACTTTTATATATATTTGGCCTTGACAGATTGGTGATTTTGCTATCAATCCTTTTCAATTGAAAAAAAAATGTATTTGTTCTTACAGTTATTATTTTGCATCTGTGCCTGGAACCACAGAACCATCACTGCCTTTCTACTGCTAAGGGTTAAAGTAAGGGTAGGGGCTAAACTGTCCGTGACATCAAATTTTTATAATAAAATGAATGCGTTATTCTAAAGATAACATTAACCAGAGAAATTGGATTTCCTGCAAAAATGCAATGTGAATGCTTATTGCTGAAGAACTTGCTGAAAAACAGCTGAAATTAGCTAAAACATGCTGAAATTTAGCTGAAATGGAAGAACAAGCCTAAGTTACCAGAAGAAAGAAGACATGTTTACTGAATTAGGTTAAATAAGCAGAAAAGAGGAAAAAATACAAATTTAGCTAAAAAAAAAAGGCTGAAATTAGCAAAAAAGAAAAGAGAAAAGTAGATGAAAATCCACAAAGAAGCTTAAACTACAAGAAGGAAGTGGAAGGAGATGAAATGAGCAAAAGAAAAAAAAGTGGAATTAGCTGAAAAAACTAAATTTAGCACAAAACAACTAAAAAGTAGCTGAAAAAGTGGAAACCACCAGAAAAAAGCTGAAAGGAGCATAACAAGCTTAAATTAGCAGAAATAAGTCAATTAGGTTTAGAAGCAGAAATTACCATGAAAAACTTGAATTTGTCTGAAAACAGCTGAAATTAGCTAAAGACGCTTAAAAAAAGAAGCTGAAAAGTAAGAACAAGCTTAAATGAGCAGAAGAAAGAACATGTTTGCTGACAGAAGCAGAAATTATCACAAAAAAGTGGAAATTAACTGGAAAAAGCTGAAATTAGAAAAAAAAAGCAGCTGAAAAGTTGCTTAAAAAAAGCAGAAAGAAGCCAAAATTACGAAAATAAATTGGAGAGAGTACATTTTTGCTGCATTAAGCAGAATTTTTTGTGTGTGTGCTCATTTCAGTTTTTTTCCTGATAATTTCCACTTTTTTGTGCTCATTTCTGCTTCTTTCAGCCTAATTGGGTAAACGTTGGTTACGTACTGTAACCCCAGATTCTATGAGTATAAGCGTAGCCCTTTAAGGCTGTCGCTGATGGTTTATCCCGTTATGCGAAGCATTACACTGAAAAAATTTAGTCCACGCCCACCTGCTGTGTGGGCCCCACCCGGTCCGTATAAATTACGTAAAGAGCGGGTAATCGGCTCCAAAATAACTTTTCTTCAGCCATTTAGGAGCCAGTGAGGCCCAACGCTTAAAGGGCTACGCTTATACTCATAGAATCTGGGGTTACAGTACGTAACCAACGTTCTATTTCGTATAAGCTTCGCCCTTTAAGGCTGTCGCTGATGGTTTAAGGGCGAAGCAGATGTGGTCCTCGCCTCACTGGGTCCATTCGAACACCGTATGAAGCAGAAGCTTGCCCAAAAAACGTCTTGTCACTCAGCTCCCCATGGACGTAATTACGCATTGCGTAATTATGTGTGCCATGCACAGACGCATGTTGTGTAACTATACGTTCTGAATGCATGAACGCCCCGGAAAAATTTCAACGGGGAGGGAAAATATGCTGAAAAGAGCCATGAACCTACCGGTTACGGCTGAACAGTATGAACAAATTAATAATAACAGGATAACTGATTATTAATCAAATGAACTGATTGGTAACAATAGTCATGAACTGATTAGTGATAATAGAACCAAAATAACAATCACAACTTGTGACTGATAACAACATTTCACACTGTAATGCGTGCAGACAGATGTGAGTAAAACGGAGTTCCATGAAACAATAACATTCATTCTGTAACACTAAGGACAGAATGTGTCATGGAACGGGCCGTCACATCACGTAGATAAAAGCGAATGAATGAGCAGGGTGTTGACCACGCGGTCGCAGTGCAAATGTCCTGCATTGTCATACCATTATGCAAAGCAGTCGAAGATGCGATACCCCTGGTCGAGTGTGCTCTGAGGTTGACAGGAGGCTCTAAATCTGATGCTCTGTAGGCTTCAGAAAAGGCCTCACACAGCCAATGTGACAGGCGCTGGGTGGATAATGGGCGACTTGCAGATGCATCTCTATAAGGCACAACAAATGTTGAATTTGATGCATTGCAGCTGTGCGTGCTATGTAACATGTCAACGCCCGCACCGGACAGAGAAGATGGAAAAAAACGCTTCTTCTTCTGATTTGTGGGGGGAAGGGAAAACCCCTCCAATGATATCACCCTTGATTTAAAAGAGCCCGTGATGTTTTAGGCATAAAGCTGGATTTGGTCTTGTATCAGCTGAACTGCCGTCAGCCTGAATTCTGAGACATGACGGCATGACAGAGAAGGCAGATAAATCACTCACTCTCTTAGCGGATGTTAAAGCCAGCAGCAGGGCTGTTTTAAGAGACAAGAATTTAATTAGGACCTGATCCAGAGGCTCAAATAGGGCTTTGATCAGGGCTTGCAGGACCAGCGTTAAAACCCACTGTGGAGCAAGTGGGTGAAACAGACCTGCGTCTCTGTACACCTTTTAGAAAACGCTTCATCAGCGGATGATTAAAACTTGTTCTGTCTCCGAACACTTTGTGGCGTACGTTTTAATCGTGCTGGACGCCAAATTTCTGTCCATCAGCTGCTGCAGAAAGGACAGCATGCCACCTAGTGGACATGAGATGACCTCTATACCTTTCTCTGTACACCAGTGCTGAAAAACTGTCCACTTTGATGTGTACAGCGCTGTGGTAGATGTAGCACGTGAATCCTGGATTGTGCGCACTACATCCTGTGGGAGACCCATCCTCTCTAAGCGGATCCGCTCAGTGGCCAGACCCACAGGTGCTGGCCTATTTCTGGGTAACTCCTGATCGCTCCTCCTGCCTGGAGGAGAGCATCCTCCCTCCATGGCAGTTTCCATGGGTGCCCTGACAGCAGGCGTTGCAAGACTGGGAACCATGGTGCGTTCACGCGCTCGGGGGCCACCAGGAGAGCTGTCAATCCCTCCTCCTGAACTCAGTTCAGGAACCGTAAAATCAGAGGAGGTGGAGGAAATGCATACAGAAGCGTTTTGGGCCATGGGCTGTGGGCAAACGCATCCAACCCCAGCGGTGGTTCGTCTCGCGGGCTCAGAGAAAACCATAGTTGACACTGAGCGTTTTCTCGTGTCGCAAACAGGTCCACAGCTGCTTTGCCAAATTTCTGCCACGTCTGAGTCATCAGGTCTGGATGGAGAGTCCAGTCCCCGTGATGTGGACCGCCCCTGGACATCACATCTGCCCCTTTGTTCAGAACACCGGGTATGTAAACTGCTCTGATGGAGAGCAGATTTTGGTGAGCCCAACACAGTAGCTTTCACGCACTGTGTAACATCTGGGCTGAGCGCACACCCCCCTGCCGGTTTATGTACGCAGCAGTAACCTTGTTGTCTGTGTGAATCAAAACGTGTTGATTCTGCAGCACAGGAGCAAAGTGTTGAATCACGTTCAGCACTGTGTGGCACTCCAAAACATTTATGTGGGCAGATGTGTGATGGGGCCACAGCGCCCCTACTGCTTGAGATAGGCATGTCCCCCCCCCAGCCTGACAGCGACGCGTCCGTGAAGACTGGCAAGTGTGATGTGGGTCTGCTGACGAGGGCTCTCTCCGACAGAACCAGGGTGTTTCCCCAGTGTCGGAGGTCTGCTCTCACGGAGGGAGGAACAGTGATCATCCGTCTCTTTTGTTTTTCTGGATCCACACGCAGACGCGCAAACCACCTCTGGAGGCATCTCATGTGTAATAAACCCAGTGGACAACTGTGTGAGCTGATGACATCATTCCTAACAGCTTCATGATGGAAAACAGCTGTTACCACTCTGCCAGGTCTTACGAGATGGAGCTGGTCTTTTAAAGTGTCAATTCTCATTTGTGATAAACGAGCCCTCATGGTGGTTGAGTTAGCTCCACTCCCAGATAAACAATTGTCTGGGCCAGGAAAATTGAGCTTTTCTTCCAATTTATGGTGAAGCTCAGATTTAACAGGTGTGATGTCAACACCTGAGCCTGCATCACTGCTTCCTGTCTGGAGCGTGACAGCAGCAGCAGGTCGTCCAGGTAAAACAAAACTCTCATCCCTGCTCTGTGTAACGGATACAGGGCTGTCTCCACACACTTTGAGAACGTACGAGGCGCGAGAGGATAACCGAATGGCAGCCTGTTGTACTGATACTTCATCCCTTGAAAGGAGAAACGCAGGAATTTTGTGTGTTTTGGGATGATCGGTATGTGAAAATAAGCATCTTTCAGGTCGACGGAAAACAAACCAGTCCTTTCTCTGGATGTTGTCCAACAGCTGTCTGGTTGTCAACATGTGAAACGGTTTGTCCATGATCACCTTGTTGAAAGCTGACAGAACCAAAATCGGTCTCATCCCTCCGGTCCGTTTGGGAACCAGGAAGTAACGTGAGTAAAACCCTGTGTTTTTTTCTCCGTTGGGAACTCTGGAGATTACTTCTTTTATCAGAAGCTCTTGGACTTCTGCATTTAGGGATGAGATTTGGTCTGGTGATGACAGGACCATCTCTAAAATTCCTCCGAACGGAGGGGGTCGGGTTGCAAATTGCAATGTGTAACCTTTGCATAACACCCTGGCCATCCATCTGTCTGGCGAGCATGTTTTTAGTCATTCCGCGTAATGTTCGTGGAGTGGACGTGCGTTTAAGTGATGGGTCCACCGCCTCGACCGCCGTCATGTCGCGGGAATGTTTTCCGCGTGACTGAAGGCAAGGCTTCCTCGAAAGGGCTCTAAACGCGCCCGTGTGCTGCGTTCGGACCGCGGACCAACCTTCATGTCTAGGTGGGCCGGTGTGTGCTGAGGCGAAGCGTGACAGCTGATGACGCCGTGGGGCTGCGCGTTTGACGCCACTGCGGTGAAAACGCGTGTCAGTCCTGCCGCGTGCGGTGTCCTGCGCTGGGTTCACTTTGAGATCTCGTATCTATGCCGCCATGAGCGGGCAAGCGCTGCAAAGCTGTGAGTGCGACTTCATCTACGCCATGCCGTTTGAGTGAAGACTGCGAGCCCCGCGGGAGCACACGTTTTCCTTGGTGGGATGCGCGCCGCTCTCGCTGGAAGCGAGACTCGTCACTGGGTTCGCTCAGCTGTCTCACGCTTATGCTGCCGTGAGCGGCCGAGCGCTGAGACGTGGTGGATGAAGGCTGCCTGCGCCGTGGCGGCACGCGTTTGCTTCAATGCGGCGTGTGTCGCTCTCACTGAGAGCATGGTCCTCCACCGACCCGACCTGCGGTCCCACATTTATGCCGATGTGGGCCGGTGAACACCGGGGAGCTGTGTGTGCACCATCATCAACGCAACGCCGTTTGGGTGAAGGCTGTTTGCGTCGCGTGAGTGCGCGTTTGACACAGCTTGGGTGAGGATCGTGCAGCTCAGGTTGACAACGAGTTATTCATTGTGAGGTGTGAGCGTCTCGTCATGTCTTGGAGCAACGGTGAGTTTAAAAAACCCTTGTTAAAGACACCGTCTCGTTATGTGTGGAGGGTGTGTGCGCAGCCGCTGTGAGTCCATCTGAGCTTACAGACTGGCTAGAAACAGACACTTGATCATTGAATGATGTTTTATTCAACATTTGTGTCATATTTACACACACCCTCTGCAGACCATCATTCTGAATCTTTTCCCCCATGAGCTCTGGGATTCGTTGGCCCAGGGCGCCGTCTGCTGGGGGTCTCTGGGAAAAACGTTGGACACTCTGTTGCCAGGATGAAAAGGGCCGGATGGGCTGAAGCTCAGTGAGACGGCCGTGGAACCGTCTTGCCACCGGCTCATTTCGTGTGGAGGGTGTGAGAGAGAGCCACTGTCAGATCATCTGAGCTGACAAACTGGCTAAAAATGGACACTTTCATCATTAAATGATGTTTTACTCCAAACTTGTGTCACCTACACACATTCTCTGCCTCAACCATCAATTGCTTTGCCATTTGTTGTCCTAGAGCGCCATCTGTTGGTGGTCTCGGAAACGCTGAAAAACTCCGTCCTCTGGCTGCGATGCGGGCTGGCAGACAGCAAAGAGGCGCACCGGTTGGGGGTGATGTCAGCTGCTCTGCAGATGGAGCGTTGTCTCCTCCCACCTCTGAACATGTACACCAACAGCATAACGTGTTGTTCGCTGCGGTCGTCTGGAACGCATGCTGGTGAGCTCAGTCGAAGATCGGTGTCACTGTCTGGATTACGCTAACCGGAGGCGCGGGACGCTAGTCCACCTGGACATCTTGCTCCGACGAAGCCTCTGTCAGGCTCGGCTCCAGGGGGCACTGAGGGAAAAACCCCTCTGCTCTGGTGAAAACCCCTCTGCTCTGGTGATGAGCGCGGACTGTGGGAACCGGGCCCCCAATCTACGAGGAAAACTGGCTGTGGCCTCATCCCATAGGACGCCCTGTTGGGAAAAACGAGGCCAGATGGAGTCAGGACGGTGAGCCGGAAAAGGAGCCTAGAAAAAGAACCCTCCCGCCAGATCATCCTAACTGGCGGGAAAAGGCGCAGGACGTAAAAAAGGTCCCTTCATGTCAGCCACTCCTGGGTTACGCGGGCAACCCCAGAGGGTGCCGTCGGCCGGGAGCGGTGTGATCGCCGATGCGAAATGAGGTG
>NC_056513.1:30302116-30316197 GCF_014905685.2 Nematolebias whitei | reverse complement strand
GCTGCCTGTCCCGGAGGAACCATCCGATTCGCTCCGGGGGTCGGCGATAAGAGGAAAATTACAAGATGGCATTGTCCAGCGTGTAGCGACCTGTCACTGAGAAATACTCCTCGGCGCTTACCTTGAAACAAGACTGCTCGTCAGCCTCTCCTCGGGGAGGAGAGCTCACCGGACGACCGGAGGTCGACGTAACGGGCCAAGCATTCTTAGCAAAGGTTGATCATCTACACAACTTTCCTTCTTCGTTCTTCTGACAGTGCTATTAGCTCGCTGAAGAAAAATGGGAGCCGATTACCCGCTTTTTACGTAATTTATACGGACCGGGTGGGGCCCACACAGCAGGTGGGCGTGGACTAAATTTTTTCAGTGTAATGTTTTGCATAACGGGATAAACCATCAGCGACAGCCTTAAAGGGTGAAGCTTATACAAAATAGAACATGTTATTTCTGCTTTCTTCTGCTAATTTAAGGTTGTTCTACCTTTTCAGCTACCATTTTAGCATTTTTTTGCATTTTTTCTGGTTAACTGGACATCATTAACTTCACGCAGACTCTCTCACTGGTATATTTTCATCTTTAAATCACTTCTTGGTCTGTTGCCTTCATACATCTCCTCCTACATGTCTCTGCGTGAGTGCAGCTACGGAGTGCGCTCTCAGGACATTATTACCTGCAGTGTTCCCTCAATGAGGACTGAACTAGGCAAAAGGGCCTTCTCCTATTCCGCTCCTGTTTCCTGGAATATCTTACAAAAAGATCTGAAGCTCTCGACCTTGACCTCTCTAAGTGTCTTTAAGAATCTGTTGGACACCTGGCAGGGTCCAATGCTGACATGTTCCTGTTGTTAGTTTTCTACAATTGTCTTGGAATCTAGCTGTTTTTTGTTTTGTTACCTTTTCCTTTTAGCCATCCTATTTGTTAAAAAAAACAAACAAACAAAAAAAAACTGTAGTATGCTTTTTTATAACTGTTTATTGTTGTTGCTGTTGTCCATTGTTGTCATCTTTCTTTGTTGAAATCAGGTCTCTCTTGTAAATGAGTCCTCGAGGCTCAATGGGATTTACCTGTATAAATAAAGGTTGATTGATTTTTAGCTAAGTTCAGCTGTTTTTAGACAAATTCAAGTTTTTGTGGTAATTTTTGTTACTTTCCACCTCTTGTTATGGATTATGGAGCATGCTATGCTCCTTTCAGCTGTTTTATGCTAGTTTCAGCTTTTTTTCTGCTATTTTAGCTACTATTTAGCTGTTTTATAATAAGTTTAGCCTTTTTGTGGTGTAGTGGACTAGGCTTGATGTCAAAACTGACCATATGGGACTGAAACTGTCATTTCATTGATTTGAATCCAGAAATACAGGTTAACCCATCCTGAGACTTTCTTTCTTGAATTAATCAAGTGGAAAAAGACAATTCTCTATGATCATTACTATTTTACAAATGTTTTGATAATCAAAGTGTTTTGGTTCAAACAATGTCTACATGTTGAAGTGAACTAATCATTTTTATTTACTTAAACAGTAGTAATGATTCTTAATCCTCAATTCAAAGTGAAATCAAGTTAGAGTACGTTACAGAGTAATGATTCAATTTCTTGATCGTCTGCTTTGAAGTGAGCAAATTTGTAAGTGTGTCAAAGTTCGAGTTTCGGTCAACTGAAAGTTTACTGAAAAGAAATGTCATGTTTAACTTTTACAGCAAGATACTTGGTGAGAGACTCCACGAAGTCTGGTTTTTCCATGATATCTTTTTGTCTGTTCTTAAACAATCTGAATCTTTTCCTTGACTTTTAATAACACCTTACATCACAAACCACACCTCTGCTTTGGTCCATCGACCAATCAAAAAGCTCTCAAATGAACCGGAAGTAGAGCCCATAAAAATGTTGGCACTTCCTAGTTCAATGGAGAGAGTTCAGCTCAGTCTTGAAGCTGCTGTAAGCTCAGTCTTGAAGATGGAGCAGCAGTTCAAGCAGAGAGTTTTTGGAATTCAGATGCAGAGAGTTTGGGAGTTCCAGAATGCAGGACGCGGGCATTCAGGATGCTGCTGAATTAGAATCAAGCTGAACCAGAGACGATTTTGGGAATTATAACTTCTGTTTAGATAACCTCACACGACTCTCGAGGTTCGAGCTGTCCTCACAGAGACGCTGAAAGAGTTGAAAGGAGAGCTCTACACCGATGCTGAAGCTATCATCTGCAAGGTAAAAGTTCTATTTCGACCAAGCGTACCGTTGGCCCAAGCTGGAAAAGAAGGAGCGTGTCAGTTCTGGTTAAAACAGACAAATTCCCTCACACATCTCTCTGTAGATAAATCTCATTTTTCCATCTTTAAACTCTCCTATCTGCTAGCAAATTAATCCAGATGTCTTCAGAAATGTCTGTGGTGAAGCAACGGAAAATCATGGCCGTATGGTTTTCCTGGTTGTAAAGCTGATTAATTATGTTGTTATTTTCATATTCTGCCAAATTAATGTAAATGTTTGATGTTAAACTTTGATTCTGTAAATAAATGACCACATTCATTTTGATGGGTCAAAGATAAATAACGTCTCACGTCCACATTTTTGTTAAATTCAATGCACGACATCATTCAGTCCAGAAAAATGAAAGAACTCGTTTAATGTATGAATATATCTTTGGATATGTCGTACTACAGTGGGGATGCAGAGAACAGAGTGAGAAGGATGACTCGCTGTGGCGACCCCTGAAGAGGGAAAAGCCGAAAGAAGAAGAAGATGACGATCATTTTAGCCGTCTCAGCAAATTCCACTTTTTTAACCTAATTTCAACTGTTTCCACTTCCTTCTGGTAATTTCAGCCACTTTTCAGCTGTTTTTTGCTAATTTGAGGTTGTTTTTTTTTAGCTAATTTCCTAATTTTTTGTTAATTTCTGCTAATTTATGTCTAATTCAACAAAAATATGTTCATTTTGCTTTCTTCTGCTAATTAAGGCTTGTTCTTTCATTTCAGCTACAATTCAGCTTGTTTTATTTAAAACTAATTTTAGCTGTTTTTCAGCAAGTTCTTCAGCAATAAGCATTCACACAGCACTTTCACAGGAAATGCAATTTCTCTAGTTTTAGATTAATTTTTCTTTTCTTTCTTGGTCTTTGATTATTTGCATTCAGCCATCTGCACCAGTAAATTAACCAGTAATTAAATAACCAATACTATATACCACATTTGCAAAACTAACATTTGGCTGTGATGAGGCAAAAAGACAAGCATGAAACAGTGTTGAAATGCTCATTCCACTGTTGATTTTTTTTTTACATCAATGTAATTGTGATATTACACCAACACGCTAATATTGTAATTTTTATGTGTGATAAAGGGTAGTGACACATGTTGTCTACCTGTCCATTGGTGCCTATAGAACCTCCGCAGTCATTCAGCAGCTCTGACATGTCGTAGTAGCTGGTGAACTCCCAGAGACAGGCCTCCAAGTTGAGGTTCCTATAGAAACGCAGGGAATTGGCTGAACGCATAATAGTGCTGTACTGGTACGGTGAAGTCTCCCCGATGATCTCAGGGTTCTTCGTTGAATCTGTGATGAAGCCATAGCCAGTTTGGATTTCATTGAAGTCCAGCAGGTTGGAGCAGCGGTGGTTGCCCACACGTGTGCCATCTGGGCTCAAAGTGAGCTCGAAGTTTGACAGAGGTTTGGTGGAGATCACGGGTAGCATTCCTAGTTGGGGGTAGATGGTAAGATTCTTACAGTGCTTAGCTGGTATGTGAACAGTAATCACCATATAAGAAAAACTGCAACATAGTTTGAGATTTTACCATCCATGTGTGGCATGTTAATGGTCAGTTTGATGAGGTTAGGGAAGTCCAAATCATCTGGACCTGTGTAACGGATCTTAGCAGAGAACGGTTCAGCCCCAACTGTACCTGGGATTTGAGGCTGACACATACCTGTCAAGATCAAAAGTGAGTTTAAACTGAAGTAAACCAGAAACACAAATGATAGTGAGTTTTTCTCCATCTCTATATGTGCTCACCTTCTTCTTTGCTAATCACAACAATGGGACTGGACAACTCCAGGCCAGCATCTCCGTTGGCATTGAAGGCTCTCACTGCACACTGAACCCTAGAACCAGCTTGGAAGTAGATTGAATCCAAGGTGATTGACTTGGTGTTGGTGAAGAATGTATTGGTGTCTACCTCCCTTATGGGGCTTGTCACTCCATCTGGTCCGGTCGGAGCGCTAACCAGCCAGCGGTACTGGGTCAGAGTATTGTTGATATTCTCAGCAGAGCAGATGGATCCTGTTTTATCAAAATCATGGTACTTTGGGTTACAGGCCTAGAAAAGAAGGCACACAAAAGCACACAGAGTTTAATAAAGTGTCAAGTGTTTAATGATGCATTTTTGATAAGATTTTCAGGGAAGCAGTATCATACCCACCGTCACACAAACCACAGGGTATCCATTGGGTGGGTAAGGCCTGTCTCTGGTTTTAGATGTGTCATCATACAATAGCAGGGATACCACCTGGGGGACTGCAGGGAAGGTAACGTCTGCTACACTGTCCATTTCCTCAATGTACACAATGGCTTTGTTCATCTGGCAAGAAGTAAAAAGACATTGTGAGATGTACTTGCTTGTGAAAAGTGTTACTCCTCCAACAAATCATGCTTAGAATAGGACTAATGTTCAGATGAGTCAGTGTCATTGTTCAAATCAATGTTGTTGTTCTTGTTAAACTGACTGTAAAGTTTGGACTGGGAATCTGAAACTGAAGTGCTTATAAAAATTAATAGTTATCAGACTCTGATTCTGAAATGGGAAATATTTGACAGAAATGGTCATCAGTAAACGTGGAAGCATTTTACAAAAATGAGGCTCTGTGTAGAGACGCCCAGAGTTCTGGATTTTTCTTTGTGTTCTCGTTGCTTCTATTTATGGTTGTTTCATTGAGAATTTGTTGTCATTTTGGGTTTATTCTGTAGGATTCCTAGTTTTTCAGCCACAGCCACTTTCCCCACAGCTGATTGCCTTTCAATCATCCACTTCTCCACACCTGTACCTAATCCTGATGACTTCTATGATGAACCCCTGACAATCATTTATCGGATGCTGGAACATTATGATACCTTGGTCCTGCTCCTCTGTGTCTCCCAAATCCTCCTCGCTCCTCGTGACCTCACCCTTTTGTCATCCTGTTCCTGCAAATGCCAAACATCAGCCTGGAACAAATACCAAGCACCTTCAACCTGTCACTCTCTCCAACGCTACTCATCTTTCTAGATCACGTCTTCATCTTCTGGAATCCTAGGATCTCATTTCTTCCTCCTCTCCAATGCTACCTGAAAACAATGATATGTACGACAATAATCAATAAAACAGTTTCCTATCACAGACTATCTTGTGAACCACTCATACTCACCTTTTCCCCTTTTTTCCATACAGCAACAAGCTCTTCAAAGCACATTCAAATAAACACACTTACCTTTTTACCTTGGAGTCTGTGCCTTATCAATCTGCTATTTTGGGCTCATTAAACCAAACATCATGTTAGAATGTTCCAGCCAACCTGACCCTCTAAGCAAGACTGATGAGGAACAGATTCATCAAGTTATCCAATCACAAAACAAACTTATTGATTGCCATGATCGTACCCTGCAACAAAATCTTTCCCAGAAACAAACTTCTCAATCCTACCTTCAAGAACTTGGCAGCATGATCTACTCAGTCCAACAGAAACTTTCAATTATATTACCCACAACTAAGACTTCATCACTTCCTCGTCATCCAGAATCAGCTTCATTGCATTAATTCCTGAAAACCAGACATCCGACCTTCTGAATTTTTTGACGGTAACTCCAGTCAATGTGATGGATTTATCCTGCAACGTAATCTCGCATGTAGTCGTGCCCCACTGACATACTCCTCGGATTTCTCCCGCATAACCTACATAATTAGCTCTCTTAAAGGAGAAGCTCTCAGATGGGTGCACTCTTATCTTCATCCCCGTTCAGTGGATTCTCTAACTTTTTCTACCTTTCTTATGGATTTTTTGTGAGTTTTTGACTGTCCCCTACAACAGCAGGAAGCAGCACAGAAAGGCAAGGTAAAATGCCATGCTCAGAATTCTCCATTCACTTCTGGATTATCATAGAGGAGTCCAGTTGGGGAGAAAAATCTCTGAAGGGAGCATTCATCAACACGCTGAGTGACTAAATTAAAGACGTCCCGCTGCAACTGAGCAAGATAATTATTCTCACCATTCGAATTGACAACCGAGTCAGGGAGCGACTCATGGAGAAGAACTACAAATCCCATGAGTACCCCACTTCCGGAAATAGATTTCTATCTCCCACTGCAATAGCCTCTGAACCCGAGCCAATGTAGATTAGATGGACAAAACTATACCCAGAAGAGAGGCAGCATCCCATCAATGTACATTTACTGTGGTAAGAGTGGTCACTTCATCTCATCATGTCAGCTCTATTTAAAAAGGACATCCCACCAGTAATCCAGATGATATTGGTGAGTAGTTCTACTACCTACCAGTAAACTATGTAAACCAAACCCACCCACCTACCAGTAAACCAAACTATAATCAACCCCCATATGGATTATTACTACCACTACCATTTCCTGGTTGACCTTGGGCCCACATCACTGATGACTTCATCACTGGTCTTCCACTGTCTGAACGTAACTCTGTTATCTGTACAATCATTGATCGATTCCCAAAAGCTGCTCACTTCATACCCTTGGTAAAACTTCCATCTGCATTCGAAACAGCCCAAATCATGATTTACCATGTTTTCAGCCTCCACGGCATCCCCCAAGATATTGTTTCAAACAGGGGACACCAGTTCATTTAAAGGTTCAAGGTTCATTATTGTCATTTGAATCACATTTGGTACATGAGGTGGAACACAATTATGTACCCAGGGTCCCAGTTACACCCCCAAAATAGCAAAAATGTAAACTACTTTGTATAAAAAAGAAACAGTATACAAAGTTTTAAGATATATGGTTAACAATAACAATATAATATAATACAGTGTATTAAACAGCAGCCTGAACACGTCTGCTCAGAGCTGATGGGCATGAATATTGCAGTTTAAAGGCAAGAAAGCAGCAGCACATATAAAATGACATATCACCACTTAAAGTGGCATTACAGTGATTTTTCTGGTTAGGGATTTATGAGTGTAACAGCCTCAGGGTAGAAGATGTTCCTCAGTATAGTGGTTCTACACTTAATGCTCTGCAACCTTCTGCCTGAGGGAAGCGGGGCAAAAAGTGTGTGTGCTGGGTGAGTGGGGTCCTTCATGATGCAGATGGCCCTCTTCCTGCATCTGGAGGTGTAGATGTCTGTGATGGTGGGGAGGCTGACTCCAACAGTCTTCTGTGCAGCCTTCACCACTCTCTGCAAAGCTTTTCTTTCTGCAGCTGTGCAGCCTCCATGCTCGTTCAGGAGGGGTTTTCTTTGTTTATAACAGGTCTCTCTTGTAAATGAGTCCTTGAGGCTCATTGAGACTAATCTGTATAAATATAGGTTGAATTAATGATTTATGATACCTTAGTCCTGCTCCCCTTTGTCTCTTGATCCTCCTCGCTCCTCATGACCTCGCCCTGTTGTCATCCTGTTCCTCCAAATGCCAAACATCAGCATGGACCAAACACCGAGCACTTTCAATCTGTCACTCTCTCCAGAGTTACTCACCTTTCTGGATCACATCTTCATCTTTTGCCTTGGAGTCTGTGTCTTATCAGTCTACTATTTTGGGGTCATTAAACCAAACATAGTCTCTAGGTGTGAGTGAGAGAGTGAAGGGTTGTTTGTCTCGTTTGTGTCCCTGTGATGGACTGGAGACCTGTCCAGGGTGTCCCCCGCATCTCACACAGTGATTGTTGGACATGAGCACCAGCAACCCCCGTGACCCAAAAAGAATGAAGCGAGTAAAGATAATGGATGCATGGATGGATAAACCAAACATAATGTTAGAATGTTCCAGCCAACTTGACCCTCTAAGCAAGACTGATGAGGAAAAGATTCATCAAGCCATACAATTACAAAATAAACATAAGGACTGCCATGATCATACCCTGCAACCCAATCTTTCCCAGCAATAAACTTCTCAAACCAACTTTCAAGAACTCTGCAGCATGATCTACTCAATCAAACAGAAACTTCACTCGCTACCAAGACTCCATCACCTCCTCATCATCCAGAATCAGCTCCACTGGTACCAGTAAGTATCATTAACTGCTGAGAACCAGATATCCGACCTTCTGAAAATTTTTGACGGTAACCCCAGTCAGTGTGGTGGATTTATCCTACAATGTAATCTCACATTTAGTCGTGCCTCACTGACATACTCCTTTGATTCCTCCAGCATAACCTACATAATGAGCTCTCTTAAAGGAGAAGCTCTTGGTTTTCTCATACACGATTATCCAAAACAATTTTGTTTAATGAATTTTTAACTTTTATATGTAATTTTGTATATATTTCACCCAATTTGCAGAGGACTCTCGAGTTTAATTACAACGTAATGACGCACAAAACAATTTAGTGCAAGCTGACTCATTACTGTCATGAATGGCATGCGTGTGATATAGTGTAAGAATGTTACAGTTCTGTTTATAGGTTTGTCTTCAGTTGGGCTCTACAGGAATAGTCCTCCCAGCATCTCATTTCAGAAGGAAACGCTTTTTAAAGAACAGGATTACCAGCTGCTGTCTGCCTGCCCATTTTAACCTAGGCTGACATGACATGCCTCTTAACGTGTGCAGATCTGCACTGGTTTCTGTTTTGTTTTGGAGTGCATGTGTCTGTTCGTGCCATGTGGTTTTTACTCACCTGTATTTCAGCCACCATGTTGTCGTCAGGCTTCATGTGAACAGTGAAGGCCTCTCTCATTTCTCTCTGACCATCGTACAGGATCTCGATCTCAACAAAATGTTCTTTGTCGTTCTCCTTGAACTCCACGTCTGAGACGCAGACAGGAAAATAAGCTGTGACAAACTGAACAGGTTTAAAAACAAGCACAAATCAGCTTTTCCTACCCTCTGACAGTGGGTTATAGTCATCTCCGGAGGTTGCAGAGCCATCCTTTGTGTGCACTCTGACTACTGACACCTTGGAAGTGTCTCCGAAACGTAGAATTGGAATCTTTACTATTGCCATATCACCTTTTATCTGGGGTTCACGCACACTGTACTTGATCTCCGAAAAACGAATGATGGGCTCTGAAACAGGAAGCAGGGTGGAGTTGTGTATCTGCTTATATATATGATTACAGGTTTACTTCTGGATAATTCTCAATCAGGTTATTGGAATTTCTGATCTATGTTGGTTTGTTTAAATTTCCCTGCAGTTAAATTATATTTGATTTAAGTGAGTACATACTATCTTTCTCATCTGTGATGGTGATCAGTGCTTCCTTCTGCTCCCCAATGGAGGCTCCATATGTAAACTTGCTCTTGGGACTTCCCAGCACCAAACGGAACTCTTCATCCTCCTCGTGGACCAAGTCATCTACTAGGCTGACCACACACTCTTTCTCAAACTCACCTGAGGTGTAAAATGGGGATGATTATATAATAAAACTGATAAAAGAGATGGAGGAAGGTGAAAGATGTCTCACCTGGCAGGAAAGTAATTACTGAGGTGTCAGTGTTTGGCCTCTCAACGTAGTCCATCATGACCTGAGCCGATCCCTGTCGGGTGTAACAGCGAACTGTAGATATGAGGC
Organism: Nematolebias whitei; assembly: GCF_014905685.2. Classification (NCBI taxonomy): domain Eukaryota; kingdom Metazoa; phylum Chordata; class Actinopteri; order Cyprinodontiformes; family Rivulidae; genus Nematolebias; species Nematolebias whitei. The sequence continues at coordinate 30,306,476 of NC_056513.1, read as the reverse complement.
TGATGTCGCCGCTGCGATACACCGTGGCACTAATATCTCCATTCGACTCATCCACTTTGTAGCTACCTTCCTTAAATTGGACCTTTGGCACTTCAAACCAAAACAAACAAAAAACAGTGAGTTACAGGAAAGTTTTCACAAGATTGATTAAGCTACTTGATTTTAATGGAGCTCTCAGAAAATAAGCTTTGGATGCACATCTACAACTGATTAACTTTTCAACTAAACCAAATTCAAGATGACACTGCATCTGATTAGCTGCCACACCAAACCTTAGAAAACACACAAAAGGCTACAACTAGGCCTGTCACGATAACAAATATTGCTGGGCGATTAATTGTGTCAGAAATTATTGCGATAAATGATAATATTGTTTGAAATTTTGCAATAATTAGTTATTATTGTCAAATTTAAGAAGACATTTTAATACATTTTTCTGTGCAGTACCTTTTTTGACCACTGGATGGCAGTATAAGACTGTTTGAACCGAAGGATGGATAGTGAGGGAGCGAGCAGCGTGTCTCTTTAAGAAAAATGGGAGGGAGGTCCCTTGACGTGACATGAGCGTCTCTTGTTCCTGTTTTACAGTTCTCAAAATGGCGGACGCTCGGTGTGGTTTGAGCACCTTTAGCATAGCATTTTTCACACAAAGCTTTGAATAAAAAAATCAGTAAACAAGTTCTCAGCTTCTTACAGAGAAAAACAACTTTTTACATGAAAGCACGGGTTTCAACCGTGAATTTTGAAGCTTCAACAAGACAGAGGTTTTTTCCCGAGGTCCGCCTCTTAGCTTAGCTCGTAGCTTAGCTTCTCAGCTTAGCTGCTTTTAACGATCCAAAAACGCGACTTAGGACGGTTAAAACAGATTTTAAAGAGAAAGGGAGGGATCAGTGAAGAGCACCGGAGTTGAGCTTTTTGTCATTCAGTGTAGAAAGAGAGAGACACAAAGAAACGATAAAGCCGATAAATGAAAATGAGGTTGATAATTTTCATTTATCATGCGATTAATTGATTTATTGTTTACTGCGACAGGCCTAGCTACAACTGTCAATTTTACAAATATTCAGATAGAATGGTAGTAGCTGAGTCATGTCAGTCATATTCTGGACACTAACAAAACTTACAAAGTCTTTGTTTAACATATTAACATGTGATATGGCATAATGCCAATTGTTTGCTTATTGCTTTTTCACTTTGTAAGTTGAAATAAGTGAAAATAGGGGAATAGCTTGTTGCATGTTTGTGCATTAAGAGCTTGTCTCCATCCATCTGTCAATAATCTACAATTCTTAAAATGTCTTAAGAGTCATAGGTACACAAACTTTTAAAAAAAGTTTTACAAAGTTTGTGCAGTTTTTACATTACTCTAAACTATCCTATGTCAGTCCTACCTCACTACCACACAGCAGTTGTAAAAATAACCAATTGTCGAGAAAAAAAACAAAACAGTTTGTTGGTTTGTTTTATAGTGCAGTATCATAAAAATAATATTGGACACTCACAGTCAGTGACGGTATCATTGATGGTGATGGTCGCGCTGCTTGGTTCTCCTAACACAGCGTTCATGGGCATCCTCAGCACAAGGTCAAAGGTCTCAAGCCCCTCCAACTTTGGTTGTCCCAAGTCATCCAAGATGGTCACCCTGAATGTCTGCATCGTAACTCCAGGAGCGAAGTCCAGGTTGTGACTTATACCAACGTAGTCAAGTCCGGCTGGTAAACAGAGAGGAAGCCACAAAGTAAAACTGTATTTTATAACAAAGGAAAGAAACTGAGTAGTTGATTTTTAAATTTTTTTTTACCTTCTGCTGAAACAGGATCACTCTTCCTGGAGCGGGCAGTGACCGTAGCTGTTTTGGACAAGTCGGTCCCTGTCCTCCAGACCTTTACCTCAACGTAGCCTGAACTCTCATCCACGACATACTCAGGTTCTCCAAAATACAACGAAGGCTCTGTGAGTTCAAAGATGAACAGGATGTATGAAGATTAAACAATGGCCTGTTTTAGACTAATTTTGGTGCATTATTTGCTCAAGAAATTATTGTGTGTTGTAGAGTGTTTAGTGTGTAGGATATCTGGCAATGCTAAGCTAATGCGTTCATTTTTTTGTCTTAGCACAGGAAGAGAGATGTCAGCCATCGCATCCTGTCATCCCTCAACCTCCTCTCATCTAAGCCCAGCCAGCTCTGTCTGAACTCCACACCAAAGTGTTGAAGGTTACACCTGAAAAATGAAGTGTGTGCTTGTACATGCATGCAGAAAGACACATGAGTGTGAGGGATGTTTCAGGTTTCTGATGACAGAGAGGCTGATATGGACAAGAGAAAGAAGCAATCAATGGAAGACTGAAAAAATTCAGAGGCATCATTTATCTCTCATCACTTCTGTATAAAAACAGGTTTTTCATCATTACACTGTGTCCAACTAGTGCCATGCAACATCAGCTGATAGAGGCGGGGGACACCCTGGACAGGTCTCCAGTCCATCACAGAGACACAGAGAGAAACAAGACAAACAACCATTCACTCTCTCACTCACACCTAGAGACAATTTAAAGTTACCAATCAGTCTAACTTGCATGTTTTTGGTCTGCTGTAATACTCGGAGAAAACCCACACATGTACGGAGAGAACATGCAAACTCCACCCAGAAGGGCCCCTGGACTGGGATTTGAACCAGGGACCTGCTCGCTGAGAGGCTGCAGTTCTACCAACTGCGCCACCGTGCTGCCCGAAAATCTTAATCAAAACGTTGGTTACGTACTGTAACCCCAGATTCTATGAGTATAAGCGTAGCCCTTTAAGGCCTTCGCTTTAGTGGGTTTATCCCGTTATGCAGAGCATAAGCACTGAAAAAATTAGTCCACGCCCACCTGCTGTGTGGGCCCCACCCGGTCCGTATAAATTACGTTAAGAGCGGGAAATCGGCTCCCAAAATAGCTTTTTCTTCAGCCATTTAGGAGCCAGTGAGGCCCGACGCTTAAAGGGCTACGCTTATACTCATAGAATCTGGGGTTACAGTACGTAACCAACGTTCTATGTCGTATAAGCTTCGCCCTTTAAGGCCTTCGCTTTAGTGGGTAAAGGGCGAAGCCGATGTGGTCCTCGCCTCACTGGGTCCATTCGAACACAGTAAGAAGCGGAAGCTTGCCCAAAAAACGTCTTGTCACTCAGCTCCCCGTGTGCATAAACTACGCATCGCGTAATTATGTGCCATGCACAGACGCATGTTGTGTAACTATGCGTTCTGACAAAGCATGAATACCCCGGAAAAACTTTCAACGGGAAGAGGAAGTTGAAAAGAGGGGGGGAGGGGGGCATGAACCAACTGGTTCATGGCTGAACAGTATAAACAGATTAATGTCCATGAATTGATCAATAATCAAATGAACTGATTGTTAACAATAATCATGAACTGATTAGTGACAATAGAACCAAAATCACAGACACGACTGTGACTGAAAACAACATCTCACACTGTAATGCATGCAGACAGAAGTGAGCTTAAACAGAGTTCCATGAGAACAATAATATTCATTCTGTTAGAGCACTAAGGACAGAATGTGTCATGGAACGAGCCGTTACATCACGTAGGTAAAAGCGAATAAATGAGCAGGGTGTTGACCATGCAGCCGCAGTGCAAATGTCCTGCATTGACATACCATTATGCAGAGCAGTCGAAGATGCGATACCCCTGGTCGAATGTGCTTAGAGGTTGACAGGAGGCCCTAAATCTGATGCTCTGTAGGCTTCAGAAAAGGCCTCACACAGCCAGTGTGACAAGCGCTGGATGGATAACGGCGACCTGCAGAAGCATCTCTATAATGCACAAACAATTGTTGAATTTGAACGCATTGCAGCTGTGCGCGTTACGTAACACGTCAACGCCTGCACCGGGCAGAGAAGATGAACAGATGCTTCCCCTTCTGATCTGTGGGAGGGAAAAAAACCCTCCAACGATATCACTCTTGATTTAAAAGAGCTCGTGATGTTTTAGGCATAAAAGCTGGGTTGGTCTTAAATCAGCTGAGCTGCCCGTCAGCCTAATTCTAAGGCATGACGAAACAACAGAGAGGGCAGATAAATACTTACCCTCTTAGCGGGTGTTAAAACCAGCAACAGGGCTGTTAAAAGAGACAAGAATTAAATGAAACCTGATCCAGAGGCTCAATTGAAGCTTTGATCAGGGCTCGCAGGACCAGCGTTAAACCCACTGTGGAAACAAGTGGGCGTGAAAACAGGCCTACATCTCTGTACACCTTTTAGAAACCGCTTCATCAGCGGGTGATAAAAGCTGTTCTGTCTCCAAACCCTTTGTGGCAGGAAGAGATGGCTGCAATCGTACGTTAAAGCGTACTGAAA
>NC_056513.1:30264577-30277116 GCF_014905685.2 Nematolebias whitei | reverse complement strand
TATATATACAGTATATATAATGCTAGTTCAGTTGCTCATAGTTGCGTCTGGAAGGACTAGAAGATTTTTATTTTTATATTATTAGTTAGATAGTGGGCAGCACGGTGGCGCAACTGGTAGAGCTGCTGCCTCTCAGCGAGCAGGTCCCTGGTTCAAACCCCGGTCCAGGGTCCTTTCTGGGTGGAGTTTGCATGTTCTCTCCGTGCATGCGTGGGTTTTCTCCGGGTACTCCGGTTTCCTCCCACAGACCAAAAACATGTATGTTAGGCTGATTGGTAACTCTAAAATTGTCACTAGGTGTGAGTGAGAGAGTGAATGGTTGTTTGTCTCGTTTGTCTCTATGTGTCCCTGTGATGGACTTGCGACCCGTCCAGGGTGTACCCGCCCCTTGCACAGTGACTGCTGGACATGGGCACCCGTGACCCAAAATGGAACAAGCGGGTAAAGATAATGGATGGACGGATAGTTAGATGGCTCTTTGAGAAAGATGTTTATAGAAATTGAGTTTCATTTTGACCAGATTGAAAAGGTAAGTTCTAATTTGAACTGGACCAAGTGCTAATTGGATTGTTGCCATTTTAAAATAGATCCGATATTTAAAGTCTTTTATCAGTTCATGTGAATGTATTTTTTAAATAAACCTAGCCATATTTGCTAATTTTACATAGAACTGTTTGTATGTCAGAACACGTAGCAGCAGCTAGACGTTGCACATCTGATGCATGGGTCCCTTCTGGGTAAAACTTTTCAGCAAGTAGCTACGTAATTCAAAATTGCAGATGTTGTAAAGCAGCATTTCTATGAACCAATATGAAATATTTGCGATAGATAATGTTTTAAAATAGCAGACCTACAATCTGGTCTCCTAATAGCTCATCAACTTCATATCAAATTATATTGTATCTTACTGAATTCATACAAAGAGCTACTTAAAACAGGATGTTGATTTTTCATAACTTCCATGGAACACTTCTTTAAGAAATCCGAACTTTACCTTTAAAGTATGATCATTTTATTACATCACTTAATGTTCAAAGGAAGTGTAAAACAGATAAAAGGGAGCATGTTCATGAGACTGATTCTTATAAAAATATCTAAAAATTTCAACTTACACATTCACTTCACACAGCCACTTTAAACCGATGATGAAAGGTAACTTTTAAAACCTCCCCGAGGGATCAAAACCTTTTGTTCATTAACAATAAAGTTTAAAGCTACTAGTAATAGTAGTCCTTCACTTTTACAAACTCAAAATCCATATTCTTCTGACTACGCTGCCCTTTAAACTTACTCAAGCGGAGACAAGATTCTAACACTGGTATAAATCATGACCACCTATTTTGATGTTAATGCTCGCACATATGCATAAAAAACAGGATTCTTACCATTGTCTTCAACTGTGAAATAAAAGATGTCACTTGTGGCATTGCTGCTGTCCAACAGCACATAGCAGATTTTCAGGTCATTAATTTCAGCTGTTGTAACAAAAGAAAAAAAGAAAGATATATTACTCAAATTACACCTGTACTACAAAGACACAATTGTAGTTTTTCAACAATAAAGGGAAGAAACAGAAGCTACAAAATGTCTTGCTAAAATCACAAACAAAAATTTGCTTTTAAATGTTGCTATAGTGATTTAATCAAGTATTAATGTTAAAACGATCCTTGAAAATTGTAAAATGTTTATTGATTCTGTGAAACGTTCTTACCTTGTGTGAAGGTCTTGATACTGTCATTGCCCAGTGCAGTATTGACGATAAAGCCATGCAGGGGTGGTTCATACACAGTATACTTCAGAACTTTCTGGGGACTGTCTCTGTCCTCTGATCGAAGGACCTTGCTAGTGATGACAAAGCCCAGGTGTCCCGTGTGGAGAACTTTCAGTGAAGCAGCAGCTTTGTTAACCACAATCTGGGGCACACCGTTGTCTACTGTGTTGATGTGAATGGTCATCATTTGAGGCTTGCGAGTCTCATACACAGTGTCAGGAAACACATAAAAGTCTGTGTGAGTGCCGTCGGTGACAATGAAAGAGAAGCTGTCCTCATTGGTCTCTGTGCCATCATGCTTATAACTGATAAGGTTCTCATTAAGGTCCTGTTTATTGAAGGTTGTAATTGGTTGGGTTTTGTTGAAAAGTAGTTGTCCATGTACTGGCACCTGTGTGACGGTAAAGCACAGTAGGTTGTCAGGCGTGTCCCGATCCTCAACTGTCAACTCAAATGGGGTAATGAGTTTGGTTTCTCCCTCCTCAACAACCAGCTTGTGTACAGTCAGGACAGGTTTCTTATTGTCAACATCAGTAATGGACACTCTGAAGGTTCGGAAGACTGGATTGTAACCATCAGTCACTTCAAACTCAAAACTGTCCATTTTCACCTCATCATCTGAGGTGTGGATGTAGTAGATCTTGTTACCAGCAAGCTGCAGCTGGGTGAAAGTAGAAATAGGAACACCTGGGTGATCAGTACACTCCAAATGTCCTCTGCTAGGTGCTCTTGTAATGCTAAAGCTGAGATATTCATCTGGACTGTTGATGTCCGTAGTTCTGAGGAGGTCAGTGGTAAGAGTTACTTGTCCCCCTTCCTTGAGTGTCACACCTTTGTTAACGACATCTGGGAATATCATGTCAATGCTTCCAATGTTGATGTAAAAGTAACGATCAATAAGTGGATTTATACCATCCGTAACATCAAATTTCAGCAGGTCACGAATGCCCTCTTGACCTGTATGCACATACTGAATGAGTTGCTTGTCGATTTTGTCCTGTGTGAAATTCATCCCCAGGGTTATATTTCCTAAAACATCACCAAATTTGCTGATATGCTGAAGATAACCTTGACTAGGGCTGTATTGCAAAATATATGTTAAGTCTTTGTCTTCAGAGTCAAGATCTGTTGCCTTTAAAACCCTGTTACTGATCACTTTTGTCTCTCCAATCTCAACATTAAGGCCATCATTTATAGCCATTCTTGGTGTCTCATCATCAACGGGAATAACCATAATGAGAACAGTTTTTTCCACTTTGTGTTTGCCGTCAGAAAGCCTGATCTCAAAGCTGTCTTTTTCTGTCTCGGAGTCATCGTGTTCATAAACAATATTGGCTTCCTCTTTGATCTGCTCCAAGCTGAACTTCTCCACAGGGATAGTGCCAGAGCTAAGCTGTTGAATTATTGTACCATACTTGGGCTTTTTGATAATCTCAAAGTGTAGCTCATCCCTAGGGATGTCAACATCAGTTCCATTCAGAATTGTCGTGTCAAAGACAATATTCATGCCCTCCAATACAACAAATGCATGTGCAAAAATCTCAGGCTTCTCATCGTTGGCTGGAATGATGATTATGGGTAGGAAGTGGTGTTCAGAGAAGTTAATACCATCAGTGCACTGGAAAGTGAACTGATCCTGTACAGGTTCAACTCCTTTATGAATGCTTTGGACATAGTAGACATGACCAACAGCAACATCTTTAATGGTAAAGGCGGTGATGGCGATCCCAGCTCTTGATTTCTCAGAACCTGTGGCTGGAGAAATATTCTCCACATAACCAAATGATGGTTGGATGACGATTGTGCACAAGATATCATCATTGTTCGTGTCAACATCCTCAGCTTGAATGTTTTCTAAAGTAATTACATTCCTCTCACCTTCCACCACAACAAACTGCCCCCCAACACCAACAACAGGAGGAATGCTGTCAACAGGAAGGATGGTGACATGAACTGTCACACCCTGGATTTTGTTACCACCAACAACCCACTGATCAGACATATCTGAGAGAGTTAAGTTAAAGGAGTCATGCTGTTTCACCGGCCCAATTTCACCAGATGTGTGCGCATAGACCACCATTCCATTTATTATGTCCTCCTGGGTGAATCTCTCAGCAGGAGCACCATTAACCAGAATTTCACCTAATTGGGGAGGTTCCTCAATGATAAAAGTGAGCATGAGGTCATCAGTGTCTTTATCTCGACCCTGAATAACATTAGACGTAACCTCTGTTGCTCCATTTTCTAGCACGTCAATGGAGGCTCCAAGCAGGCCTGCTGGAAGCATAATTGTGGGAGTCTCATCATCAACTGGCTCAATGGTGATTCTTATTACAATGGGCACCTCATGAAAACCATCACTTACAGAAAGTTTGATGAAATCACCGAGTGATTCCTCTCCTCCTTGAATGTAAGATAAGCGGCCATTTGCAATATCTTCAAGCACAAATGTTTCACCATCAGACATATAAACACCTAAATACTGAAGCTTCCCATACCTAGGGAGCTGGGTAACAGTGAAGACAATATTTTCATCATCTGTATCTGTGTCAGTGGCATAGAGCTCCTTTTTGGTAATAATATATGTACTTCTTTCCATAACAGTAAGTCCAGTGTTGGTGATAAACGGGGGTTTGTTGTTAACTGGTTGTAGGAAAATTGTGAACAGTCCTTCAGCTAAGTTTCCAGCTGTGTCCTCAACAACAAATGTGAACTGAGCTACTTTTGGAGTGATGCCCAGTTCCACATCTGGAGGCTTGTAAGCTACTTTGTGATGATTTACTTGGGCTTGTGTGAACTCCCTTATAACAATGTCGGGGCTGTCAGTCAGTACAATTTCACCTAAGGGCACTGGATTGTTCTCATCTGAGTCGGTTGGTGGTTTTCTGATGGTGTATTTCAGGTTTCTGTCATCTGAGTCGAGGTCAGTATAACACAAGAATTTTTTTTGAAAGAAGGTGAGCTCATATTCCTGGACTGTCATGTGGAGGGTGGTGCCTTGGAAAAGCACAGGGGGGATGTCATCAACAGGATGGATTTTAATGATGAAGATGTGCTCACCGGATTGGTTAGGTGGGTCATTGTCATCTTGGACACGAAACACAAACTGATCAGTCACAGTGGTGATGCTATGAGGGCCGATGTGACGATAGAACAACTTTCCGTCAAGGATATCCTGCTGAAACCATTCAGTGACCACCTGTTCAAACATCTCATCTGTCGCGCTGAACTTCCACTGAGATGGGTCAGTTGGGGGCTCAGTTTGTCTAAGCAGGATCTGCCCTATAGAAGAGAATGGTGCTTCCATTGTAAACTTGATAGTGGAATCTTCTGAGTCGATATCTGTAGCACTCAGGATGAAGGGAGAAATCTGCATAATTTCATTCTTGAACAGCACCAAGCCGGTGTTAGCGTTAATTATTGGGGCCTCATCATCAGTTGGAGCAATGGTAATAGGGAACAAAAATTCTACTTCATTACTTCCATCAGTCATCCTGAATATAATGTTGTCACTGTATGTATCGCTGCCATCATGCTGATACACAATAATGCTGGCGTCTAGATCTGCAGGCGTGAAGAATTTCCTGCGGGCACCCAACACAGTCAGGTCTCCGTGTTTCAAGCCATCAATGACTGTAATTCTTACATCTTCCAGATTATCTTCATCACTTATTTCTAAATTTTGTGCACTGGAGAGAGCTCGAGACTGCCCTTCAAACAACAGCTGTCCTGTGTTTTTGGTAGCAACTGGAGCCAAAGTGTTCATTGGCTTCACTACAATCATAAAAGCAAACGGATCAGACACTGCACCATCACTATCTATGATTTCAAACTCCAGCTGGAAAATCCTCTCTTGTTCTGAGTCCTCAGAAGGTGGTTTGTAGGCTATTTTCAGATCTTTCACATCCCTCTGATTAAAGGAAGTTATGGGAAGGTTTTGATCATCTGTGCTGATGATATAACCCTCCTGAGGGTTCATTGGTGAAGTAATGTTGAAGATCAAATCTTCTGGGTCAGATTCAGCATCTTCAGCAGCCAGCATGTCACTTGTAATTGCAGTCATCACAAACTGATCAATCTCCATCATCATCATGGCTACAAAACTGGGTTTGGGAGCAGTGTTCTCAGCACCTTCTTTGATTCTGACCATACTTTGGAAATGCTCTTGCATTATTGTGTTGCCATCATTATCCTGCAACTCTACCATCATTGGAATATAATCTCTGTTTGGTGACTTGGTTTTAGCAGTGTGTTTGTATTGAATACCCATTTTTACAAACTCATCACAGTCAACCATTTGGCCATTGGTGGGGCTATTAATTAGAGTGCCATACCTGGGAAGACCTCCAGTGCCGAGCAGAGTGGCGATTTTACACTGTGTGACACCATCCTCATAGGAAAACTCCAGAGTCTTTTTGTCAACGGGGCTGCTGTCCCCATTGAGTTTCTCAACATTGAGGGGCACGTTCCTGATGAGAAGCTCAAGCTGATTGAAAACCACCTCCACTTCCAACATGAAAGGGATGATAACTGTGTCCGTCTGGGAGTCATATCGAAGCTGCAACTTCACACGATCCTTACTGGGACTCCGTGATCCAAAATGGGTGTACTTCACTTCATTCACTCCAAACAAACAGGGAAACTTTTGGGGGATGAGCATACCAGCTTTCTGGGCCAAAGGGTTATTATCCAGAACTGTTATGTGGCAGTGATCACCAGGCTGAACCTCTGTAACCAGGTCATTCACTGGGTCCAAAAACACTGACCTCCCAAATGGCACTCTTATCCCATTGTTGGCGATGAGGATGTTGTCTTCATTAGGTCTGGACCCGTGGTAATAAAGGGGACCAGAACTGAACGACTGTGAAAACACTGAGCAAACACAGGAGCAGAAATAAACGGTCACCAGCAGGCATCTAAAAAATGCCCAATTGTTACAAAGTTGGGAACTTTTCACACAACCAGCCATGTCCACTGCTAGTTCCTGTGCAGTTGAAACAATAAGCCAGCAGTTGCATGCAGATTCCTCCTTTGAGTGAGAAAAAAAGCATAAAAATGAAATCTCTCCCTGATGGTTGGGGCCTTTAAATCTGTCCTCTGTTGTAGCGGGGCCACACAGAGACACAAGTGTGGTGACTGCTGCAGGGCTGTGCAGGTATTAATGAAACAGTAGACAGACAGGCACTGACTCCTCCTTCTGTCAGCACAAGTAGGGAGCCTCCAGCCCCCACTGCTAATTTAGGAAAGACCATTGGACAAGACTGAAAAAGTGCTGCTCCAACTAACACTTATTCCTAATCACATTTTTGACTGAAAATCAAAAAGCAATATCAATGAACAAACCAATTTTACCAAATTTAGATTAATTTGTAACATGTCTGACAAATTTGCAAATTAACAGTTGAAGCAAAAATACATATAGAAAACAGTTACACTTAAGATGCATTTTCTCTGCTAAATATTCATTATATACAAAAATAATAACCAATTAGCTATAGAATTTCTGTCAATGTTTATTATAAAACAGTGTAAACACAGTTATTTATTTCAATTAATGGATATTTTGACGTGCAACACACCAGTGCCCTCTAATGGGTTAAACTTTGAAAGTACAGTACTGTATTTTAAAAACAGAAACAGTCTTTACAAACAGGCAATTAGTATGTCATAGATTCAAATTAAAAATAATCAACAGGTAGTTTAAGGTTTGAAATTTAAGAAAAGACAACTAACAGCTTTTTTTTATGTGATGTGACATACGTGATGAAATGTAGGATTAAACACAACTCCTGAATGTGAGATGAAACATTTGAGATTAAAGTTGAATCATTTTATTGCACATAATAACCCCGTTTCATCTTTCCGGGTCACATGTACCACTGGTGTCTGTATCCAGCAGTCACTGTGTGAGAGGTGGCGTGCATGTTAAACCATTCATTAATTTAGCTTTACTCAAAAACTTCAATAAACTTGTAAAGAAAACTGAGACAAAATTCTTTCAAAAGGATGTTACGTGATAGGAAAAATCTCTCATCCCAACTAACTGATCCCTATGGTTTTAAAACAATTAAATCACATAATACACTTTGCTTTCACACGTTGCATCTTATATTTGTGTGTGTGTTACAGTGTCCTTTGTGTGACCTGTTGTGTAACAAAATTTAAGACTGGTTAAGACAAACACAATTTCATAATAGAAAGTTTATATCCCACCATGCTAAAGTTTAAACACAGGGCTTGCAAAGCCTGTTAGCTGTCAAAGTATGTATTAGGGATGATTCTCAGCTACTACCACACCAGATTATAGTTTATTCCATTATCTTTAACAGCTTCTTCCTTTCCAGGTTGCAGGCATCACTGGTACCCATGTCCAGCAGTCATTGTGCAATAGGCAGGGTACACCTGGACAGGTCGCAAGTCTATCTCAGGGCCACATGACAAACAATTCAATTCAAGTCACTTTATTTATATAGCGCCGAGTCTCAACAAAGTTGTCTCAGGGCACTGAACAGAAACGTTCATATACATAAAAAAGCCAATTAGTAAAAGTTCTCTATCTAAGGAAGCAGAATGTGTTGAATCAAAACTTTGTTGCAGTCTCTCATTCTGAACAAGCACAAAGGCAACAGTGGAAAGGAAAAACAAATTTTTAAAAGGAAGAAACCTCCAGCAGAACCAGACTCGGGACGAGTCCATATGCTTCGACCGGCTGGGTTTGAGAGGACAGGAAGTAGAGATGAACATAGAATGTCAGGTTCAGATGTACTTTCTATAGGAGGAAAGACAACCCCCCCCCCCCCCCCCATATTAAGATATAAATAATTACAAATACAAACAGGTAGAATAGAGGGAGTGATGGAGCAGAGGCTAGAGAAGGTGGGCCTGTGATCGGAAGATCGCCGATTCAACTCCCAGTACCGACAACATAAAAACGTGGGTGGGAAAGGTGAAACACCCACACCTGCCTCCACCCTCATTTGCCCCACTCTGGGCCCTTGAACAATGCCCTTAACGCCCACCATCTGCTCCCCCGAGTGGTAGCCTAGTGGTCTGTGGTTGTGTCAGGAAGGGCATCCGGCGTAAAAATAATTGCCAAATCTTTGTGCGACTTTAGTTGCTGTGGTGACCCCTGAAGAAGGGAGCAGCTGAAAGAAGAAAAACAAAAAACAAAAAAAATCCCAGGTAGAGTAGAGAAAATAAAGACAGCAGCAAAGAGAGGAAATGTGGTCAGTTTGTCCTCCAGTAGTCTAAGCCTATAACAGCATAACTAAGGGATAGCTCAGGAAACCCAAGCCAACCCTAACTATAGGATTTATCAGCAACTGATAACGGTGACTTTAGCCTAATCTTAAAAACAAACAATGTGCCAGCCTCACAGACAGAAACTGGAAGTTGGTTCCACAGAGAGGAGCCTGATAACTGAAAGATCTTCCTCCCATTCTGTTTTTGAAAACTCTAGGAACCACAAGTAAACAAACAACTATTCACACTCTCACCTAGGTGTAATTTAGAGTTACCAATTAGCATAACATGCATGTTTCTGGTCTGTGGAAGAAAACCAGAGTACCTGGAGAAAGCCAACATTTGTATGGAGAGAACATGCAAACTCCACCCAGAGAGGTCCCTGCCTGGGATTCAATCCAGCAACGCTCTTGCTGAGAGGCAGCAGCCCTATCAAATGCGCTACTGTGCCGCTCAGATTGTAGTTTCATATCTACAAAAATAGCAGTGTTCTTATAATAGCTAAGGTCAATTACAGTAGCTGTAGCAGCCATCTTGAATCAGGTTGATTCTAAAAAATTAATCAGCTGTAGCACATGAAATACTTTGCTAACAAACAACAAACACAGGCAATTCCAATGCTGACCAATTTTTATGGTCGAAAGCGATAAAAATCCTATCATGTATGAAACATAAAGGGTGAAAAAAAGAAACTTAAATTTTAAAAGCCATATTTGCCTTTACGTTACCATCACTGTAATACTAACTCTATAATAACCTCTGTGAATTGAAATCAACAACAGTTTTTGTGTTGCTTTATTTTACTGCAAATGTATACTTCAAACACACACATTTATTGTCACAATCTTTGGCTTTGTCTGATGTGTGATGGCAGTGATGTTGTGTTCATAAAGCTGAACACCATCATTGTGCCAATTTTTCCATGATCATTATTAAACAAATATGACCAATGAAAAAAACATTATTCATTCATTCATTAATTCAAACTTTATTTAGACAGATAAGTCACATTGAGCCTAGAAGATTCATTTCCTTAGATAGAGAACTTTACTAATTGGTTTTTATGTATGTGAATGTTTCTGTAAAATGCCCTGAGACAACTTTGTTGTGATTTGGCGCTATATAAATAAACTGAATTGAATTTACAAGTGAGATCTGTTTAGACAGACAAAAAGTAGTGAAACTGGACACATGAAGGAATTGGAGGCGGCAAAAATTCCTATCAGACTTTTTCTTCTTGCTTGAGAAGAAAAACTCTAATATCAAAAAACACCTTGCACAAACAAGCACATAGTGACGTAGACATTTTGCAGGGGGGGGGGGGGGGGGGGACGACGAGAGTGGTGAGCAATGTCCATAGACGCTCTCGAGGGCACTGAAAGAGTTCTGATAAGGATGTAATAATCAGCCAGTTTCCTCAGGTGAGATCCGTAAACATTCTCGAGGTAAGTCGAGGAATCCCCAAGGATAATGTCAATGAGAATCTAAGAGTCCTGAAATGATGTCACAAAGTTTATTCAGCTGGTTTCTTCTGGTTATCAGTTGGAAATTCCTAAGGAAGTGGGTGGTGAGCGTCAGATCACATGGTCTTCAGACGAATTCAGATAAGAGGACCTTCAAGGCCAGCCAAGGGAGCCAAATTCTGATAAACACACAGTTGTTTTGGGGACAGACAGAACTTAATGACATCTACCTTGAGTCTGTGTTGGTCCAAATGGTTCAGAAATGTCCAAATTACATGGCCACACTGATGGAACGTGACTGAGTAAAATCCCCGAGATCTGATCCATTCTGCCCAAAGCATTTGAGTCTGGGTACTCGAGGCACGAACAAAGCCATCATAAATGCATGCAGAGTGATCGGGTCCAAATTTGCTGTTGACAACTTCCTTGATTGTTGATAAAACCAGCAACCAGCTGAATCCAAATAGCAGGAACCAGTTATTGTAAATCCAATTAAATATGCGTCCTTAAAATCCACAAATGACAGCAGAAATAGACACATCATCAAGTCTTCCAAGTCGATGAGATATCCAGCTGCGTGCGTGCCAACAGGGCAAATCGGGCAAAGGGCAAACAAATTTCCCTGTACATGTAACTCAAACTTTGAAGAAGAAAAAATATTTTCCGGAGAAATTAAACAGTACTTGCAGTGAACATGTGGGAACATGTACTTCATATGCAGCCATGTTAAGACCTCTTGTTTGGGCAGCACAATGGCTTAGTGGTTAGCACTGTTGCCTCACAGCAAGAAGGTCCTGGGCCCAGTCATTTTGTGGAGCTTGCATGGTCTCCTCATGTTTACGTGGGTTTTCTCTGAGTGCTCTGGTTTCCTTCCACAGTCCCAAAATGAGGGCTGCTGTTGATATGCTGTATAGTTTTACATTTTTAGTGTTTCGCGTATACCTAAGATCTTTTAGCATATCATTTGATGTTTGTTTAGTGTATATCTTAGATCTTTATTTACTTTTTCTTTTTATACTTTTTATTTTGCTATTTTGGGGTGTAAATGGGACCCTGTGTACATAATTTCGTTCCACCTCATGTACCACAGGTGATGGAAATGACAATAAAATTTACTTGAACTTAAATGTGCATGCCGAGGCCTCACATACAAAAAAGCACCATTATCTCATTGGCATCAATGGGATTGCCTAGTGTAATAAAGGTAAATAAATATTTGGACCAAAATACAGAGTGTTTTATGCATGATCCTTTCTGCTGAGCTTTGTACTGGAAGATGTGATCCAAGCTTTACTTTTGCTTGATGTCGTACACTTCTATTCAGGACTATTTTTTTAATAAAAAAAAAAAAGTTAAAACATTTATGAAATAATAAAGTTAATCTCAAATTAATATTGCTCATCAACAAATGTCTCTGGCAGTAAAAGTGTTGTATGCACGCCTGATTTATGCGCTGAAATGTTTCTAGGGCAACTCTCTGAACCACTCAGCAACCTTTCCTCATGTGTGTGAGCCAAATAACTGAGATGCCATTTGCATTCAGGCATTCTGTATCACATATTTCATTGCATCCTCTAAATAAATCCTGCCCTCCTCGTTTGTCCACCCAAAAATAAATGCAGGACACACATCAAACAGTGTGACCATGGAAGCAAACAATTTCAGCTTTTGTACTCTTCTGAATTTCTCTTGCATTTCTCCCCCATTATTAAGAGGAAGCAGAACATAAATGTGTGAATTGTTATTATTTATGTGAATTATAAAGAAGGGATTTGGGGAATTGGTATTGGTCAAAAGGAAACCAGTGACTAAATGTCTGTTGTCAAATTGAGACGTAACATTAACTGAAACATTAACTTCTCTTTACTTCTAATTTGGACATTAAATAATTAGGCTTTAATGAGAATCCAAAGTAAACTGAGAGAGAAGCTGGTTAGAAGTCAGACTTTGCTTCTCAGGATCAACTCTTAATCCTCATGCTGACAGCCGGCACCAACAACCTTATGATAGATGCAACACAAAGCTCCAGTGGTAGATCCAGTTTCTTCAAATATACATATATA